>NW_006921595.1:18776181-18878062 GCF_000298275.1 Orycteropus afer afer | reverse complement strand
AAAAAAAAAAAAAGAAGAAGGAGGTGGGGACCAGGTTTGCTGGTCCAATAGAGCCTGGTGGAACCACTGAGACTATGGCCCCTAGCTGCCCTTTAGGTCTGGAATTGAACCCACACCTATGGTTTCCAGCCAAACAAAATACAGGCATATGAGTTGAACATTTACCTCAAGTAGATAACTCCTTGGAGAGAACAATCATGGAAGAAAGAAGGGCTGCTTTTATGCACAGGGAGACAGCTCAGGGGGCAGGAGTGTATGGAGGAATGGACACTGGGAGAAGGTAACTATTGGGAGGAAGTGGGAGGGGAGCTGTTGCATTGTGGTAAACTGTGGTCAATGACATGAGACAAAGTGCATGTGAACAGCTGTATGAAAAGTGAATTTGCTCTGTAAATCTTCACCCAAATCACACACACACACACAAAAAAGATAGAATGGACTGTTCTAAATTTGGGAAGAACACTATAAATCACAGGATAACCTCAAAGAAAAGTGATAAACCTTCACATCAAAAAACAGGACCAGCATAAATATTCAGCAAATACTAAAACAACAGCAACAAAGGAAGTGATAACACAATTCATAAACAAAATGAGCTCAACATACAAAATTATAGGGAACAAAGAAATCGACACCACGAAAAAGCACATAACAAAAATGACAGCAACAAATTCATATTTGCTGATATTTACATATCTGGCAAGGGATTTATCTCTAAGATTTATAGTGGAAGAGTGGATGACCAAACTATAGTACATACACATAATAGAATGCTCTGCAGTACTAAAGAGTAATGTACAGTCTGCAAAACACTGCATAATATGGATGAACTTGGAGGACATCATGCTGAGTGAAATAAGTCAATCACAGAAGGACAAATATAGTACAAGTTCGTTGTTGTGGAGGGTCAAGGAAAGGTTTATATATAGAGGGAACCTTTCTTGGTTGCCAGAGTTGGGAGGGGAGGGAAGGGAACACTTCAAAAAAAAAAAAAAAAAAAAGCATTGACTCATGTCACTTTAGTTTTGTGTATTTGACTGTACATAAATTATATTTCAATAAAATGCATATTTTTAAAAAAGAAGTATTTTGGGAGAAGGTAATTGCTATTACTATTTTAAGAAACTTTAAATGACACAATAATGTATATTATTGATATACAGATGTATTTATCGACCATTGACTTACTTACCACACTGTCCTTTTTTTCACACTTCATGTCATGCATGTATTTTGCTGTCTATTTTAATGTGATCATTCTCACAGTGAAAAATACGAAGACTAAGTAAAAACAGAAGGTTATGAGGTACTTACCCAGAAGGTTTGCAGTACAGAGCCTTCTGAATAAGGAACTTTATTCAGGAAATGCCTTTATGTTCTTGCAAATTCTGAGTCTGTCATTGTTTCTTATCATTTATAGTCATGTTCCTAATATACAGTGGAATAAAGAACCTGAAAGCAATGCTTTTTACAATGTTATTCTGAACTCTTGGCTACGTGGAATCAATGTTTTGAGAGAAGTGAACATTTAAAAGAGTGAGCACACAGAAATGGTGCTTTCATATTTCTGCTTGACAAAAATGAGTCATGGCTGCCCAAAGGCAGCAGGCTCTCCATGTTTTCCCAGCCTGCCATGGCTGCAGAGACCAAACCAACACTCATCAACAACCATTTCTCAAGGATCTAACTTTAAAAGGTAGAAATTCCTCTATTTCTTTGTGTACATACCCATAACCATGTGATGTCCCTTGATCTTTCAATTTCACCACTAATATTACATCATTATATCTTTTTGGAAACCATGAAAATAAATTGCACTCCTTTTTTCTCTGATGTATTAAAGAAAAATAAGTTGAGATTGGAGCAGAAAATTTGGAAGAACCCTGAAAGGTTTTTCCTGGCTCTTTCGCTAACATTTGTGAAACTTAAGAAACTTAAAAGGGCAGAACAATGCTTCTTAATAACTTTACAACAAAGTTGGCTCTGTTCAGTTCTCAGAATTAGATAAATTCAGGAAAAGGACAATGTTGATAAAAATTATTCTTGGTTGTATTCCAAACATTATAGAATAAAAAAGAGCAAGGAACAAAGCACAATTTAAAAAAATAATTTAAAAAAATAGCATATTTCTCCGTTTTTTTCTTACTTTCCTCTCTCTCTCTCTCTTTTCTCTTTTTGCTTCTCCTTCCTTCTTTCTCTCTTTTTTTCTATTCTCTCCCCAGCTATATCCCATTAAAGGATTTAAATCAGCTTCCAATAGTAAACAAATAAACATGAACTTTTTTTTTTTTTTAAGTATAGTTGGTATAATTTTTCAGATGTACAAGTTCATTGACACCAGGGATGAGAATATACAAAGTACACACTGTAGTAGCCATCGTTTTGCTAGAGGGGAACTGCAAATGGTATAGGATTCCTGGTTGCCAATATGAAGAAAGGAACACAGTTATTTATACAATTATCAATAATTCTAGAGCAGAATTTCTCACGTTAACATCATTGATGTTTTGGACTATGTGGTCCTTTATTGGGGCGCTGTCCTGTGCATTTTAGGATGTTTAGCGGTGCATCTGGCTTCTACTCGACGGCAGTTTGTAATACCTTTACCTCTGTCTTAATCACCAAAAATGTTTCTAGACATTGCCAAATGTCCCCTAAGAGGAGGTAACTCCCACTGAGAAGCCCCCTCTAGAATAATGCCACTCTTATAGGGTAATGCCAAATGGATTATAAAACTCAGTAAATGCCCAACTAGCCAAGATACAAATTGTAACATTGAAATTATTTTTTTACACTTCATGTCATGCATGTATTTTGTTGTCTGTTTTGATATGATCATTCTCACAGTGAATAGGAAGACTAGCATAGTGCTCAAGGCACTTGACTGCTAACCAGAAGGCTGGCAATTCAAACCCACCAGTCATTCCTTGGAAGGAAGGTTGGGCAATCTACTTTTGTAGTAATACTGCCTCGGAAACCTGAAGAGGTGTCACTATGCGTAGGGTCTGACATGACGGCACATAACAACAACAAGTAAAAACTGAAGGTTACTAGGTACTTACCCAGAAGGTTTGCAGTACAGAGCCTTCTGAATAAGGAAGTTTATTCAGGAAATGCCTTCGAGTTCTTGCAAATATATATATATTTGTATATATATAAATTTTACCCTAGTAGAAGTTCACTACTTTTAAAGACAAAATATTCATGTGGGTCTTAACATCCACCTAGCTAATTGATTTAATTATGAAAATCTTTTATTATACAAGTATGATTAAAATCTTTCAATTTTTTAAAAAATTTAGAATTAGATTTTTTTCACTAGAATAAAAATAAATATAAGGTAAGACATCATACTGTTTTTTCCCTCAGTTCTTATCCTAACTCCACTAACTACTAGTTAAATAACCTCTCTGAATCACATGCATAAAACACTTTAATAATAGCATCTGTGTCAATGGTTATTATAAGAATTATATGAGTTAATATAGCCAAAGAGCTTTACCCTGTGCCTAGTTTTTAGTAAGTATTCAAAAATTGTTCAGTGATAGCTATTATAAAACTCATTATTGTTATTATTTACAAATAACAAAGAACAGGAATTAATAAAGTAAAGGAATTGATAATAAAACTGAAAACGTTAATTGTCTGTACTATTTTTCTAGTGCTTTCTCTGTACATATTCTGAATTGCATTCTGCCAGACTTTGAGTGAATGAGATCATGTTTCTACTACTCATGTTCACATAATAATTCTCATTTTCTTTTGGTAACAATAAGAGAGATTGCAACATGTTTTTCTTCTTTTGAAAGTGTATAGTATTATCTAGTGGCTAAGGCACTTGACTGCTAACCAGAAGGCGGTTCAAACCCACCAGCCACTCCTCGGAAGGAAGGTTGGGCAATCCTACTTCCGTAGTGATACTGCCTCGGAAACCCAAGGAGGGGTTGCTATGAGTCGGGGCCGACTCAACGGCAAATAACAACAACAACAACAACAACAACTTTGTATAAATAGACATGTAACTAGTATTTTTTAGCCCTCATTCTCCCTTTTCTTCTTTTTTTCCATGGCTCTGTAGAGAGACCGTCTTCCTCATTATTTCAGGACCTTCAGATGATGACTGATATGAAAAGTTGCCATGTACTTCTGGATTGCAGAACTGTTTTGTTTCCATCTCTCTTTCTTCCCTACTTCCTTCCCTTGTATTTTTGCTCCTTTTGTTCCTCATGATATGCTCTGCTGGCCACGGCTTAATGTCTGCTACTAATGTTCTGAGGTCTTCACGTTGCCATTTGCTGTGGATGTCCTGAAGTCTACAGGGAAGTGGGGAGGGAATATGCCTCTTTCCAATTAATACCACAGTATTACAGCTTCCTTCCCATTGTTTTACAGAATTTTAACTGTATTGTCTATTTCAGTTTTTACTTACAACCTTTTATATTTCTCTGCCCCTTTATACCCTACTTAATAGACTTGAGTTTCAGGAATATGGACTGAGAGGATCTCGGTAACAGACACTCTATTGCCTTCAAAATTGTACCTTGTCCTCTGATTATTCAGTCTTCCTGATGGACAAAGCTTTTATGACCCTCTACTCTAAAGTGTATTCCTACCTTAACATCCCAGCTTTACTCATTTTCTCACATGAATAGACTTTCTCTTGGCCAACCCCACCTGGCATGCACAGATATTTATGCACATATGTTAGGTTCAGCTCCTCCTACGTATTTATAAAGCAAGTTGAACATTTTGAGGACAATTTAAGGTTTGTTAGATTTTAATTCTGGCAATAAAACAAGGCTTCTGTGGACACATGACTCAACAGACTACTAAAGTTGAGTCAATGTTTCTGTATTAATTACATTGTCAGAAACATTTGAAAGGTAAAAGCATACTACTTTTTAGAATGTTATAAAATGAAAGCTTGGTAAATTCTGAGCAGTTCAGTAAGTTGGGTATTGCATTAATTCTAAAACTCAATATTATCAACCAGCCAGGTATGCAGCATATCCTTGGGACCTTCTGAGCAGAGTGCTGGCTAGGTTTTTTTCCCCCTGTCACCCAGAAGAGTAATTACAGACATTAAAAGGGAGATACAAAATTACCCATGCTCATTCAGATATGTGATGAATATATAGTTTCTTTTTTTCTCCCAATTACAGTGATCTACTTCACAATGAACATGTATCAGTTGGGCAATCTACTTCCGTAGTGATACTGCCTCGGAAACCCAAAGAGTGGTAGCTGAGTTGGGTCCGACTCGACAGCAAATAACAACAACAAAACAGTTTAAAAATTGTTTCTTCAAATATCAATTTATTGTTGGATTCAGTTATTTTAGGTAATTGCTCTGTTTCTCAGAGTCCTCTCCCAACACGGAGAAGTAGAGATGTGAAGGAGTTTATGGATATTTGTGTTGTCCTTCGGACACTCAGGTTTCCATGGCAACATGCCTGGTCCACCTGGTTGCTCCTGATCTTCCAACATTGGAAACTGAGTTTGACAGCTTATTATCTCCTAATTTCTGCTTTCCTTGTGAGCCTGGTGGGGCTCTTGGACTTAGTTAGCCTCACTTCAGCTCTCCCTCATATTGGGGGTCTACCTGAACTTATGCCATGAACTCCATTTGGTTCCAACCCCAATTAGTCCATTTCATAGACTCCCCCCATTGTACATCCTTGGAAGGTTGAAACTTGAGGCTTTCATTCACATCAAACAGAAACCAAGACCATCTTAGGAATGCTTCATTCTGGACTTCCATTCACCTCTTCACAGGTTAATGTAGATGAGGACTGAAAACAAAAAACAAACAAAAAACCCAAATGTGAATCACAGCAAGGCCTCTTACAGGTTTCTCAATTTACCAAAAAGATTTTCCTCTTTGTGAATGTTGGCTCACATATCACTGTTTACTGCCTCTCTTTCCGGCATACTTCTTTGGTCTGCCTCTTACCAGTATCTCAGGCCAAGATGAGGGAGTTAATTGACTTTTTTTTTTCTTTGTATCATATCCTATCTATAGGGTAGGTCAGTAACCCCATGTCTGGCTATCACATGTAGAAAGATCTATTCTCTGGATATTATTCACAGAGGCAATTAACAGTGGGCTTCTGATGCTATCATTAATATAGGGCTATGATCTGAGACCACCAGACTTAATCCTTGATATATAAATGAATTTGGAAGAGAATTCCTGTTCATTTGTTGATTTTTATGGCTATTGATGCAAACGGAAGGAAGATGGGGCAATCTACTTCCGTAGTGATACTGCCTCGGAAACCCAAGGAGGGGTCGCTATGAGTCGGGTCCAACTCGGTGGCACATAACAACAACAACAACAACATTGATGCAAAATATTATTTTGAACATCAATAGCATTATCTTTCCATTGCTTCTGTCACAATCTTAATATCCCTTTTGGCTCATGTGCCACCATCCGCAAACACACACACACACACACACTCATACACCTCAGGTGAAAGGACAGATCAAGGAGAAGTTCATATGCATGGACAGAAAATTATAAAAGCACATAAATATTTTATTTATGTGTTTAAGTATTTATTTACAACATATTCTAAAGTCAGGTTAAAGGCGTTTTGAATTATATGTGGTTTTGAGTCACTCTTTAGGAATTATTTTACCTTTGCTTGCTTTCCCCATAACTTTAAATCTGATTAGTGTTAGTTTTTCTAGGGCTCCTGTAGTTGTGTAATGATGTAAAACCTGTTGGTGTTGAATCGATTCCAACTCATAGTGACTCTGTAAGGAGAGAGTAAAACTGCCACATAGGGTTTCCAAGACTGGAAATCTTTATAGAAGCAGACTGCCACATCTTTCTCCAGCAAAGAGGCTGGTAGTTTAGAACTGCTGATCTTTCGGTTAGCAGCCAAATGCTCAACCAATGTGTAACCAGGACTGGTTAAAAATGATGCTACATAATCCAAGTGTTGTTTTTAACATTCAAGTTCAAATAACTACTTACTTGGCTCAGTAAAAAAATAAAACTTTTAGTTTTGAAGACCCAGTGTGTATGTAACTGACAGCTTCACATTTTAGCTGATAATGTTGGCTATGTTGGTGACTGTGACATTTACTCATTGCCATCAAGTTGGATCCGACCCATAGCAACCCCACCTTGGGTTTCTGAGGCAGTATTACTACAGAAGTAGATTGTCCCATCTTCCTTCTGCGGAGTGGCTGGTGGGTTTGAACCACTAGCCTTCTGGGTAGCGGTCAAGCGCCTTAGGCACTTAACCTTTTAGTTGCTATCTGAAAGGTCAATTGTAAGAACTTACCCAATGGCTCTGTACGAAAAAGACCTGGTGATCTGTTCTCATAAAGATTACAGCCTAGAAAACTCTATGGGGCTGTTCTACTTTATCACATGGGGTTACTATGAGTCAAAATTGACTCAATAACACCTAACAACAACACCATGACACGGGTTAAATATTTTTCGAAATAGACTAAAATGTATGGAGTATGATAGAAAGATATATGCAGTCAGGGTCAGAAGCTCTGTGTGATGGTGCTTGGACCAGCTGACCAACCTCTCTAACCCACAATGTGCTCATTCAGTAGACACTGATGAGACCCCTACTATGTGCTTTATATTACAAAATGAGTACAATAGTCAAAATGGTAGTAGCTAACTTTGGCTTGTCAGTTACTCATTTAATCCACACCAAAATTATATGTAACTGGTACTTTTTAAAAATCCCAATTTCATGGACAAGGGAACTGAGACAGAGAAGTTATATAAATTGCCCAAGGTTGCTCAGGTTTTTAGTCTTGAAACTACTGGTGGAGCCCAGCAGTTTGACTCTAGAACCTTCTCTCTTCACCACCATGCTAATGTTAAGAAGATTTAATTTTATGTTTATTTATTTAGTTAGTTTAGATAACATTTAAATTGCTAAGGATCTCATGAACAAAGGCATGTGAAAATGCTTAGGAAACTGTTTAGTATTTTATAAATATGTGTTATTGTTATTTACTGCATGTGTTACTGTGCCTAGACCTCTTGCATTTAATTTATATTTCAAAAAATACTTGTATTTTGTATTTTCCCCCACTTAACCCATTTGGAAAGTCCTGATATTTGCAATCATAAAATTGTTGCTGCATTTCTTAGTGCTCCAAGTAACTATATGCCCTAAAATTAGTTACTTCTAACATCTGATCCCATTATTTTTTATTATGAAATATTGTGTAATAAAAATATGTAGTATATGATAACTATAAACCACTACAATTACACAATTCATGTCCTTGTATATTTGTGCTCTTAACTGCATGCATGGAAAAGAGTAAACAGCATTTTATTAAAGAAGATGTGAAAGAATATTGGTAACATGCTTTGTTTTGGTAATAATGTTCTCTCTTGTAGAAGCAACTATGTATTTTACTGGCCAATCCACTTTTAATCATGCCAGTATGCGCTGTATCCAGCTGCCAACTGACACTCTAAGTTAGAAATTTTAAATTTCCACTCTGAAAATCAAATTGCTCCTTGCAATTTAATATTGTTAATGTTTTAAGAGAGGACCACACACTCTGTGGATTTAGTTGGAGAACCTGAACTGTGGCTGCTACTTCCTGTTCACTGACTGCTACTGCTACCTGTTTAATAATTGTCTTTGGCTCCCTGTAAACCTGCAGCCAGAAAGGTATTTGAATTTTCCCCCTCTAGCACTTGCAAATCCGATTTTTATGTATAGCTAAGTGCTCTTAGCTTTTGCTCTATCTACTACTTGTGCCTGGTTTCTAGCAGGCCTGTAACTAAGCCAGATCCGGCCTATGTAATGCTGTTTGTAATGAGAAATCTAAACAGGGAATGGCAGTGAGGCATGGCAGGAATGTGTTTCCATTGGAGAAGTCAGTGTAGAGAAAAAGTATAAGCAAAGCCATGTCCAGAAGGCCTTTTCAGCTGGCCAAGGCGGAAGACTAATGTTATTGTACATAGGCTGTTACCCTGCCAGCCCTCCCTCACAGATTTGCTTTCTCTCTCCCTTCCTTTCCTCAATACTCCCCTCCCCCTCCCTCCTCCCTTCACCTCTTCCCTCTCTTTCTCCTCCCTCTCTCTTTCTTCGGGCTCTGGGACTGTTTGCTCAGGTGGACAGTGACACCATTTGGAATGAGCTGCACTCGTCCGGTGCTGCACGCATGGCTGTTGGCTGTGTCATCGAGCTGGCTTCCAAAGTGGCCTCAGGAGAGCTGAAGGTGAGGTCTGGGTTGCATTAAGTGTGGGAAATCCAGAGAAGAAGCTGAAACAGAGATGTTGTTGTTTGGGAATTGTGGGGAGTGTGGTGTGGTAATAAAAGGAAAAAGGCGGAGAGAATGGGGCAGGGAGATGGCCACTAAGGTGTGATAAGAACTTGTCTGTAGGTAGGTAGTAGCTGACCCTGCTCTTCAAGCCCTCCTCATGCCAGGAAACTCTGTGGTTAGGGTTCTCTGGTGAGTTTTTAAGAGCATAAAGATGGTGAGCAAAGCTATGGCCCAGGTTACAGATACCCTGAGTATATACATATCTGTCATGCTGTCCTGGGATTCTCTTTTGAAGCAACTTAAAAAATGATTAGTGTGTATAAGCTCAAAATACCACCCAGAGAGAGGTGGTGGGGAGGGGGGAGAAGGAGAAAGGTAAATACCAGACGGGAAGAATTGGGAGGAAGAAGGAAATTGTTGATTAGGAGGGTAATGATCCAGAGTATGTTTTTCCATGAAAGAACTTCAAAAATGAACTATGCTTTATTGTTCTTTTCTTTTTACGGTCTCTTCTTTTCTACATCATATGAAAAGAACAATGTACAAACCCCAGTGTTCCCTAGTCTAAACAATTTATAAAAGCCAGAGACTTGACAGACGTTGACATTTTATTTGGTATTTTAACAGTGCTATTTAAAGGTATGCCATGTGTGGCTTGAATGCAGTTACCCCAATAAACTTTGTTGGTGCTAACATGACTTTTTAATACACTGGTTCACACACTTCATAATGCAGTCTGAGTGGTGATTGATTTGGTATTTTTAGCAATTGTGGGGCTTAAGGGAAATATATCATGACCAACAACATATGCACTGTGAGTTTTGTTAATCTAAAATAAAATCTAATTAGGAGTATTTTTCTTTGTGTCTAATGAATTTTTATTCAATTACACCTGACTGTTCCACTTGTGATTAAATATGCAGGGTAGGACTGTGCACTTTATAATGCGATCCCTGTCCCAGAAGCCTTTGCTCTAACTATTAAATTCCCTTTCTTCTTAAAGAAGTCAGAACATACAGAAACATTTTAATAAGGCTGGGCATATTTAGAAAACTAGATGTGCCTTATGTCCTGTTGACAGGATCAGCCTCAAGACATTAATTATTCATCTCATGGGATCAAAGCGGCTTCTAATGTGGTGCTTACTATTCAGTCTTTATCTTTTATAACAAATGATTGAAAAGTGGAAAGAAATCAGCCTTCTGGAGAGCTTTCCTTGTCTCCCAGTAACACTTTAGGAATACCTCTTCCTGTTTGAGTGATATCATTTGTAGTACTAGAATAAACTGATGTTTTAAAAGAATGGCATTTGAGGATCTTGCTTTCAAAAGAATTCAAATGACAGGCAAAAGCAGGCCACAATATTATAATTTTTAAAAGATAATGAAGATAATGCTGACACAGTCCCATTTGATAATAATAAAATCTATTATGTTATCACTGACAATTTATGATTGTTAGAAATATGTAGAAATGTAATCAATAATTCAGAATCCTCAAGTAAAATGCCCACACATTACTTAACAGTAGTAAAATCATCATCATTATTCTTTCACTCTGTGTAGCATTGCCATATACAAGTATTAAAAGAGTTGAACAAAAACCTAATTCTCTTTTTAGAAGTAAGCAATTTAAAAGTCAAGTACACTATGTATATAGTGGACAAGGTGTCCACAGTTGTGCTAATATTGGGTTAGAACAAAAAATTGGACAAATGCTCTCACCTTCCCATGGTCTAGGAATTAGCAGGTATGGTTAAAAAAAAAAAAGAAGAAGAAAGAGGGAGAGCTCTGGTGGTTTAGTGCCTAAGACATTTGACTGCTAACTCCTCAGAAGGAAGATTGGGCAATCTACTTCCATAGTGATGCCACCTCGGAAACCTAAGGAGGGGTCACACTATGAGTCAGGATCAACTCAATGGCAGTGAGTTTGGTTTTTTGTTTTGTTTTGTTTTTTGGTTAAAAAGAAAATAGCAGAAAAGAAATAGTCTATGAATCATAAAGCCCTAGTTCAGCCTCTTCCCCTTGTGTACTGTATCTTGTGAAGTAAATCACTTAATTTCTCTGAGCCTCAGTTTTCTGTTCTGCAAAATGAACAAGGTGGAATTTCTGATGTTGACAATTCCCTTGGTACTGGTATTCTGAGCTATTGTGTATTATGCAGATTTGATTCTCAGTTATGTACACTATGTCATCCCACATGTATATCAAAAAACTAATTGCAGCTAACTTTGACAAACATTCCAGATTTTGCAATCTATATATCTTTCTCATTGTCAAGTTCAGTACAAAAGTCCAAGACAAGCAGACCAGCACAGAGGCACCAGTGTTGACATGACAGCTCAAAAGACTGAGTTCTTTAGTTTATAATAATTTGAACATAAATTTGAAACTCATGGAATAAGATCTCCTTATTCCATGAGTGCTTTGTGAAAAGGCTAACACAAATGATTCAGAGGCACAGTAAAAAACTGAGGTATGAAGATGTTTAAAGAACCTTAGCCAACCAAAATTATGTTACTCAGTGTCTACCTGCCTGTCCCAGACTTCACAGTGATGGAGACTGATGCACCTGCTGGCCAGGAACATTATGACACATGGCTTGTGAATTCCCCTCATTTGGTTCTCCAGAAAGAAAATAGGGAAATTTATTCTCAGATTTTAGTGTTATGGTCTGAATTGTGTCTCCCAAAGGGGCGTGTTGAGTCCTAACCTATAAACCCATGACTGTAAATAGATCTATGGAAGTAGCCTTTCTATTTTGTTACATTAATGAGATGATAGTGAAATAGAGTAATCTCCAAACTTCTGAGTGTGTCATAAAAAGTTAAAACAGACATGGAGAGACACACTTACAGAATGAAGACAGATGTCATGTGAGAACCTATCTACAAGTGAAGGGTCATCAAGGATTTCTAGCAGAGACCAGAAACCAGGAAAAACGCCGACAGAAAAAATCAACATAGCTGAGATGCTGATTTGGACTTTTCTCCTCCAAAACTGTGAGAAAATGAATTTCTGTTCTTTAGAGCTACTACTTGTGGTATTTTTTGATGTTATTACTTACCGTCTTACAGTAAATAATAAAAGATGTAAAAAAAGAACATTTTACCATTTTATTTGTTCCTTTTCTTCATTGACATTCAGTTCTCAAATGCTCTACCCTTTTCTCTGAGTAAATCAATAACTTATTTCGCATATTAAAATGTTGCTATTTATAGTAATGCACTAATTTTGATCAGAAAATAGAAACTAATTAAGAGTATGATTTCAAATTGGATAGAACTGGAAGAAATTATAAAGTATGAGATGGGAGACAGCTGGATGATGGTCATAAAAGATGTGGACCTAAGAGCTGAGGGGAATGCACCAAAAAGGAAAATACCAATTAAAAAATTCAATGATTTGGGACTTTTGGTTGATGCTGAACTTGACTAAGACAAGTCACCTAACTCTTGACAGGTTCTAGCCTTCCCTTCCTAGAGTTACTGGTAACATGATGGAATTAAAAGATCAAGCCAGGTATATGAAATGGATTTAATGTTGATGCTTAAATAGATGTGTGTAGCAAGGTATAGAAATACACTGGTGTAATTTGTATATACTTTGTGGAACCTTTTGAAAACTATGGGGCTTCTAAGCTCTCAACAAGTTATAAAAAATGCCAACACAAATGGAAATTCCTTGAATCTACAGATGCCTAAATTGTCTATTTCTCAGACAGGAAGCAAAAGCCAAAGCAGTGCTGTCAAAGGCCTGTGCAATTACTACAAGTGTGTACTACCATATAAACAGAGTCCCTTGAACTTACTGATTTCAGACATTTAAGGAAATCTCTATCAAATCATTAGCTGACCACTAAGCTAATCAAGCAAATATTTCCGTGGCCACACTCAGCACAAAATATAGAATCTGTTCATAAAAGTCAAGAAACAAACAAAAAAATCACAAAGAATAACAACACAAAATCCTAGAGAGGAAGATAATTTGATTTTTAGACTTGCCCCATTGTATTATTTTAAATGTCTAATTTTAAAAAAGATAGGAGACATGCAAAAGAATAAGAAAAGATGGCCTATAAACAAGGAAAAAAAACAGTCAATAGAAACAGTCCCAGAGGAAGCCAAATGTTGGACTTACTAGACAAATACTTTAAATCATATATTTTAAATATGTTCAAAGAAATGTTAAAAACCATGTCTAAAGAACTAAAGAAGAGTGGGATGACTAGTCTAAAGAACTAAAGAAGAGTGGGATGACTATATTCCAACAAATGGAGTATATGAAAGAGACAGAGATTATAAAAAAGAGTCAAATAGAAATTCTGGAATAGAAGAGTACAATAACTATATTGAGAAATTTACTAAAGTAGCTTAAAAGCAGATTTGAGCAGGCAGAAGAAAGAATCAATGAGTTTGAAGATACATCAATTGAAATTACATAGTCTGAGAAATAGAAAGGAAAGAGAATGGAGAAATATTACCATAGCTTTAGAGACTTGTGAAAACCACTAAGTGCACTAATATAAGCATAAGTGGAGTCCCAGAGGAAAAGGTAAGAAAGAAAAGGGCAGAAAGAATACTTGAAGAAATGATGACAGCAAACTTCCCAAATTTGATGGAAAAAAAATTAATCTACATATCCAAAAGCTGAAAGAACTCCAAGTCAGATAAACTCAGATACACATCCAGACAATAATAATCAAATTGTTGAAAGAAAAAGAGAATCTTGAAAGTAGCAAGGTGGAAGTAACATATCACCTAAAAGGGATCCTCTGTAAGACTAGCAGCTGGTTTCTCATCAGAAATCATGAATCCAGAAAGCAGCGTGATGGCATATTCAAAATGCTGAAAGACAGATTGTTGTACAAAAATTGTATATCTAGAAAAACTAGACTTTAAACATGAAAGATGGATTAAGGAATTCCCAAGTCAATAAAAAATGAGAGAATTAAGGCTGACAAACCTACTCTATAAGAAATACTAAAGGAAGTCTTTTAGGCTGAAATGAAAAGATGATAGACAGTAATTCAAATCTACATAAAGAAAGAAAGTACAAAAGTAAAAGTACCTACATATTTTGTGTGACTTTTTCTCTTCCCTGAACTATATAAAGCAATGGTTATACATCTATGTTGATGAGCATACAATATATAAAGATGTCATCTGCTTAACATTGAAAGCACAAAGTAGGGAACTTAAAATGGAGTTATAGGAGCAAAAGAAAGTTTTTGTACAAACTGAAATTACCAAAAAAAAAAAAAAAAAGAAAGAAACCTATTGCCTTTGAATTGATTCTAACTCCTAGCTACCCTATACGACAGAGTAGAACTTCCCCATAGGCTGTAAATCTTTACAGAAGCAGACTGCTTCATGTTTCTCTCATGGAGTAGCTGGTAAGTTCAAACTGCCGACCTTTTGGTTAGCAGCCAAATGCTTTAACCACTGTGTGTGTGTGTGTGTGGGGGGGGTCACAATGAATTGGAATCACCTTGATGGCAGTGGGTTTGGTTTTGGGTTTAATTTGTACATCACAGACAATTAATGAGATTGAGCGTTATTTTCTATTCAGATTTCTTCTAATGTGAAATGCCTTTTATGCCTTTTTCCTAATTTTACATTGAATTGTTTGTTTTCTTGTTATTTTTTATGGGATTTTAATATGTTCTGGATGACAAAACTCTGTCAGTTATGTGTCGCAAATATCTTCTCCCAGGTCATGGCTTAACTTTTCATTTTTAATAGTGTATTACAATAAGATGGAGTTAATTAATTTTCCTTCATTGTTATTCTATTTTGCATATTCTTCCACTTTCTTATTGTTCACTAGATCTTGACAATGTTGAGGACATAAAAAATTTTCTCATGTACTTTTTCAAGTTTTGTTTTTACACTTAAGTACAGAGTCCATCTGGAATTGTATTTTGTGTGTATGTGTGTGTGTGATACATGGTATGGAAACCATGTCTTCTGCTATTCCTGCACCTTTTTCATTTTTTTTTTTAATATGGCTGATCAATTTTCTCAACATGATTTCTTGATAATGCTATCATTGTTTTGTTCACTAATGTGCAATGTTACATGCCCAGATTTTATATGAGGGTTGGTCTGTTAATGGAATCTCTCTTGTACTCCATTGGCCTATTTGCCTATTTCTATGCCAGTGCCACATAGTAATTATTATTTTAACTTTATAAAACGTCCTGATTACCTAATAGGGTAAATACTTCCACTTTCTTATTGTTCACTACATCTCGACTTTGTTTTTGTACTTACATGTATAATTTAGACTCATTGTCGTTTGGCATGATACATCTTGTTAAAGTTTGTTTGATATTCCATTAAATGTATAGATAAGTTTGAGAGCAATTAACATCTTTAGAATATTGAGTCTATCTTTTGTTAACTATAGTGCAAGAGAAAGATGAGATAATATGCTTTTGTGAAGATTTTTGTTGTTATTGTTAGGTGCCATCATGTCAGTTTGAACTCACAGTGATCCTATGTACAACAGAATGAATCACTGCCAAGTCTTGTGACATCCTCATAGTCATTGCCATGCTTGAACCCATCACCACAGTCACTGTGTCAATCCATCTCCTTGAGGGTCTTTCCCTTTTGCACTGTCCCTCTACTTTACCAACCATGATATTCTTCCCTGGAAACTAGTCTCTTCTGACAACATGACCAAAGTATGTGAGACAAAGTCGACATGTCCGTTCTTGCTTCTAAGGAGCATTCTGGCTGCACTTCTTCCATTACTGATTTTTTTCATTCTTCTGACAGTTCATGGTATTTTCAATATTCTTCACCAACAATTCAAAGGCATCAATTCTTCAGTCTTTGTTATTCATTGTCCAACTCTCACAAGCATATGTTGTTGTTAGGTGCCATTAAGTCAGCTCCAACTCATAGCGACCCTATGTCCAACAGAACAAAACACGGCCCAGTCCTGCACAATTCTCACAATCCTTGCTATGATTAACCTCATCTTTGCAGCCAATGTGTCAATCCTTCTCATTCAGGGTCTTCTTTTTCATTGTCCCTCTGTTTTCCCAAGCATGATACCATTTTCCAGAGAATGGTTCCTCTGACAGCATGACCAAAGTAGGTGAAAGGAAGTCTGGCCATTCTTGCTTTCAAGGAGCATTCCAGCTGCACTTCTTCTAGGACGGATTTGTTCATTCTGCTGGCAATCCATGGTGTATTCAGTATTTTTCACCAACACCAAAATTCAAATGTATCAATTCCTCTTCAGTCTTCTTTATTTATTGTCCAGCTCTCACATGCATATGAAGACTGTTGAAAATACCATGGCTTGGGTCAGAGGTGCACCTTAGTTTCAGTCTGCAAAGATTTAAAGCCTCAGAAGCCCTATGGGGCATTCTGCACTGTCACTATGAATCAGAATTGAATTGATAACAGTGGGTTTGGGTTTTGGTTTTATATTATATCTTTTCATTTATTTATTTCTTTAGTCAAAACTCTTACCCAAGCATTATAATTTCTTAAAAGTCAAATAAGTTTTATATGTAATTTGACTTTAAAATCATGTAGACTTGATGTTCAGGAATATTGTTAATGACTGATTCAACTTCTTTCATGATTACGAGACTATTCAGAATTTTTAATTTTTGAGTCAACTTAAGAAAGTTTTATTTCTTATAGATATTTATCTTGGAGCTATGTTTTCAAAATACTTATACTGGGCAATCTACTTCCGTAAATATTTACAGCCTTGGAAACCCAATATGGGTCACTATGACTCAGAATTGAATCAATGGCAGTGCATTTGGTTTTTGGATGTTTTCAAAATACTTATATACATTTGTTCAGAGTATCATTTTTCAATCTTACGAATGTTTGCAGAAACCACAGTGTTGTATCCTTTTCATTCTCATAATGTTCATTTGTTTCTTCTTTTTTTTCATGGTAGAATAAACTTTAGGCCTTCAGATATTTATTTTTTTAATTTTACTAACTATTTTTGTTTGAATTATTTCCTTTCTTCAATTTCTGGGGGGACTTTTTACCTGTTTTAATTATTTCTTTTTATCTGTTTAATTCGTTCTTTTTTCAATCTACTTTTCTAATGTATTCCTACAGCTGTATATTGTTCTTTAGTTGCTATTTTAGTTACATTCATATGCTTTATACAAAATTTATGCTTTCAATAAAATTCATTTTAAAAACATCTTCTTTGTTATTTTTTTTTCACCCAGTAGTGTACTATGAATATGTTTTGAGATTTCCAGATGTATGTGTACTTTAGTTATGTTTTTGTTACTGATTTATAACTTAAATACTTTGTTTTCAGAGAATTTGTTTGGTATGATACAGATTCTTGGAAGTTTGTGAAACTTACTTTATTGCTCAGTATTCACGATATTTGTAAAATGTTTCTTGTGTCTTTGAATATATTCTGTACCCTACTGTTGTTCAGTGTAAAGTTCTATGTGTCAATTAGCGTAAGCTTATTAATAGTTTTTTCCCCAAAATATTCTACATTTTGCTGTATGATCTTTGCAGGATTCTGTAATGTCTACTTAAAAGAACTGTATTTAACTTTCTAGCAATCACAACGTTGTTGTTAGTTGCTATTGGGTCAATTCCCACTCATAGTAACTCCAAGTCTGCAGAATAGAACTGCTCCTTAGGGTTTTCAAGGTTGTGACCTTCCAGAAGCAGATCATCAGCCTGTCTTCAGAGACAACTCTTGTTGTTAGGTGTTGTCGAGTCGTTTCCGACTCATAGCAACCCTATGCACAGCAGAACAAAACACCGCCCAATGCCGCACCAGCTCCATGATCCTTGCTATACTTGAGCCCTTCGTCACAGCCACTGTGTCAATCCATCTTATTGAAGGCCTTCCCCTCTTTCGTTGACCCTCCACCTCACCAAGCATGACATCCTTCTTCAGGGAATGGTCCCTTCTGACAACATGACCAAAGTAGGTGAGATGAAGTCTGGCCATTCTCACTTACAAGGAGCATTTCGGGTGCACTTCCTTCAGGACAGATCTGTTAGGTTTTTTAGCAGTCCATGGTTTTGCCAGCACCACAATTCAAAAGCATCAACTCTTCTTCGGTTTTCCTTATTCATTGTCCAGCTCTCACATGCATATGAAGGGATTGAAAATATCATGGCCTGTGTCAGGCACACCTTAGTCCTCAAGGAGACATCTTTGCTCTTCGGCACTTGAAAGTGTTCCTTTGCAGCTGACTTGCCCAGTGCTATATGTTGTCTAATATCCTAACTGCTGCTTCCATTGGTGTCGATTATAGAACCAAGCAATGTGAATTCTTTGACAACCTCAATCTTTTCTCCATTTATCGTGATGCTGCTTATTGATCCAATTGTGAGGATTTTTGTTTTCTTTATATTGAGATGTAATCCATACTGCAGACTTTATTCTTCAATCTTCATCATCAAGTGCCTCAAGCCATCCTCACTTTCAGCAAGCAAAGTTGTGTCGTCAGCATATTGCAGGTTGTTAATGATTCTTCCTCCAATCCTGATGCCACATTTTTCTTCATATAGTCCATCTTCTTGGATTATTTACTCAGCATATAGATTGTATAAGTGTGGAGAAAGGATAAAAGCCTGATGCACTCCCTTCTTGATTTTTAGCCATGCAGTGTCCCCTTGTTCTGTTCGAACGACAGCCTCCTGGTCAATGTACAGGTTCTTTATGAGTACAATCAAGTGTTCAGGAATTCCCATTCTTCTCCATATTATCCACAATTTGTCATGATCCACACAATCAAATGCCTTTGTATAGTCAATAAAACACAAGTCAACATCTTTCTGGTATTCTTTGCCTTGAGCCAAGATCCATCTAACAGCAGCTATGATATCCCTTGTTCCATGTCCTCTTCTGAATCCAGCTTGCACCTCTGGAAGTTCTCTGTCAATATACTGCTGCAACTGTTTTTGAATTATCTTCAGTAAGAACTTACTTGTGTGAGATATTAATGATATTGTTCAATAATTTCCACATTCTGTGGGATCACCTTTCTTTGGAATGGGTCCAAATGTGGATGGATCTCTTCCACTCAGTTGGCCAGGTAGCTGTTTTCCAAATCTCTTGGCATAACTGAGTGAGTACCTCCACTGGGACATTTGTTTGTTGAAATATCTCAATGGGTATTCCATCAATTTCCAGAGCTTTGTTCTTCACCAATTCCTTCATTGCAGCTTCAGCTTCCTCCTTCAATACCATTGGTTCTAGATCATATGCCACCTCCTGAAATGGATGAAGATCAACCAGTTCTTTTTGGTACAGTGACTCTATGTATTCCTTCCATCTTCTTTTGATGTTTCCTGCATCATTCAATGTTTTGCCCATAGAATCTCTGACTATTGCGACTTGAGGCTTAAATTTTTCCTCAATTCTTTCAGCTTGAGAAATGCCAAGCGTGTTCTTCCCTTTTGGTTTTCTTACTCCAAGTCTTTGCACATTTCATTATGTTGTTGTTGTTGTTAAGTGCCTTCGAGTCATTTCCAACTCATAGTGACCCCATGCACAGCAGAACGAAACACTGCCCTATCCCGCGCCAGCCCCACAATCCCTGCTATACTTGAGCTCATCATTGCAGCCACCGTATCAATCCATCTTGTTGAAGGCCTCCCCCTCTTTCGTCGACCCTCCACCCTACTAAGCATGACATCCTTCTCCAGGGAATGGTCCCTTCTTACAACATGACCAAAATAGGTGAGACAAAGTCTGGCCATTCTTGCTTCCAAGGAGCATTCTGGCTGCACTTCCTCCAGGACAGATCTGTTAGTTCTTTTAGCAGTCCATGGTACTTTCAGCATTCTTCACCAGCACCACAGCTCAAAAGCATCAACTCTTCTTCGGTCTTCCTTATTCATTGTCCAGCTCTCACATGCATACGAGGCGACTGGAAATATCATGTCTTGTGTCAGGCGCACCTTAGTCCTCCAGGAGATATCCTTGCTCCTCAGCACTTGAAACAGTTCCTTCGCAGTTGACCATTTCATTATAGGAATTGGCTTTGTCTTCTCTAGCTGCTTTTCGAGACACCTCTGAGTGGGTTTAAACCAACAAATCTTCTGCTAGGAGTCCAGTTCTTACCAGTTTGTGCCATCATTTCTCCTCATAGGACTATCAATTTTTGCTTTAGATAATTTGAACCTCTGCTACTAGGTATAGACAAATTAGGATTGTTATCTACTTCTTGAAACTTTTAGTAACACTTAGTAATTATCTCAAGGACATTAAGCTTTTTTGCCCTCAATTATATGTACATGATATTAATACTATAATACAAGCTTATTTCATCTATTAATAATTGCTTGGTTTGTCCTTTAGTGTCCTTTTACTTTTATTTTTTTAAATTATATGTTAGGTTTATGTCATGAATATCATGCAGCTGGATTTTTTAAAATCTTATTATGTATCTTAACTGGGAAGTTCAATTTATTTATATTTGCTATGATTGATATTATATATAAATGTATATCTACCATCTTATTTTGTTTTTTCTCATTGTCCCACTATTTCAGTGACTCCTGACCTTCATCCTTCCCTCTTGCCTTGTATTAATTGAAGTTTTTTTTCTCATTCTGTTTCTTTGATATTTTTAAAAATACAAATGTTATTTCTATAATTTTAATAAATTTCTTTAAAATTTAAACTGAAAAATAATAATAAAGAGTAATAAATCTAATCTATATTTTTACCTTCCTCCTACTAATATAAGTATAATGTTTTAGAAGTAATCTCCCTCTCCTGACTTACGTGGCATTATGGTTTAATACTTTAGCTTTATCTTCTTTTTATTTTAATACCACTAATGAGACATTATTATACTGTTTTACACTGTCAGTGTTTCTTTGTATTTGCTCACATATTTACCATTTTTCTTTTTCATAGTTTATTGTTGTATCTGAGACAGCCCTTCTTAGATTGTTTTCTTTATTCCAGTACATTTTTTAGAAGTTTTTTTTAGTGATGATTTCTGAGTTTTTGTTTATCTGTAAATGTCTTCTTGCTTTCATTCTTGAAAGATAGTCCTGTTAAGTACAAAATTTGAGGCTGACAGTTTCTCTCAGCACTTTGAAGATCCTTCACTCTTTTCTGGCTTCTAATTTTAATGTGGAGAAATCAGTTACTAGACTAATTATTATATCCTTGTATATATTCTATCTTTTATCTCTGATTGCATTTAATGTCTTCCTTTTGGCTTTGATATTTTATATTTTGTTACCAGTTTTCTAATAGTGGATAATACTGAGTCAAAATTGTTTAAGGCAAGTATTAGCAAAACTACAATACAGCCCTATTTCTTTTAATACAACCCTGATTCTATATAACTTGTCACCTGATTTAAATGATTACTTATTCTTGTATAAAGCAACTGTACTTCAAATACCAATTATGTATCTAGTGCTGCTGTAAATACCAAACATGCCCTGGCAACCAAGACAAGCTTATTTGGGGCCTTCATGAAGAGTAATAATAAATAGATAAACAAGTACACATGAGACACAACCTGAGGTGAAAATAAGTGTTATGGACAAACAATAAAGCATGAAAGGTAGTTTGAAGTTAAAGGCAGACTGGGGCAGAAGGGGAGGAGCTCTGGTAGTGCAGTGCCTAAGGCATTTGACTCCTAACCCGAGTGTTGGCGGTTCAAATCCACCAGCTGCTCTGTGGAAGGAAGATGGGGAATCTACTTCCATAAAAGTTTACCTCCTTGGAAACCCAAAGGGGGTCACTGTGAATTGGAATTGACTTGATGGCAGTGAGTTTGGTTTTTTTGGATTTTTTTTTTTTTTTTGTCAGTTTTGGGCAGAGGGGAAGCTCTATTAGCTTAAGTGTTCAGAGAAGGCCTTACTAATAAGGAGACACTGGAGCTGAATGAAGTAAGGGAGAGAGCCATGGAGAGATGTAGGAAAAGCAATTATAGAATCTCTCAGTATAGTGGAAGAAATAAATCTTGACATTTTTAGGACACTACAAGAAGGTCTGTATGCCTGTATCTGAGTGATCTGGGGAAAGGCTTGCAGGACATGATGTTAGAAAGATAGGCAAGGGCTAGATAACATAAGAAATATATACATACATGTGATGGTTATGTTTGTATGTCAACTTAGCTAGGCCTGAGTGGCCGGGCAGCTGGATGTAGTATTCCCCATGATGAGACTGGTAATCAGCTCCATGGTAGAAGCTACTGGGAGCAGCTGAGCAGCTGCCTTTTGAAATGTGGTCTGCTTCCTGTGTATAAGGAGGAGCTTTGAGAATGGTCTCTAGCCTTTGGCACACTTGGACCCTGCATGTAGCCATGTCGTTGCTCAGCAGCCTGCTGTGCTCTTCCAACCTTGGGACTTACAGTGGACTTAAGTTAATGGCCTGCCATGTGAATTGGTAACATCAGGACTGTGCCTTTTTACTTGTCAACCTTTAGGCTTCTTAGCTTCAGCAGCCAGCAGCTGTCTGAGTGAAGAAATGCCTCTAGCTCTAGTGGGCTAGGAGCAGGAGGCAGAGCTGGACCCCAAGGTTGAGGGACTTTCACCCAGCCCCTAGAGCCTGGCACTTTGAACTTGGTCTTAAAGCTTCCCAGTTGTATGAATAAACTCATGCTTGTTAAGGCCATCCCATTTGTGGTGTATTCCTGTCAGAGACGCACTAGGTAACTAGAACACTACATAAACACACCACTTGCATATTATAGGGGATATACACACACATACGTATATGTAGATTGCATTAAAAAAATATGGGTCTGTTGCTAAAAGCTTTAGGAGTAAAGAAAATAACTAATTAACTACTGATTGTGGGTAAGGAAACTTGAATCACCATTTCAAATTCATTTTGTCATCCTCTGGCCTTTATCCATCATAAAATGGTACAACACATATGTGTGGAATGGGTTTTTTTAAAAAACTCAAATTTTGACCAAGATTCTGAGCAGAGAACAATAGGTCTCAATTATCTATACCAGGCATCTCTTTAACTAATTCATTAAGAGATGACTAACTAGACTTTCAATTACCAAATTCTCTTACCTAATCCAACTCATATAACAGAAAGCTAGATAATAGAGATATGATTGATGAATGATCCTTCAATGGGCATTTAAGTATTTTGGCTATTCTGTTATGCTACCTTTCTGTGTTTTTCCCTCACCTATGCCAAATGTGCCACCACTCATCTGTCAGTTTGTCATACTTTGGTGGCTTGTGTGTTGCTGTGATGCTGGAAGCTATGCCCCAGGTATTTCAAACACAAGCAGGGTCACCCATGGTTGACAGGTTTCAGCAAAGTTTCCAGAATAAGATAGACTTGAAGGAAGGAATTGGTGAAAAACAAGGCCCCAGGAGTTGTTAGAGTACCCATTGAGGTGTTTCAACAAATGGATTCAGTACTGTTGTTGTTGTTGTTGTTATGTGCCATCAAGTCAGACCTGACTCATAGCGACCCCTCCTTGGGTCTCCAAGGCAGTATCACTACAGAAGTAGATTGCCCAACCTTCCTTCTGAGGAGAGGCTGGTGGGTTTGAACAGCCAGCCTTCTGGTTAGCAGTCAAGTGCCTTAGGCACTATGCTACCAGAGCACTAGAAGCACTCATTTTTTATGCCAAGAAATTTGGAAGATAGCCACCTGGCCAACTGAGTGGAAGAGATCCATATTTGTGCCCATTCCAAATAAAAATGATCCAACAGAATGCAGAAATTATAGAACAGTATCATTAATATCACATGCAAGTAAAACTTTGCTCAAGAAAATTCAGAAACAGTTGCAGCAGTACATCAATAGGGAACTGCCAGGAATTCAAGCCAGATTCAGAAGAAAGTATGGAACTAGGGATGTCATTGCTGTTGTAAGATGGATCTTGCCTGAAAGCAAAGAATACCAGAAACATATTTACCTGGGTTTTATTGACTATACAAGGGACTTCAGCTGTGTGTGGATCAAAGCAAATTACGGATAACATTGTGAAGAATGGGAATCCTAGAACACTTAATTGTGCTCATGAGGAACCTGTACATAGACCAAGAAGCTGTCATTCAAACAGAACAAGGGGATACTGAATGGCTTAAAATCTTGGAAAGTCAGCATTAAGGTTGTATCCTTTCACCAAGTTTATTCAATCTGTATGCTAGGCAAATAATCTGAGAAGCTGGAGTATACGAAGAATGCGGCATCAGGATTGGAGGAAGACTCATTAGCAACCTGTGATATGCAGATGACAAGGCCTTCTTGCTGAAAGTATAGATGACTTGATGCACTTACTAGTGAGGATCAGAAACTACAGCCTTCAGTATGGATTACACTTCAACATAAAAATAACAAAAATCCTTACAACTGGACCAATAAGCAACATCACAATAAGTGGGAAAAAGATAGAAGTTGTTCAGGATTTCATTTTACTTGGATATAAAATCAATGCCCATGGAAGCAGCCATCAAGAAATCATATGACATATTGCACTGGGAAAATCTGCAGCAAAAGACCTCTTTAAAGTGATTTAAAAAAAGAGAAAAAGACATTATTCTGAAGACTAAGGTGCACCTCACCCAAAGCCATGGTATTTTCAACAGCTTCATAGGCATGTGGAAGCTGCACAATGAATAAGGAAGACCTAAAAAAAGAGATGATGCTTTTGAATTGTGATGTTTTGGAGTACTAAAAATATCATGGACTTCCAGAAGAACAAAGCAATCTACCTGGGAAGAAGTAAAGCCGGAATGGTCTTGAGTAGCCAGAATGGCCGGACTTCATCTCATGTATTTTCATCATGTTGTCCATTCCCTGGAGATAGATATGCTTGCTAAAGTAAAGAGTCAGCAAAAAAGGGGAAGACCTTCAGTCACATGGATTAACTGATGGGCTATGACGATGGGCTCAAGCATAGCAAAGATTATGAGGATGGCACATGTGTTAGCCTGGGTTCTCTAGAGAAGCAAAACCAGTAAAGCTTATATATACATACAGAGAAAGAGAAATTTATCTTAGGAAATGGCTCACACACTTATAGAAGTTGGCAAGTCCTGACTTCTTGGATCAAACGTCAAGCTGGAAAGCTTTACCCAACCCACACACCTGCAGGGGCTAAAGAGCTCAAGGTTGGCAGGCAGTACTGGCTGTTGACTCCAACGAATGACAAATCCAACATCTATCTCCAGGCTGAATAGTGGATTGTTCACTCATGGACAACAGAATCCCAATCCACAGAAGAGTGTCTCTTTTCCCAGGATGTCCATAAATATACTGGAAGCAGGCCACACCCCTTGGGAAACTCCCTTTAAACAGATTGGCTGCTCAAAACATATACATCTGATCCCATTATGAGAACAGCCCACGTCACAATTGCTTAAACCACATAGAGTTGTAGTGCAGCCAAGTTGACACACAGCTCCAACTATCACAGCACAGGCATTTCATTCTCTTGTATATGGGATCACTATGAGTCAGAGCCAACTAGACAGCACCTAAGACAAACAACATGTCAAATTTGTAAGTGATGGGGAAGGAGTTCAAGAAAGTCTCATGCCTGCAAGCTGGTGGAGTAGCTTTTCAGTCCTTATCTTGATGCATGTTGAGCATCAAGAAATTTGTAGGATAACTTTATACTACTACCAGGGTGGGGCATGAAAGAATTCACTAAAGAGTATATGTATCCAAAATATGAGAGCTTGTGCAAAGATGGAGGAATGCTCCTGCCTACCATCTGGAAAGTGTGAAGTGGAGAGCTGGCTGAAACTGCCCATAAGGGCAATTTGAAGAGAGGGGTGAGCATCTGAGCCGCTGCACTGACACTGTTGATGAAGCAAGGATTTTTTTTTTTTTTCCAATTGTGGACCAAGTGCCCACTTTGGATAGAAGCCAGATTTGAATCATTTTTAAAGGACCTCACCAAAGAGGACTAATTATTAGGATGAGAGGAACCAGTAGGAAGAAGTGTGTGAGTGAGGGCTTTCCGGGTTAGTCAACAGGGATGTTGCCTCAAACAGGGAACTTTGCATTCTGGAGATCGCTGACAGTATCTCTGAGGGACCCATGATTGTTCCATATTGAAAAAGGGACAGCATTTGGAGGCCTAGCGTGAGAGAACATTTACACAACCAAGAGAAATCTTAGAACTACACTGCTCATTGGGCCTTTGACCTCATTCTTGTTCCCACTCGAGAACTGGAGTATCTGTAAGTTATATAACAAGAAAGAAGAGCAAGAGAAATAGAAGTATAAATTACAGGAAGCCTCTTTTCCTCAACGCAGAGATGTGTAGAACAATTTTCCTCCTAGTGGTTTTTAAGTAGACTGAACTGGATTTTTAATATCTAAAAGTGAAACTGTTTCTACAGCTAAAGGGGACCTGAAAAGATGTAGAATGTAACAGGAAAAGACTAAAGAAATGTTCCTGCTAGGAGAAAAATAATGCTGCTTCATTTTTGTATCATTTCTGATTAGCCTATTCTTCATACCAGTATATTTGCTTTCTACTGCTGCTGTAACAAACTATCACAGTTTAATAGTTTGAAACAACATAAATTTATCTTATAGTTCTGTTGGTCAGAAGGACTGTACAAGTTTCACAGATCAAATCAAGGTATCAGCAAGATTACATTCCTCTCTGGAGGGTTTAGTGGAGAATCTGTTTCTTAGCTGCTTTGCAGCAGAATTCATTTCCACATGGTTGTAGGACTTTGAACACTATTTTCTTACTGGCTCTCAACTGGGTCCACCCTAAGCTCCTAGGGGCCTCTCTATGGTCCTTCCATATAGCCCCCTACATCTCAGAGCCAGCAAGATGGAACTGAATCTTTCTCACACCACCATCTTTCTGATCTTCTGGTATCGTATCTCTCTGATCACAGTAGGGAAATGTTCTGTGCTTTTAAGAGCTCATGTGGTTGAGTTGAGCCTGCCTGGGTATTCTACAATGATCTTTCCATCTAAAAGTTTTTAATTTTAAATTGCCTTTTGCTAGGTGAGATTCTGAGGAATAGGACCCAAACATCTTTTAACTTGTTGCTGTTGAGTTGATTCCAACTCATAGTGGTCTTGTGGGACAGTGTAGAACGTCCCTGGGCATCTTTTGGTGTGTGTGGTGGTGGTGGTGGGGGGTGTTATTTTGCTTATCACAATCAGTTACCAGAAATTCATTCCTTCTTAAAATTCTCATCAGATATGGCTCTAAGCAATTTTGTAGTTAGCTGAGAATTTTCAGAAAAAGATACAAATCATTTTTTAATTAAGGTATAATTTACATTGAATAAAATTTACAGATATTCAAGAGAATCATGTCTTTTGAAAAATGTTTATACCTGAGTAACCACCACTCCAAAGAACTTATAAAATATTTAAATCACCCCACAATGTTCCTTCCCGCTGTTTGGAGGTCAACTCCTACCACCAACAAACACTGATCTGATCTCTCTAATTTGATTTTTCCTGTTATAGAACTTTGTGTGTGTGTGTGTGTGTATAATATAATCTTATAATCTATACCTGATATAATATGAGATACATCCATGCTATTCCATATATGAGCAGTTTGTTAACTTTTTATTGCTTAGTCTTATCCTATTGTGTGTAAATGTTAACCCGATTTGTTTATTCATTCCATTTTTGAACTATTGTGAATAAAGGTTCTGTGAACATTGTTTCCAAGTCTATTTTAGACTTATGTTTTTATTTCATGTGAGTAAACAAATGCTTGGGAGAAAAATAGAGGTGTTACCAATTAAGTGATAGGTACATTTATAAGATAATGCAAGACTATATTTCCAATTGAACACAATTTTATCTGTAGACTCTGTAGCAGTGTTTTCTCTCTCATTTGTAGTAATTTGTGTCTTCTCTCTTTTCTCCTCATCATTGTAGCTACAGGTTTGTAAATTCTGATCTTCTCAAATAACTAACTTTTGATTTCATTAATTTTTTTTTCCATTTTCTATTTCAGTGACTTCAGCGTTGGTATTCATTATTTTCTTTCTTATGTATACACTGTTGCTGTGTTGTTATTAGGTGCCATTGAGTCAGCTCTGATCGAGTCAGCTCTGACTCACAGTGACTCTATGGACAAAAGAACAAAACAATGCCTGGTCCTGTGCCAGCCTCACAATATTTGCTATACCTGAGTCCATCTTTGCAGCCATTGTGTCAATCCATCTTGTTGAGAGCCTTCCCCTTTTTTGTTGACCCTCCACTTTACTAAGCACGGTATCCTTCTCCAAGGAATGGTCCTTGCTGACAACATGACCAAAGTAGGTCAAATGAAGTTTGGTCATTCTCATTTCCAGGAAGCATTCCACCTGCACTTCTTCCAGGACAGATTTATTAGTCCTTTTAGCAGTCCATGGTACTTTCAGCATTCTTGGCCAACACCATAACTCAAAATCATCAACTCTTCTTTGGTCCTCCTTATTCATTGTCCAGCTCTCACATGCATATGAAGTGATTAAAATACCATGGCTTGGGTTAGGGGCACCTTAGTCTTCAAAGAGACATCTTTGTACTTCAAAGCACTGTAAAGAGGTCTTCTGCAGCAGATCTGCCCAGTGCAATATGTTGTCTGATGTCTTGATGGCTGCTTCCATTGGTGTTGATTGTGGAACCAAGTAATATGAAATTTTTGACAACTTTAATCCTTTCTCATTTATCGTGATGCTCTTATTGGCCCACTTGTGAGGATTTTCATTTTCTTTATGTTGAGATGTTATCCATACCAATAAGTATGTGCTTCGAGTCATCTTCACTTTCAGCAAGCAAAGTTGTGTCATCTGCACATCACACGTTGTTGATGAGCCTCCTCCAATCCTGATGCCATGCTCTTCTTCATATAGTCCAGCTTCTCAGATTATTTGCTCAGCATACAAACAGAATAAGTGGTGAAAGGATACAACCCTGATGCACTTTCTTCCTGATTTTAAACAATGCAGTATCCCCTTGTTTTGTTCGAATGACAGCTGCCTAGTCTATGTACAGGTTCCTGATGAGCACAATCAAGTGTTCCAGAATTCCTATTCTTCTCATTGTTATCCATAATTTGTTATGATCCACACAATTTAATGCTTTTGCATAGTCAGTAAAATGTAAGTAAACATCTTTCTAATAATCTTTGTTTTCAGCCAAGATCCATCTGATAACACAATGATATCTCTCATTCCATGTCCTCTTCTAAATCGAGCTTGCGTGTCTGGAAGTTCTCTGTCAATATACTGCTGCAACCATTTTTGAATTATCTTCAGCAAGATTTTACTTGTGTAAGATATTAATGATATTGTTCAATAATTTTCACATTCTGTTGGATCACCTTTCTTTGGAAGGGGTACAGATATGGATCTCTTTCACTCATTTGGCCAGGTGGCTATCTTCTAAATTTCTTGGCACAGATGAGGGAGTGCCTCCAGTGGGGCATTTGTTTGTTGAAACATCTCAATGGGTATTCCATCAGTTCCTGGAGCCTTGTTCTTCACCAATTCCCTCAGTGCAACTTCTACTTCTTCCTTGATCATAAGCCACCTCCTGAAATGGATGAACATCAACCAATACTTTTTGGTACAGTGACTGTGTATTCCTTCCATCTTCTTTTGATGCTTCCTGCATCATTCAATATTTTGCCCATAGAATCTTTCAATATTGCAAATGGAAGCTTGCATTGTTTCCTCCGTTCTTTCAGCTTGAGAAATGCCAAGTGTGTTCTTCCCTTTTGGTTTTCTAACTCCAGGTCTTTGAATATTTCATTATAATAATTGACTCTGTCTTCTTTAGCTGCTTTTTGAAATCCTATGTAAGCTCTTTTATTTTGCCTGTTCTTCCATTTACTTTATCTACTCTCCATTCAAGGCCACGTACAGAGTGTGTTCTGACAACCATTTTGACCTTTTCTTCCTTTCCTTTGGTCTTTTTAATGACGTTTTGCTTTCTTCATGGATGATGTTCTTGATGTCATCCCACAATTCTTCTGGGTTTTGGTCATTGTTTGTCAATGCATCAAATCTATTCTTTAGACAGTCTCTAAATTCAGGAGGGATATAATCAAGGTCATATTTTGTCTCTCATGGACTTGTTTTAATTGTCTTTAGCTTCAACTTAAACTTGCATGTGAGCAGTTGATGGTCTGTCCCATTCTCAGCTCCTGACCTTGTTTTGGCTGAAGATAATGAGCTTCTCTGTCACCTCTTTTCACAGATGTAGTCAATCTGATTCCTGTGTATTCCCTCTGTGAAGTCCACATGTTTGGCCACTGTTTATGTTGTTGAAAAAAGGTATTTGCAGTGCATAAGTCATTGGTCTTACAAAATTCTATCATGTGATCTCCAGCATCATTTCTTTCACCAAGGCTATATTTTCCAGCTACCAGTGATTCTTCTTTGTTTCCAACTTTTGCATTCCAATTACTAATGATAATCAACACATCTTGATTGCATGTTCAGTCAATTTGAGACTGTAAAAGTTGGTAAAAATCTTCAATTTCATCATCTTTGGCTTTGGTGGTTGGCGTGTAAATTCAAATAATAGTAGTACTAACTAGCCTTCCTTGTATGCATATGGAGTTATCCTTTCACTGACAGTATTGTACTTCAGGACAGATCTTGAAACATTGTGATGATGAATGTCATGCCATTCCTCTTCAATTTGTCATTCCTGGTATAGTAGATCATGTGGTTGTCTGATTCAAAATGGGCAAAATCAGTCCATTTCAGGTCACTAGTGCCTAGGATATCAATCTTTATGTGTTCTGTTTCATTTTTGAACACTTCCAATTTTCCTAGATTCACATTTCATACATTCCATATTCTGATTATTAATGGATGTTTGCAACTGTTTCTTCTCATTTTGAGTCATGCCACATCAGCAAATGGAGGTCCTGAAAGCTTTACTTCATCTACATCATTAAGGTTGGCTCTACTCTGAGGAGACAGCTCTTCCCCAGTCGTTTCTTGAGTGCCTTTCAAACTGAAGGGCTCATCTTCCAGCATTATATTAGACAATGTTTCTTGGCTATTCGTAAAGTTTTCCAGTAATATATCAGACAGTGTTTCACTGCTATTCATAAGGTTTTCATTGGCCAATTCTTTGTGAAGTGGATAGCCCTTTCCTTCTTTCTAGTCCGTCTTAGTCTGGAAGCTCTGCTGAAACCTGTCCACCATTGGAAAACCTCATGGTATTTGAAATACTCATGGCATAGCCTCCAGCCTTACAGCAACATGCAAGCCATTACAGTACAACAATGTAGGCAGATAAGTGGTGAATATATACATTAAGTTTCATATAATCTTCTTTTTTTAGTTTGTTAAGGTAGAAACTAAAGACACAGATTTGAGAGTTTTCTTATTTCTTAACAAAGACATTCAGTGCTATAAATTTCCTTTAAATACTGCTTTAACTTGTACTGTATTTTCTTTTCATTATGTTCAAAATACTTCATAATATTCCTTTAACTTATTCTTTGATGTGTCATTTATTTACAAATGTGTTATTTATTTTCTATTTGTCCCAGATATTATTTCTGTAATTGATCAGTAATTCAGTTCTACTGGGGCTAGAAAAATTCTTTGAATGACTTAAATCCTTTCACATTTATTGAAAATTATGTTTAATTCTATTTTCTTCCTGCTTTTTCTAGTATAATACATTTTACTTTAAAATATTACAGATTCACACAAGGAGTTTCCATTACTTTTGCTTTGAAGAGTTGAAGGTTTTTAAATAAATTTGAAGTGTTTGTGTTTTTATGTAAGAGGAAGGGAGATAGCATGTGTTTGTACAAATAAAATATAAAGGTAATTTGTTAAATGACTTTTATATTTGCCCACATATTTACTATTTCTGGTGCTCTTCATTCCTCTGAGTAGATGTGGTCTTCTACCTGGTATCATTTCCTATCAGTCTGAAGAATTTCCTTCATTCCTTGCATTACATGTTTACTGACAACAAATATTTTCAACTTTTGTTGACAATATATTTATTTTCCTTTCATGTTTGAATGATATTTTCTTGATATTAAATTCTATGTTGATAGTTACTCACATTTTAAAGATGGATTTCCAATATTGTATTGTTTCTTTCTGTTTTTAATGATGAAAAGCTGTGATACTTATCAGTGATCTCTTTATTTAATGATTTAATGTATGTTTTTTCTCTGGCTGTCTTTAAGATTCTCTATCTTTGGCCTTTTTTTTTTTTTTTTTTTTTTAGCAGTTTTATATTTAAGTATACTTTTCTTTCTATTTGCTCCACTTGGAATTTACTGAGTATTTTGTGTCAGTAGCTTGCTGATTTCGATAACAATTGAAGTATTTTTAGCTAATACTTCAAAAAAAATTTTTTTCTGGCCAATTCTCAATTGCCACTGTTTCTCAGATCCAATTTTATGTTCACTTAATACTGTCCCTCTGGACACTGAGGCTCTATTTATTTTCTTTTAACCTCTTTTCTTCTCTGTGCATCTGTTTGGATGATTTCTCTTCAAGTTCATTGTTCCAGTCTTCTGTTATGTCCACTGGAGCTCTGGTAGTGCAGTGGTTATATATTTCAGCTGCTAAACAAAAGCTGGATCGTTTGAACCCACCAGCTGCTGCATGGGAGAAAGATGAGATAATCCGATTTCATAAAGATTTACAGCCTTGGAGATCCTATGGGGCAGTTCTACTCTACCCAATAGGGTCACTACGAATCATAATCAACTTGATGTCAGTGGCTTTTGGTTGTATCCAATCTGCTGCTAATCACAATGTAAATGATACTTTGTTTCACACACTGTAGTCTTTATTTCTGAGGCTCTCACTTAGTTTTTTCTTTGCAGCTTTCAGATTCCTTTTCAAATGCCCTTCTCTCTACGTGTGAAATCCATCTTTTCCCATGGAATTTTTATTATGTCTATAACAATTAGATTTGCCAATGGTTTGTCAATTTTGTTAAGCTTTTCTAAGAACCAGCTTTTTGATTTGTTGATTTTCTTTATTGTTTTTGTTTTGTTTTGTTTTCTGCTTCATTTATTTCTGCTCTGATTTTTATTATTTCCTTTCTTCTAGATACTGTAGGATTCTTTTGTTGTTCTTTATCTAGTTTTTGGAGTTGTTGAGTTAGAGTGTTGATTTTGTTTGTTTCCTCTTTTTTGATGTATGCATTTATTGTTATAAACTGACCTCTGAGTACTGCTTTTGCTGTGTCTCAAATGTTTTGGTATGATGTATCTTCATTCTTGTTTGTTTCTAGGGATTTTTTTATTTCACTTTTTATTTCTTCTATTACTCAGTCATTTTTGAACAGTGTATAATTCAACTTCCACATGTTCCCAAAAAAAAAAAGTTTGATGTGTTTTCCTTGATCTTCCTATTATTAGTTTCTAATTTTATAGCAGTGTGGTCCAAAAAGATGTTTTGTAGCATTTCAATTTTTTTTTTTTTTTTTTTTTTTTATTGAGGCTTGTTTTATGTCCTAACATATGATCTATTCTGAAGAAGGATCCACGTGCACTGGAGAAGAGTGTGAATTGTGCTTTTGTTGGGTGGAATGCTCTGTATATGTCTATGAAGTTAAGTTGGTTGATTGTGTTGTTGAGTTCTTCTGTATCGTTGCTGAGTTTTTTTCTAGTTGATCTCTCCCTCCTTGAAAGTGGTGTGTTAAAGTCTCCTATTACTATTGTAGGGTTGTCTAGTGTCCCTTTTAATTCAATTAATATTTGCTTCACATATTTTGGAGCACTTTCATTGGGTGCATAGAAATTTATTATCATAATGTCTTCTTTGTCCATTGACTCTTTCAGCATCATATAATGCCCTCTTTGTCTCTTATGTTGTTTTTCACCTTAAAGTCTATTTTATCAGAAATTAATATTGCCACTCCTGCTCTGTTTTGGTTATCATTGGCTTGGTGTATTTTTTTCCACCACTTAACTCTTAATTTGTTTTTATCTTTGTGTCTAAGGTGGGTCTCTTGTAGGCAGCATATCGATGGGTCTTCTTTTCTTATCCAGTCTGCCACTCTCTTTGTCTTGATTGGTGCATTTATTCCATTCACATTGAGTATAATTAGTGATAGGTATGAATTGATTGCTGTCATTCTATTGTGTTTTTGGAGTTTCCTTGGTCCATATACTTTTCTGTGCTGAGTTCATTTTGTTGTTAAGTATTTCCTCTCTTTTCTTCTTTTTGTTGGTTTTGTGCTTATTAAAGCCATATGTTTTCCTTCCTTTTGGATTTGCTTTGGGGGAGTGTTAATTTTTCTGTGGTTACCTTGGAATTAATTCTTGTCTCCATATTTTTGGAGTAGTCTGTTCTATGAGGACATTGTCTTTTTTTCTCTCCATTTGGAAGTTTGTACCTAGAACTTTTATTCCCTTTATTTGGTTAGTTGTTGTTGTTGTGTGCAGATTCACTTCCTTGACTTTTAGTGTACAATATTTTATGGTCTTATTTTGAGCATCTGTTTCTGATTTGGTTTTAGTGTTGATGTCATGTGTCCTGATTTTGTTGTTTTCTTTTGTGAGTTCTCTATTGGAAGGACTTCCTTAAGCATTTCTTGTAGGGTTGGTATGGTTTTCACAAAATCTCTTAATTTCTATTTGTCTGAGAATGTCTTGAGTTTGCCCTCATATTTGATGAACAATTTGGCTGGATATAGGATTCTTGGTTGGAAGTTCTTTTCCTTCAGTGTTTTATATATGCCATCCCATTGCCTTCTTGCCTGCATGGTTCCTGCTGAGTAATCAGAGCTTAGCCTAACTGTTTGATTATTATAAGTAATATTTCTTTTGTCCCAGGCAGTTCACAAGATTTCTTCTTTGTGTTTGGTTTTGGAGAGTTTGATTATGATATGCCTTGCTGTTTTTCTCTTGGGATCTATCTTGTATGGGGTTCTTTGAGCTTCTTGGACATATATCTCTTCTTCCTTCATGATATGGGGGAATTTTTCTGTTAGTAGGTCTTCCACAATTTTCTCAGTGTTATTATTTATTTATTTATTTATTTGCCTCTTCTTGTTCTGGAATTCCATTGAGGTGTATGTTGTTTCTTCTCACGTCGTCCCATATAACTCTTATGTTCTCTTCATTTCTCTTGAATCTTTGTTCTGATTTTTTTTCATACAAGCTAGTGTGCAGGGATTTGTCTTCTAGTTGGGAAATGCATTCTTCAGCCAGTTTTGTCCTATTCTTTTGTGCTTCCACTGTATTGTGCAATTCGGTAATTTGGTTTTCATCTTCTGGATTTCTAACTGCTGTTTTTGTATGAGTTCTTATTGTGTATTAATCTTATTATTTTGTTCTTGAATGGTTTTCCTGAGTTCTTCCAGGATACTGTCTGTGTTCTCCTTGCTTCTGTCTGGGGTTTCCTTAAGCCCTTGTAGAGTTCTATAAACATACCTTCTAAATTCCTTCTTGGATAATTCTATTGCCTCCTCTTCCCCCATTTTTAATGAGACTTTTGTTTGGGATTTTACTTCTATTGTATTACTCTTTTTTTTGTTGTTGTTGTTGTTCGATTTGAGGTTGCCTGTTGTTTCCTAGACATTTTGAAGTTGTCTTTAACTGTTAGTTATGTATTGATTTGTTTTGTCTTGGTTTTATGATTTGGTATTTGTAAAGGTGGAGCTGGTGTATTTTATTGTTTTGGTTATTAATTCAGGTGTGCTGGGTTGTTCTGCAGTTTTCTTTGTGATGATGGAATCACTGTGTGGAATGAGGATGCAGGTCTCTGTTTGCCATAAAGGGAGTTTAGAATTCAAGCCAGCAGGTGTTATGGTGGCTTAATGTGGTTTTTCAATTGGATGAGGCAGGGGAAAGGTGGAAAAAGGAAGGAGAAAAGAGGAAAGGATGGAAAAAAAAAAGCTACAAGGTGCCAGGAGCTGTTTTTAGGGCTATGAGTGGGCTGCTCATGATGCCATTGTACTGTTAGTCACAGGCCCACAACTCAAGTTCAGCAAAGACTCCAATTGTTAGGGGGCTGCGACTTTCCACCAGGTTCAAACAGCCACAAAAACCCCACTCTCCAGCTATGTCTAACATAATTAAAGTCTTTACCTGATAATCCTAATGTGATAATCACTTGTGGATTTATTTCTGTTATTCTCTTTTTCACTCGATTTTATGAGTCTTGCTTTTTGCTTCTTTGCATATCATGTAATATTTGATTGTATGCTGGCCATTGTATTTAATAAACAGTAGATGCTAGAAAGGGCTTGTTCTTTTGGAGCTTCTTTTTTTATCACTTCTTTGTGTTCATGGCTCTTCAATTATTCAAAGAAAAGTATGCTTTTTGTTTGTTATTCAGTGATTTATTGTTGCATTGGCAGGACTATAGGTTTTTCACTTACTTCCTCATCTTCACGAGGTTTGAATCTCCAAAATAAATTCATTTTTGAGAGCATTTTAAAATCTTACCTATTAGAGATTTTGTCTGTCACACACATAAGGGACAAATAACAATGATTAGAACTGAATCAAATAGACTTATTTCTGTATTTAGTTAATGCACTTAAATGAAGAGATAAATATGTACCAGTATACTCTTTGCACATCCACTATTGAATGACAATCTGTGGTAGTTAAGGTTGTGTGTCAACTTGGCTGGGCCATTGTTTTGAGTGGCTGGGCAGCTAGATGTAGTTATTCCCCGTGATGAGGTAGTAATTACCTCCATGGTGAAGTCTGCTGTGAGCAGGTATGCAGTTGCCTTCAGGGCATGGCCTACTTCCAGTGTATATGAGGAGGCTTTGAGGAAGTTCTCAAACTTTTGGTACATCTGGTTCCTGCATTTGGCTGTCTTCATCTCGGTGTGCTGCCATGTTGCCTGCTGTTCTTGGGATTGTTCCTGAACTTGATTTAGTGGCCTGCTGTATTGCCTGCTGATCTTGGGACTATGCTAATTTGCCTTTCCATTTTGGGTTTGTCAGCCTTAGTAACCAACAGCTGCATGAGTCAGAAAAAGCCTCCAGCTGTAGTGGATCTGGAACAGGAGTCAGAGTTGAAACCAAAGGTCAAGGGCCTTCATCCAGCCTCTAGAGCTGGCACTTTGAACTTGGACTTCTAACCTCCTAAAACATATGAGAATAAATCCTTGTTTGTTAAAGCCATTCACTTGTGTGTTATGTCTGTTATAGCAGCATTAGAGGACCAAGACACTATCTAAACATCTGAGAAAGAGGGAAACATTGACAACTTATGTTTACCATTGTGGCAAACTGCCTTGATCTTGGCCTTCTCACAACCTATAATACAGGGTGCTGAAACTCTCCCTGAATACTGCTTGAGTCAATTCATAAACTGATTTACAGTTCTGAAAATTCACAACCACTTAAAGGCTCTTGGGTGAAGTAAAAGTGATGCTACCTATTGAGATTTTTTGCTCATTAACCAAGACTTCTTGCCTCGTTTGCCTGCCTATGATGTCTTCACTGCAGTTGGCTTGCTTCTAGGTTCCATTTGACCACTCTACTTTTCTGATGGCTAGTATCTCAATTTGTAGTTTGTAGTTTTAACTGCCTGTTCCATGATTATTGGATCTATCAGCTTCCAACCCCTCTACCTGGTTCTTGACTTAGATAGTACAGATTTCATTACTTCTATGTAGTTTAGCTCATACTGATTAAAAAAAAAAAATTGTTGCATCTCACTTCAGACTCTAATAATATTCATCACTCTCCCTTCTAAACCTTGCTGAGACTTTATTAGTCCATGGCAACTACTTGACATGCATTGTGAAAGTTTTTATGATATCTTAAAAATAACTTTTATAGGAAAGAATACTTGAAATAAAGTTGCTTTAAATTTATCATTTATCTGTAAGGTTTTCTGCTGATATATTTTCACTTCAATCTGTAAAATGTAGAACAAACTAACAAATAATGTAAAATAGAGGAAATCTTCCAAGTAATTATTTTTTTAAAATCTTATATAGTATTAAATTTGATACATGTTGTTTTTTGTATAATGCAAATGTTTCTTTGCTTTTTAGTTTCAAACTCAGAAGACGTTGTTTTTGCCCTTTGACTTTTGCTTTTTGATTGTTATTGTTTTTGTTAGGTGCCATTAAATTGGTTCTGACTCCTCATAGCAATCCTATGTACAACAAAATATCTAAATTGCACATACATACACATTTGGAGAATGTAAGCATTTTACACTTTCATAATGGTTGGGCAATCCTACTTCTGTAGTGATACTGCCTCGGAAACCCAAGGAGGACTTGCTATGAGTCGGGTTTGACTCGACGGCACATAACAACAACAACAACAACATGATTGCAAAATAAACACACATGGACACACCTACATGCATTGCACTGGTTATAAAATGAAAAGCGTGGTCAGTGACTTGGTGTTATTTTAACATGAAGTTATCATGTACATAATACTCCATAAGGACCAGGCAGTGTTTCATTCTGTTGTGTATAAGGTCGCTATGAGTCAGAGATGATTCAATGACATGTAACAACAACAACAAAAACAGTACTCCCTAATTAAATTTTTTGGTTAAATGTTTTATTTAATTGGCTAGCTCTTTCTGAGTTGATGAAATTTATTTTTTGGTAGCTATTTTTGCTGTAGTGCATGGTCATGAAGAGTTAGAATTTAATGCAAAAAGAAAATTTACAATTTCAGAGAAAGCATAATATGCTCAAAGTTAAAATGATATATCCAAAAAGCCTAGATATTTTGATATAATTATAAAGTGCACAATAGTGAGTTATTATTGATAGTTGTGAAATTTCATGAAATTGAATAAATACGTGTGTGTGTGAAGATGCCAATGTTAGAACCACTGTTAATATAAATCTAATGTGGTAGGATGTCAATTTAATGACAGAAGAGATCTTATCATAGAACATTTGTTGATATTACCTTCTTTTCACGAGTATCACCTTTGCTCAGGTCTTAGTCATTAATATTATTTTGTTCCATTATTTTTCATAGAAATTTACTATGTCTTATCTCTAAATATTTCTCTTTGGTTCTTAAAACAAAACACCTCTTTTGCCATTACTTTTCATCTGATGTTTTTAATACTGAGGCTGTATTTAAGGAGATCTGGTGGTTAGTGCCTGAAACATTTGACTGGAAACCAGAAGGTTGGCGGTTCAAACCTACCAGCCAGTCCATTGAAGGAAGATGGGGCAATCTACTTATGTGAAGATTTACAGCCTCAGAAACCCAGTGGGGGTGGCTGTGAGTCAGTATCGACTCGATGACAATGATTTTGGTTTTTGGTTTGAGGCTCTATTTACCAATGAAAAATATCTGATATTTTGTCCAAAAACCAGTTATGTTTCAAAAAGATCAGTCAATTGACTTGTTGGGCCTTGTGTCAGCTGAAACCACTGATTGATAAACTAAACAAATTGCTTTTCACTCACTGCTGTCGAGTCAGATCCGACTCATAGCAACCCTTTCCGGGGTTTCACTATGGAAGTAGATTGCCCAGGCTTTCTTCCGAGGAGTGGCTGGTGAGTTTGAACTGCCAGACTTCTGGTTAGCAGTAAAATGCCTTAGGCACTATGCCACCAGAGATCCCAAATTGCTTTTAGTGGGTTATTATTGCCTTACCAAGACTCATATCCTGATGATTTGCCCTTTCACGAGAAGAGTTTCTTCATAGTGGATCCATTGTTATTATCTTCATACAGCATTCAACTTAAATTCAGTGTAATATAAGCAGCATCAATTATCCTCTCTCTATTTTCTGCCATAAACCTGGGATTTCATGAATGTATTCAGTCTTACAGCCCCAGCTCTGCCAGGCTCAAGACTGTAGGCATTATCATGACAGTTGCCAGGTTGCCTAAGAGCCGGTTTCCAGGGCTATCATCATGCTTCTTCCTTCTAGATTCTTTAGGAAGCTGGGCTGGCATCTGTGCATAGACTTTGGGGTCCACCATTGAGTTTAAATGCTAATGTCACACTCCTGTTTCCCTGGCTCCCTTAAGCTCACTCAAAGAAAATGGTATTCCCATATGTCCCTTATTGTTTTCTTGGCAAACATCCCTACCTCCCTTAATATCCCAGATTTTAGTATGTGAGAGACAAACTTTCTTTGTGAAACTTCCTTTCCTTAGAGGCCGTAGATTAATAGCATTACTTCTAAAGCAAGCTGTCTTTTTAGAATATCCTTTTTAAGGCTGAAGTAAACTGTTATTTGGGGAAAATATTAGTGTATTCTAAAATATCACCTATACTGGTGAACTGTGGTTAAAGGCAAAGCGAAAGACTGATGTTGTTTACTAACATGAGTATCAAATTTTATGAATAGTTACAATATTCATTAGGAAATGCCTGTTCCTATTGACTTCGTTTTTAAGTATTCTGCCCTTTTTAGTCTTTTATCCTCATAGCCCTTTTCATTTTTTTCCCTTTAGAAAGAATCACAAAACTAGATTTCTTATTATTTAATATAGAATTAACTATAAAATGTATCCTAAAGATTTGTGATATTGAGAAAAAGTGAGTGAAGTCTGGCGTTTGTCAGTGGTAGGTCTCTAATAAGATTTTTTTTTGGATCCCTTCATTCTTTCTCACAGACTGACATAAGAGAGCCAGCCAACTATCTATAATCTTTAGCAAACATACTGTATTTCTTTTTACTTCTAAAAATGGTTTGATTCCAACAAATTAAGCTGGAAAAAGAAATAGTCTACGCTTACATTATCGTTGCCATTGTATAAATCATGCAGAACTAGTTTTCAGCACAGAGATTAGTGGAGCTAAAGAGGAAGACAAAGTTCCCAAATTACTATTGAACAGGACCTTTGCATGGGAGTTGGTATAAGATATGTTGGGTAAATGACGAGCTGCATTACATTCATAATGAGTGGCTTGCGGTTGTAGATTGTTTAACATCGCATTAAGAACACTGCTGTTCCTGAGGCTTTCCTGGAAAGTAGAACTGAGTCAATTGTGACACAAGCTCTTAAAGGTAAAAAGCACTGGGAAGAGGCAAAGACGAAATGGAGAATATCTGGGTGGGGGGGGGTGTTGCTTTTTTTTTTTTTTTCCCTGAACCTGATAGCTAAATCCTCAAATCCATTACCAGAGAATCATAGCAGGTGAAAGCAATAATCATCCAACTTTCATGCATGATCTTACTTGGCAATTTTAATACTCAGTGTTATCATCAAAATCACTGTGAACAATGTCCACTGAACAATTTTTGGTTTCTTTTGTAAAAAGAATAGCCTCTCATTGCACTGTGCTAAGGTTCACCAGCATCATTTTGGATGGGAAAGCAGAACTATGTTTAGTTGACTTTTCATAGTTGTTCTACAAGGCTTTTTTTATTTTATTAAATTTTACCTGAATGGATGGAGAAATGATACTGGCACTTATAAATGAAGTATGTAATATAACAAGATCAACAGCGTTATTTATATTTTAAATGTTGTGACAATAAATATCATTACCCACCAGAAACTAAAAACAACAAAAACTAAAATGTCATTAAAGATTTCTGCAATCCAAAAGACAACACAATTACTTCAAGCAGTGACTTTTACAAACAAAATTTTAATATCACAGAAGAACAGTGCGAACTTCTATCCAATTAAATCTTTCAGAAGCATTATTTCTTTACTATGTTTCTGTCTTGACCTCTGTGCAACTTAATATAAAGGATCAGATGTTAATTTCCATAAATCATTTTAAAAAAACTTGCTAAAACCAGGTAATGCATTCCTTATTTTCATTAGTCTTGTGCTCCATCACTAGGTAAAATACTTGTACACATGGCAATTAGTTTATTGAGCTATGACAAAGCATACTTCTTATGAGCAAACAGATTTGTTAGGAGGAAAAGTGTGTTATTGTAGCATAGTAGGATTAATTGCAGTTTCTGGCTGCTTTCAACACTTCTTTCTACCAGAGTCAAATAGCCTATGCACAGAAATATTTGATAAATGTACTTATCACTGAGTAACAGATTAAAAGATGCCCATCTGTCCTTCTTAAAACTTATCAACCTACATAAGTAAAGGAATGTTTCTTAAAGCCATTTTCACAATTAATAATGTATCAGTATGAATTTGTTTAGGTAGCTGTGTTTTTTTTTTTTTTTTAAAGGAATATCTAAATAAATATGACAAGCACATAAAACATTGCCTATGGATTTCCAATTCACTAAATGCATTGAAAGCAAGAATTCAACCATCTCATCTGAATTTGAAAACATGCTGTGGAGCTTTTCCACTCTGTGCCTGCCTGGTTTTGATACATGTTATTTCACTAACGATTGATACTTTGGTACATTTAGAAATACTTTAGGAGTAGTACTTAAGAATTGGGAGGTAGTTATGTAGTTCTGAATTTGCAATGCACTAAAAACGTATTTTAAAAACAAGAATCTGAATCAACTGGTCTGATATGCTCAATTAATCTTTGGATAGTAAATAGTCATATTATACATAGGACTTAATTTTGTCAAAAGAAACAATTCTTTTATTTTTTTCTTGTAGTTTCCCAAAATAAAGCTGCATTTTTAAAAATACAAATCTAATATTTGATCAACTACTTCTAACAGAGAATACAACATCTCATTTCTCGTTGTCAGTTTATAAATATAACATAGATTTCCTATTTTTTTTTTTTTTTTTGCACTGCAATTATCCTTTCATTCAGAATTGATAGATCAAAATAAGTAAGTGGGAAACAGCACTACTGAGTGTTACAGGTAGTATTCTGTAAGCCCTAGCTCATTGTTTAATATTTTTAATATTAATAAGCTCACTAATGCCTAGAATATCAATCCTTATGCATTCCATTTCATTTTGACAACTTGAAATTTTCCTAGATTCATATTTTGTGCATTCCACTTTCCAATTATTAATGAATGCTTGCAGCTATTTCTTCCTATTTTGAGTCACACCCCATCATCAAATAAAGGCCCTAAAAGCTTTACTCCATCCACGAATAAAGGTCATCCCTACTTTAAGGAGGCAACTCTTCAAATATATCTTGAATGCTTTCCAACCTGAGGAGTTCATCTTCCAGCATTATATCAGACAGTATTTCACAGTTCTTCATAGTTTTCCAGTAATATATCAGACAATGTTTCACTGCTGTTCATAAGGTTTTCAATGGCCAATTCTTTCAGAAGTGGATGGCCTTTTCCTTCTTCCCAGCATGTCTTAATCTGGAAGTTCCACTGAAACCTGTTCACCATGGGTGACCCTGCTGGTATTTGAAATGCTGGTGGCATAGCCTTCAGCCTCATAGCAACATGCAAGCCACCACAATATGACACACTGATAGACAATTGGTGGTAATAGTTTTAAAAGTCTGTATAAATTAACTTTGCTTTTCTATTCTGTGTTCTATATCTACTGAGTAATTCTGGTACACAGTTTCTTTTTGACTTTATACATCACTCTTATAAATTGTGAGTAGGCCCTTATTTTCCATAGCTTCTGAAACCAGTGATGGTTTCCCCAAGGAAGTGATACGGGAGCTGAAATGGGAAGATGAATAGGTGATGTCACAGCAAAAGTAGGGAGGTGGGCAAGTTGAAAATCTTCCACAAAGAACTTCCACAAAGAACTAGGAGAATGTGCCAATGCCTATGGCCGGAGGAAGCAAGGAACTGGAGGGGCCAAAAGGAAGGCAGTATTGCTGAAGTGGAGAAAGTAAGGTGGTAGGTGGTATAAGATGAAACGGATGAGGTAGAATGAGGTCAGCTATCACAGTGTGAGCAGTCTTAATTGTCAGGCTTCTGATATGGAATCCCAGCACTGCCACTTAATAGAATGAAGCTTAAGCAAATTCTTTAGTCTTTCTGTGCCTCAATTTCCTCATTAGTGAAATGGGGATAATAATATCACCCTCATTATTAGAATTAAAAATTTTAGAATTTCTTAATTGTTATATTTTTATTTGCATTGTATAATATTACATATAAAATGAACTCTGTTATATTAGTATTATATTATTTCATATAATTCTATATTATATTGTTATCACTTATTTTGAATTATTCTATTTTCTAAGTGAAATAAGAAGCAAAATCACGAGCAATGAGTAATCACAAAAAGGGGTTACTGGAAATATGAGAAGGGAGAAGAAGGTATAGATACTCCTTTGAACAACTTGGAAAGTAAATTGAATAAAGAATATAGTAAGATTTCTGGACATTACCAAGAACCCATTTGAGATTTGTAGATCTTGTAGTAACTATGGCCTTCACATATTTTTGGCTGCTGAACAGAGCAGGTGGGAATTTCTTTTATTCAGAGAAATGTGTTGAAGGGAGGAGGGCAAGGTGCATAAACGTATATGTAAGGAAAGAGTTAAGATAATGGACCCTGGATTTTAAGCGAGGAAGGAGGGAAGTGAGAACATGGTGCTGGAGGTGAATTATAGAAAGCAAAAGTTAGGTAAAGTCTATGCATTGGAAACCCAAATACAGTTGAGGAATAAGCTAAAAATATAGAATGGTGGCAGAGTAAGGTGTTTGGCGCTGAGATTATGGCAGATTTGTTGTTATTGGTTATGGAAAGGTCTAGAGGTATGCCTCTAAACAAAAGAAATGCATATTGGCAATGAGAAGTAAGAGCATTGAGAAATCAGGCTATTGAATGCATTGTCTGTGGATATGAAACAAATAAGAATAAATACAGGAAGGGTGATGGAGAGAAAGAAAATCAAAAGACAATATATTTTAAGAATGCGTATATAAGTGCATAGATTTGAGTGTTATTTAGAAACAAAATTAATAGCAATTTATCATTAATTAAAATGAAATGGAAGAAGTATGGAGAGGGAGCCAATAAGGACAGTTTGGTCCCTGATCTGAGTCACTGGAAAAATCACATAATCTTTGCTAAATTAGAGAAGGTTAAGGAAAGACCAGGAGCTTGGTGTTGGCTATATTAAATTTGAAATGACTTTGAGATATTCAAGTGAAGATATTGAGTAAGTGGGTGGATATTTTTGTTTGATACTCAGAACGGAGTTCATCCTGGAAATGAAAATTTGTGAATAATCTATAATGGGTTGTAATTGAGTACATGTGATTGGGTGATATCACCTAGGAAAGAAGTGTGAAATGTAGAGAGGAGACACTTAGCCTGTGCCTTGAGTAACTTCAGAATTAAATGGAAAAGCTGAGGAGTATAAGACTTCAGGCCAGACTGAATAGAAAGTGGAAAAATAATAAGAAAACCAGGAGAGTGTGAAGTCACAAAAACCAGCAAAGACAATGTTTTAAAACAGAAGATGTGACCAATGTTGTCCAAAGCTGAGGAAGGAATGGGTAGGCTGTTAATATATGCCATTGGATTTAGTGACATGGAGATCATTGGTGATCTTAGCAAGAGCTTCTTCAGTGGGCTAATGGAAATGGAAGATAAATTAGAGAAAGTTGATGATTGAGACAAAGGAGAAGAAAAGAAAAGTAAAAAGTAAGATTGACCAACTTTTCAAGAATTTTAGCTATTAAGAGGGTAAATAAAGAAGTGTGACAACTCTCTAGAGGGATAGAGGGATAAAAGATCATATTGAAAAAAAATATAAATACAAGTGTGCAAGGATCTCTGGTAGCATAGTGGCTAAGACACTTGCCTGCTAACCAGGCGGCTGGCGGTTCAAACGCACCAGCCACTCCCCGGAAGGAAGGTTGGGCAATCCTACTTCCGTAGTGATACTGCCTCGGAAACCCAAGGAGGGGTCGCTATGAGTCGGGGCCGACTCGACGGCACATAACAACAACAACAACACAAGTGTGCAGGCACATATACATGTATATTTGTTTGTGTTGGCTTCAATTCATATCAACCCTATGTATGACAGATCAAAATGTTGTCCAGTCCTAGGTCATGCTCTGTGGGCCATTCTTTGAGGCCATTGTTGAAGCCGTTCTCAGTCTGTCTCTTTAAGGATCTTCCTCTTTTTTGCTGGCCCTCTACTTTACCAAATGGGATTTTCTTCCCCATGGATTGGATCGTCCTGATAATGTGTCAGAGTGAGCAAGATGAAGTTCCATCATCCTTGCTTCTACAGAGTATTCTGGCTGTACTTTCTTCAAGACAAATTCGTTGTTTTCTATGGCAGTCGTGGTATGTTCAATATCCTTCAAATGCATCAATTCTTCTTCAGTCTTCCTTTTTCATTGTCCAGCTTTCACATGAATATGAGGGGATTAAAAATACCATGGCTTGAGTCAGGCATACCTTAGTCATCAAAGTGACATCTTTGTTTTTTAATATTTTAAAGAAGTCTTTTGTACATTTCTTGACTGCTGCTTCTATGGGCACTGGATGTCAATTCCAGGAAAATGAAGTCTTTGACAACTTCAATATTTTCTTCACACATTATGTTGCTTATTGGTGCAATCATGAGGATTTTCTTTACGTTGAGGTGTAATATATATAATGTTATATATATGTGTGTGTATATATATATATATATATATATGTATATGTATATATATATATATACACACACACACATACACAAAATGGCAAACACTTGAGCCTGTTTCATATCAATGAAATGGATAAAATTGGGAGGGAAATTTTAATATGGATTAAACAGGTAAGTGATAGTGGGAAAATAGGAGGGAATGGAATCCAAGGCAGATGTGGTGAGATAGATTTTAGGAAGACTAACACCTCCTCAACTGGAATAGGTTGAAAGGAGCTGAACTTTCTCAGGAGTCCATCTCAGTCATCTTTTTTCCACTTGTCTCTTTCTGAGTGATCTAATCCTTTTTTACAAAAGATTTTTGTGAGGGGTGGTTGGGTACAGAGGGATTTGTGCTCTCAAAGCAGCAGTGAGGAACAAGGAGCACACACCAACTCCATCTTCTGATATTGGCAGTTTTGTGAGGTGTGAGTAAGGAACAGCTACCACTTGAATAGAGTGTGGGAAAAACAGGCTTGCCAGGTTTTGGCTAAGGAAAGGGGGCACTCAGAAAGAAGTGGGATGTGTAGGAGAATTTGAGGTTCTTTAGAGCACAGTGGAAGGTTTGGGGGATTGTGATGACTGAGAAAACATCTGTTGATATAATTAAGATAGTTTTCATCCTTAGATCATGCAGCTTCAGAATTTAGCTGAAAGGTGGAAGTAAAAGGTTATTGCAGAAGATTATAAAGTGAAAGGAAGATCCTTTGTTTAAGGAATTTGGCTATAAAAAGAAGAAGATAGAACTCAAATTCCATTTTTTTTTTTGGTCCTGTATAATCTAGCTTCTTACCTATGTGATGTTATTTCCATTTTGTTCATTAACATGAACTCAAGTCAGATTGGACTCTGTATATAATCCATTTTAAATGCTTTCTTCTGAGCCATTGTTCATGCTGTTTCTCCAGGCCAGAACATCTTTTAAATCTTATTTCTGCCTTTATAAATACAACTTCTCATGTAAGACCCTGTTAACATCCATTTCTCAACTTTCTCTTTCCAATAGGTTTCTCACTATAAAATAATTCATGTTTGTTGTAAAACCATCTGGAAAATATAAAACATTATAAATTCAAAATAAAATAACCTGTAATACCATTATACAGGTATATAATATTGTATATATTATTTTAATACTAATATTTTAAAATTAATATTATAAATCTTTTCCACTTCATTGAATATGTATAACAACATTCTAATAACTGAATAATGGTAGAGATGTACCATAATTTATTTATCCATTCTCCTATTATTAGCCAATTTAAATAGTTATAATTTTTTTCCTGTTATAAAGTAGATTATCTTTTACATAAGTTCTTGTCTACACAGTAAGTAACACCTTCAGGGCAAAAATCCTTTATTGAATTAAAATTTCAAACAGTATGAATGTTAAAGTCTGCAAATACAGAGGCAGAATAATTTCCGGAAAGGTTATAATAAGTTATCCTTCCACAAGCAGTGTTTTAGAGTGTGTAAAGCATTATTTCAGTATCAACATAGAATACTTTTTAAAAATTCCAATTTTCCTGAAAAATGGCCTCTCATTGGGTTTTTATCTGCATTTATGTGAGTGCCAATTAAGTTGAAAATTTTTTTCCTTATACTTCTTGATCTCTGATTTTTTTCTTTGTATCATTTAGTCATGACTTTCACTACAAAAAAATACGATTTTTTATTGGAAATATAAAATTTATTTAATATTTTAAATCTAATAATAAAGTTATTTAAATGTTAATTATATTGCCTCTTAGTGTATGTTATTATTTTCACTCTAACTATTCTTTTGTTAATTAAATATTTTGTACCTACAATAATCTTTACTGATCTCTCCATTCTCAAAATTCTTATAACACTTACAGTCGTACTCCATATTTCAGTCTCTATTGTCTTGTGTTGTTCATTAATAGTTTCTTTCACATGACTCATTTATCTCCAGAGATAGTAGCTTACAAAGACAATATTTATCACCATTCTCAGATTTGTACTTGACATTGCATTACTTGGCTTCTAATTTGCTTGTGAGATTATCTTTCTGCATATGCCCATCAATATATATAGCAAATTAACTAATTTTGTGCTAATTACCATGATGTACTAGAAAAATGCATGTGTGTTTAAATTCTTAGGGAGTAGATTTTCTTTTCTCAATATTATCGTTGTACTTGCAGTGAACTATTAAAAAAACAATCCCTAGAGCATATTAAAATTATTTCATAGGTTTTAAGATTGTGTACTAAAGAACATTCTCTTTTGAGCATGTTACTGAAATCAGAGTTAAGTGAAAGGTGGTGTGAACCATCTGATGAATGATTAATTTCCATGTCAAGCAACCCTGCTTTTCAGAGCATGATGCCTTTGCGAGGATTTATAGTTCCCTGCCTTCACGCTGGAGTTACTTCAGCTTTCCGTGATGCCTTCCAACTAATCTGGAGGTTAAGACATTCCTTGATCATGGATAGATCTGATTGCTTCTCAGCCCTGGAATTCTTTATAAAATTCCAGAACATGGGCTAGAATTGACTTAAGGAATCCAATAAACTTGCAAGTCTTGGCAGTCATCCAAACTAAATTTATAGACTGGAAAAAAAATATGGGCTTTCCATTGTTCCCTTTTTCACCTTTCTGGGGTTTCTTTTGTGTATGTGTGAGTGTGCCAGTGTAAATTTATCATTTTGCTGACATTGGAGTGAATATAACCAGTGACGGGATGCAGCAAAAGATTTTTCACTTTGGATCTTCCCTGGTCTCTCCGAACTTTGACCCAAACCTGTACCAAGAATGAATTTCTTCTCCCTCTGTAGGATGTTGATGTCATAAAATAAGAGGTTGCTCTTGAAAACGAATCATGCTAGTACAACAGCTGACGCGCACATTTGCCAGCTAGGTACAGCTCCCAGATCCCTGTTCTTCCCCTGCTCTGTGGCAGCCTTCTGTATGACAGAGGGTCTGAGAAAAATGTAATCATGTATATTGTTTCTGTCCATCCTGTGAAATGGTAATGAGGCCAAGAAAACCAGCTCAGGAGCCCTAATAGGCTTCAGTTTATTTTGTGTGTACCTGCTGCTCTGCAGTCCACAGAGATCCAAGCACTGCCCCCATATCTGATCATTGAAAACCTATCTTGTTCTTACAGAATGGGTTTGCTGTTGTGAGGCCCCCAGGCCATCACGCTGAAGAATCCACAGCCATGTAAGTACCAGAGACTGTTGCCCATCTCCAAGCGCCACGGTTCCTGGCGGTCACCTGCCCCGTGCATGTCTCTGAAGCCTCTAATTGTTAGCAGATGGACTGAAAAAATCTTGCGAGGTACTCCCAGAAGCAGATTTATGGCTTCAGAGATCATATAGCATTTTAAAAAAATGCTCTGAACATTATTTATAATGGTTTTCCTGGCTGATTTGCTTTCTTATTTCTCTGTTCTTCTCTATTCCGCAGGGGGTTCTGCTTTTTTAATTCAGTTGCAATTACCGCCAAATACTTGAGAGACCAACTAAATATAAGCAAGATATTGATTGTAGATCTGGTATGTATTCCTGGCCAGAGCTGCATTTTCAGTGACTCTAGATAAAAGGAGTAAGTTTGTATTTCTCTGTCAGGCTGTCTTGCATTTAGCACTTGCAAACAACTGAAGGGTGCGTTTCCTTTGAATGTGGAAACTCATTAAATTCAGGGTTGCAGTTCTGAAACCATAAACATTCACGTTTCACTTTCATGGTGTTAACTGCAATTTAATGAGAAGAAGGCGCAGATCAGGGCAACTTTTATGATCCTTAAATGAATTGATACTTCCACAGTTAAAATAACCCAACAGAACCTGAATTTACTTTTCCCTACAGAATATGGACTTTAAATAGTCAGATGTGCTGGAAAGAATGCTGTTGCTTTGGTTACCAAATTGGCCACTTCCCCTGGTTAGCAATCATGTTGCTTGTTGTGCAACCGTGGTATTATTAAAACAAGCCAGTATGTCATTCTTTCTGAAAAGATCTCAGATCGCAGATGCCAGTTTGGGATGACTCCCTGCAGGAACCCTGAGTGATTAAAAGCCAGCGGCTTTAGATTAGTCTTGCATTTTAACATGATGCATTCTTACAAAATAGAGTTATAATTTGTTTAACAAATGGTTTGTTTAAATGCGGATGACACTTGGCATGTTGTCTATAGTATATTCATGAATAATGAGCTGGAGATCTGCCCCATACCAAAAGGACCAACCCAGGACAGGGTGAAGGAGAACTGAATGGTGATTTATGAGCCCCGTTTTCGGTTTGCCTCCAGTTCATGAGGAGGTGTAATAGGTTGTCTGACAAAGCATAGACAGGAAATGAACCCTGGCATCCAAACCGAACCTGCTACATCTGCACTTAATTAATTTTTGCAGGTGATAAAAGATTTAAAGGCAAAATATGTTAAAGGTTTTTTTTTTGAAGTGCACAGCTTCATAGTCTAAATCTTGTTCATATCTGCACTCATAATTAAATCTTACTGGGAAGTCATGGCCTCACCATCCAGCTCTCTGGTTCCGTTAAGCAGGCACACCAAAGGGTTGAGAACACAAACAGAGCCATCTGAAGAAATACATTGTTAAGTTAAAATAAAGATAAAAGGAATGAAAAACTGATAACCATTTTTAGTGTATGGTTGGAATGGGTGTTATTCACACCCTATACTATAGCTTTCCTGTAAGCAGTTTGGTGTGGACAACATTGAAGCCATTTTTTTCCATGTATCTTTTCCAAATATGCTTAAGTTTCAGGTACAGGTCATAGTTCCTCATTGAAGGAAAGTGTTGAAGGCCTAGATGTACTACAGGAGCAAGGTCTTAAAATTATATGAAAATGAAGATATCAGTACCTATTTTCCCATGTACATACAAAATAACATTTTAAATGACCCATAATTACTGTTTGGGATGATTTATAAGATATTGAATTATGTTAAAAATATTATTTGACTAACCTTCTTAGCATGTTCCTAAGTTCTATGCTAGAAAGATAAACCAAAAACTTGAAGATAGGACAGCAGGTGAAGATAAGGATTATGAGGAAAATTTTTTTTCTAAGTTTCCAATTTTGTCAAAATTATATGGAAAACGGACTGGGAAACAGTGTGTGTCTTATTCTTAAGAATCTTTTAATATTTCCTTTCTGAGGAATCTCTTTTAAACTTTCACTTTATGGTCTATGATGATAATCAATAACAGTTAAGAATCCCTTTTGAAAGCACACTTGCGATATCCAAATGCAGAAGTAATAAATTGCACAACAGACTTGAAAGCTAAAATGCCCAGCTTATGGTACATGGACGCTTTATACCTCAGGAGGCTTTTGTGTAAAGTTTTGTTTTTGCACATTAACGTAAAAAATAACAGACTGCTGGAAATACTTGGATACAATTTATAAAATACATTAGTTGGTAGCTAAGAGGAGGTTCCTGCAAGCTTACTGGCCTTTGATTATGAATTTATTCTATTATCCAATCATAAAGGATAGTTATTTCCCAGCAGGCTGTAGCAGACGAGAAGTTTTAGTTTCAAATTCTCTAAATACATGAAGTTCTATCCAAAGGGTTGCCTCTGAGATCACCACCAGCTCACATATACTTACTTAGAAGTCTTCCAAATTCTGCAGCTGCAGCGCTACTTTGAGGAAATTCCCCTGTTTCTTCCAGCTGCCGAGAAGGAAGTTTTAAAGTGCCACGTGGCGCTGAGACATCCGTTCTCCCTGGCTGACAGGTCTATTCCTTAAGTTAGTGGAGGAGAAGAGGTGAAGGTTCTTCAGTGGCTAAAGGCATTCATTCCTGCATATCTGATGCCATTATTGTTAGTATTGGGTCTGAACTAGCTTCACAAATTCTTGGGCTGACAGAGAGCAAATTTACTCCACTGTCCAGCAGCCAGTTTCAATATTTTCCTATGACCAGTAAGTAGAGAAAGGATCTCTGGTGGTATATGCCTGCTAACCAAAAAGCCGGTGGTTCAAACCCACCTGCCACTCCATGAAGAAAGATGAAGCAGTCTGCTTCCGTAAAGATTTGCAGGTTTGGAAACCCAGTGGGGGTGTTGCTATGAGTCGGAATCGACTCAATGGTAGTGGGTTTGGTTTGAGTAAATAGAGAAGGTCCCGGGTGATGCAAATCATTTGCACTAGATTCCTAACCAAAGAGCTGGCAGTTCAAACCTACCCACCAGTGCCACAGAAGAAAGCCCTGGCAATCTACATATGTAAATATTACAGCCGAAAAAAATCTAGGGAGCTCAGTTCTACTCTGTAACAAATTGGGTTGGCATGAGTCAAAATTGGCTTCATGCCACAGGTTTTAGGCTACTTGGTAAATACAGAAACAGAGTTCTAAATCAGCTCCTCCTTGGGGCAACAGCCAATGGGAAGGAGTTGAATATTTTAGGCAAGAATGATTCTATTCCATCTATTCAGTTCATTCATTCTAGTTTCCTTTCTGGGGAGATTCCAGAGACATTCAGATTGGTAAGGAGGAGGAGCAGGTACAACAACTTGCTTCTCAAATGGTAGGAGACTGGCCATTGTGTTCAGAGCTTTACTGCATCCTAGAAGTAGGATTTGCCTGCATGATTCAGGTAGCTTTTATGGAATGATTTTTTTAAAAAAAATAATGCCTTTTTTTTTAGGTTTTCATAGAAAAGTCACTTGAAATGTCCTTAGATTTTTGAAAGTTCACTTTTGGTCATGTATATTGAGAATTTTGTAACCACTCCTTTACCAAATATTTATGCTTGATGACCTCAGCCTTAGTATATGACTTATTCAAAGCTATTTTAGTATAATAATGAATAATGTATTGGTTCTAAATCTTTGTATAAAATCTATTTTTGCAGTATTGGTTTAACCAGTAAAATATTGAAATCATTCTTCAGAATTTCCCAGCATGTCTTTCTTAGATACCAGTCCTATTTGGGGGGTGTAAATGATACTGTTTACATAATTTCTATAGTAGTTTCTCACAAACTTTTTCTTATGTTAAAACCAAAAAACACACACTGCCGTTGAGTCAGATCCGACTCATAGCAACCCCTCCTTGTGTTTCTGAGGCAGTTTCACTACAGAAGTAGTTTGCCCAAACGTCCTTCTGAGGTGTGGCTGGTGGGTGTGAACCACCAGCCTTCTGGTTAGCAGTCAAACGCCTTAAGCACTATGCTACCAGAGCTCCTTTGTTGTTGTTGTTGTTATGTGCCATCGAGTCAAACCCGACTCATAGCGACCCCTCCTTGGGTTTCCGAGGCAGTATCACTACGGAAGTAGGATTGCCCAACCTTCCTTCCGGGGAGTGGCTGGTGGGTTCGAACCACCAGCCGTCTGGTTAGCAGGCAAGTGTCTTAGCCACTATGCTACCAGAGCTCCCAGAGCTCCTTTAGTCTAGTATAATTTATCATAGATGCTAGTGTTTCATTCTATGGAGGAACAATAAAGCATACTTGAACAGGAAGTACTTAGTATGAAATAAAAAATTCTCAAGGCTATTGACCAAAATGAAAAATATACTAGGACTTACATTTATATCTAAATATTTCATAATATAAGTACAGGATTAAGGATTGCCTGAGTATTAGGATGGACCTGTGCATTTTAATGAATAATATTGTTTGAAAACTTTGTCATACAGTGGACAAAAGTGTATTTCTTATTCAGAAATTTATGCACTAATGATTTTATATATAAGACAAATTAGCATCTTCTATTAATATTCTTCAATAATATTTTACCAAGTCCCCGAAAAAACAAAAGCAATCAGAGCAATGTTGTTCTGCTTTGCAAAGTATGGATGCATTTATGCCCAGAGCACAGTTTTTCTTACAATCTTGACTGAAAATTCTATTGTGGAATGGAAAGGAAAACATCCCTCCACTGTTACTTTTCCAACTGTTTTCTTTTTTGTTCATCCTCTAGGTATCCGGTGGCAACTTCAAAAGATAGTGTGGCTTAAATTGTTTCAATTGAGTTCACATAAAGGAGAATCGTTTTGCTCTATCTGCCTTCTTTTCATCTCAAAATTCAGAAATTAGAGGATCTGGTATTTTCAGTTAGCTATATTTTTCTGACATGTATGCCTTTAGCTGGAACAAGTTTATGGGATGATGCATATCCCAACATTTTATGATTACCTCATTAAGTTTGGATCTACTTGGCAGTTTAGACCTACCAGCTGCTCTGCAGAAGGAAGATGGGGCAATCTACTTCCGTAAAGATTAACTGCCTTGGAAACACAATGGGGGTCACTATGAGTCATAATCAACTCTATGGCAGTGTATTTTTTTTTTTTAAAATATATATATGTATGTATGTATGTATATACATGTACATGTACTATGCATAAAAGAGAAAGGAAATTAGTGTATATCTACACTGTGGATAGCAAACTCCAGGCAGACTTTCAGAATACACAACAAAGGAGGCTTTGGTAGTGTCTAGTGAAGGAGTTCTGGGCTGGAGGTTGGAGTCAAGTTGTGTAAACCTCAACAAGGAAAAATACTGACTGACAGTCTCAACTCACAGAGTTGCTGAGAGGATGGCAGAGATAATGAAATTAAGTGCAAGTTAACCACGTAATGGTTAAATTTGGCCTTTGGAGTAAAAAATGGATTCAAGACCCAGTCTTACAACCTAATCACTGTATAATCTTAGTAAGTTCCCTAAATCTGTGAGCCTCAGTTTACTTATCTTTTAAGTTATGTCCCTAATATAAATATTAAATAGTCCATGCATGGTGTTTAGTATAATTGATACATGGCAGGAATTGTTGAAATTAGTTATTCTGACTCATCTAAAATCTAAAATGTCAACACAACATAAGCATAGAGTTGCAAGTTACCAACTCTTTTTTTCCTTTTTTTTTTTTTAATAACAGAACCAGAAACTATATATAACTAAAGGTGTAGCAGAAGTATTCTATTGAATACAAATTTATGGGTTATTCACTTTAAAAGAGTGGTCCATTTTACTTTTCTTCAGAAGGTATTCCCATGCTGTCAAGTAAATTCTGACTCATAGAGGCTCTATAGAACAGAATAGAACAGCTTTATAGGGTTTCCAAGGTTATAAGCTTTACAGAAGCAGATGTCCACATCTTTCTCCTCCAGAACAGCTGGTGGGTTCTAACCACTGGGCTTTCAGTTAGCAGCTGAGTGCTTAGCCACTGAACTACCAGGGCTCATTAAGAAGGTATTAGGAACTATATTAATTTATGTTCTCAACACCTGAAGTCTTCCAGTGAAGACATTTTAAAAACTACTGTTGATTTTATTTTCTTCACAGCTTACCTAGGTTTCTGCATTGCTCATGTTGAGTCCTACATATGTCTATTTCATAAAACAATAAGAAAAAAAAGGACTGTGAAGTTTTGAATCATCAATCATTATCATATATAAATGTCCAAATTTTTTTTTTCATTATTCTCCATCCATTTTAATGGTATAGACGTTTTTTTTTTTTTTTTTTTGAGTGGGAGGGAGGAGCGGTGTGAGCAAAGAAAGGACAGGAAAGAAGTAGAGAAGAGAGCCATGATATAATACTAATATAAGACAGATCAGACAAGACTGCATAAAGCCCCATGCCATCTTTTTTGGCCCAACTGATTTAATAGCTAATGAGCTCATGCTCCAGTGTCTTCGACTCTTGATACTGTGATTTTACCAAAGTGAAGTATGAAGTCCATTTTGCATCTGGCATCTCTTTTGAAGTGATTCTAACTGCTGAGGGATTGCTAACTGAACTGAATACCTCGAGAAAGCCAATTTACTCAGCTGGTTGCAAAGCCTTTGACCTCAATGGTGGGACTTGGCAAATCAATGCATACACGTATGTTTAGTGTTCTGTCAAGAATTGCGAAAATGTTCTCTAAGCCATAGATCCTTCTGCAAAATACTAGTTTGTAGTTTAAACATTAGTCTTTCTTCAGAGGCCGATGAGGCTAGTTAATTAAGCCTGAGGGGTTATGAACTGTTGGCAGTTAATAAGTCATAAAATTCCTCCATAAAACAGGATGCGAGATTCCATCACTGAAGCAAAGAGTACAAAGAGCCGGTGTATAAATATCTAATTGTACCAAAGGACTGGGCTTTCTCAATGACTGCTCATCTGGAGTCTCCAGGGCATGCTCGCTGTGGTTTCCTGATTTTTTAGAAGCCAGTTTAAAAAATGAGTGCATTAAAGGGTAATTTGCCTGAAAGTTCAGGAAGTAAAGGGGGTGGTGTGGAAACAGGCAGAAAGGGAGAAAGAAAAAGAAGGATATAGTGAGAAGACAAAATGAGAAGGACGGTAGTGTGGAATGACAGGGAACTAGAAATCAGAAAGGTTGTCTCCACATGGACTTAGGCATGACTGTATTTGTCATCTGTTTTCTTTTCCCTGTAGGATGTTCACCATGGAAACGGTACACAGCAGGCCTTTTATGCTGACCCCAGCATCCTGTATATTTCACTCCATCGCTATGATGAAGGGAACTTTTTCCCTGGCAGTGGAGCCCCAAATGAGGTTCGGTTTATTTCTTTAGAGCCTCACTTTTATTTGTATCTTTCAGGTAATTGCATTGCATGATTACCCCTAATTTTCTTGTCCTTTGCTGGTGTTTTAAATTACACGAGATTACTGAATTGTCCCCTGGGACCAAGAACCAGTGCAGAACAAGTGCATAACCCAGAGCACTGGTTGTCAAGCGAGGTTGGGCTGATTTGACATGTTGTTTGATGTTTATTTCAAGAGCTCATATGTGTTTGTTTTTCTCTCTTCTTGCTTTGTTCCCTTCGCCTGCTTCTCTACCCACGGTGGTATGTTTTCCTCTTCAGGTTGGAACTGGTCTTGGAGAAGGATACAATATAAATATTGCCTGGACAGGTGGCCTTGATCCCCCTATGGGAGATATTGAGTACCTTGAAGCATTCAGGTTGGTAGTTCTTTCTCTCTGAAAGTGACAAATTGGAAAACATGTCCATGAAGATCATACCAAATCTAAAAGAGAAAGGCATATTTTTAACTTAGGTAAAGTGGCAAAAAGAAAAAAAATAAAAGCTGTTGTATAAAAATTTCAAACAAATGTCTGATTTTTATGAGTATTGCTGCATAGGCCCATAAGAATAAGTTAGGAAAAAAAAAAATCTATCATGACTTAGTTTTACTTACACAGTTATATTGGTCAATGACCCACACATACTTAATTCCCTCCAGCTTGGAAAGATTTTATTATTAAATAGCTTTAGAAAATTCTGACTATATAACATATCACATGATTTACAGTGAACATTAGCATATTAAATGCTCCAAGAAGTCCTTGACTACCTATTTCATTTTGTTGAACAGGCATTTCAGAAACATCATTGGAGCACAGAGTTCTTTTTACACATAGCACTATTTAGCATTCCTACATTTGAGGGGCTAATTGACTTTAAGGAACATTGGTCCAGGCAGTCTCCTTTGATAGTAGAGTATGGCTTTTGTGTATTTTCACTCTTTCATTAAAGCATTAATTAATGAATTGCTTGTTTTCTATTCCTCTACAAAATGCAGGCCATTAATGCAATGTATATTTTTATATACATACTGCATTCTGCTATGTTTTCTTAAGAAGAACATTCAAAATTTATTTAAGCAAACAACAAATTTAAAGCTTTCTTTTGGAGATGGAGTTTTTATTTATTTATTTATTTTATATAAAGGACATTCCTACTCTTGAATTTAAAAAATAATAATAGGAGTACTTGGAAATCCTCTGTTTTAAAGAGAAGTATCAAATTGTGTCAATATGAGTTTCAGTTGCTAAATTTTAGAAAGAGATTTTAACCTGCTGGAATGCATAATTTTTTTGGTATAATGCTTAATTAAAAGAAAAAGCAAATAACTACATGAAAATAAATTTTAGAAGTATTCATAGTTTTAAAATTTACCATTTATAAATTCCCAAGGGAAAAATCATGTTGCTTATGTGTTAGGCATTGTTAACTTTCTTGTTAGAGTGTCATTTTCATTTCTCATTAGAGACCAGGCCCTGGAAAACTGATAAAAAATAGTTTTATTTTCAAAAAATATAATTAGAAGAAGTATATTTGGCTCAGAATTCCTGGATATAAAAGACAATTCTGCCCACATTCCAGATTTGTACATTAGAAGAAAAAACAAAAAATATACATAAAAGATTTATAGAAAAAAAAATAGTTGAAATAAGTTTACTTATTGTAAGACTTGGGTTGTCTATGAGGATACTTTGGATCAATTAGCAGTAAAACTTAAACCAAATACATACATATATACATATATACATATATATAGAGAGAGAGAGAGAAACCCTAAGGGTTTCAATTTTATGAACTCTGTTTCCTATATTTAAAAATTAACAGACATTATTAATTGGTTAAAGAAACTCTAATGTTAACATTATGTCAGGTACAATATTTTTCTGCTTTCCAAGTTAACTTGCATAACACCCACATCAACTTCCTGACCATGCTTTAAGCAAAATCTTATATCCACTGATATTCAATATAGAAATCTTGGATTTTTTTTTTTTTTTAATGCTTGTGAGTTGTAGTACTATTTGTAGTACTATAGCTTTACATAAAAGTGGATCATGTAGGCACAGCAGAGAAGTGCAATTATTTTAAAAAATAATCCTTTTATGGCAACAATTTTCATTAAATAATTTAGAAACAGATATTGAGTGCACCTACAGATCATTATTTCGTGGTTGCAATGGTAAGTGAATCAAGTGTTCATGAAAGTGGCTGAAAGTCCTCAAAAATTTTATCTTCTCTTTGCCTTGAATGTGTACTCTTTACATCAGCAAACTTGCCTAAACTAGGCACACCTTCTCAATACCACACCTTCTGTGTTTGGAAGAGAAGCAATTATTTAGTTAGGCTGCAGAAATTTAAATTAAGTTTTTTAGCATTCATGGTCATATAAAAACAAGATTTAAACAATAATAATCTTGGTTAATTTTGAACTACACCATGTTTCCTATTCAACATGTATGGCTAGAAATACTTGTGACTTAGTTATGGGTAAATGAAGAAAGTAAGTCATTCATTCAAAAACTGTTACTGAGCACATACTACATGCCAAGCACCATGATAAGCAATTGAGATTCAGAAATGACTTTGCTCTCAGGGATCATAACAGATGTGATAATTAATGTTTTAGGGAATAAATGTGCTTTGAGATAGTGTAAGATGATTAACTCTTCCTGTAGATATCAGGAAAGGCTTTGCTTAGTGTTGATTGCCTTGTACTTTAAAGGATGAGCAGGAATTTTCAAGGGGAAAAAAATTTAAATGGAGGAAAAGTCTCTCTAGGCAGAGAGAATAACCTGTGAAAAGTATGGAGTCGTGTAATCATTTTGCTATGTTAGCTCAAAGGCATGAGGGTTGGAAAGGCTGGTAGGAATGTGGAACATACTGTGCAAAATTTTTTGTGAGCAAATAGCTGCCCATGTAAAGATAGAAGTGCCTGTGTTTGGAAGGGCTTTAGTGAGATAGACTTCCAAATAATTGTTATATAGTCATACTTTATAAGCAAATATTTCTAATACAGCACTTGTTTCACAGTGTTGACATGAATAGATCTTTTTGGCATTTTGTGTGGGTGTAGGAAATGGAGGTGGGGAAGAAATAAAAGCTCTCTTCCCTTTTTTTCTTGATTTTTAATTTTTTCTGGACTGGAATAAGTGTCTTTGAAAGGAAAGCCTTTCTCTCTGAAGCTACATCTATAATGTCATATAAGCATGGCTGTTTATTTTCCCAGTTAAAATTTGTCCTACATGCTGCCCTTCTGGTTTCTATTAGGTGCTTTTTTTTTCCTATGGCAAAAGAAAACCATAGGCAATCAAAACATTTTTATGTTTGCTATGAGATTTAATATAACTTTGAAAATACAATAGACTAAATTATTTTAGATGACTGATTATTTTTTCCACACAATTATCATTAATCCCTAAAATAATTGCAGGATATATTTTAGATTTTTCACCAGAGTTTTTCCTATATAACATAATACCAAATATGTTTTATGCTCACCTAACATGTATTTCCAAGGTTACCATTTCATAAAATAAGTATAGCTATTTTCATTAAGCTCTTGCATGCCTGGTCTTAGAGTAAAAATTGTACAGACATTATGCTAGTTTTTAAGTAGTTTGTATAAGTCACCTAACTACTAAATGGAAAGACTATGATTTGAACTCAGTTCAGGTCTCCAAAATCCATGCTATTCTGTCATACCACACTGATACTCTATTATAGTGTTCATAACTTAAAAGACTAAGATGTGCTAAGGCACAGTGAACCTTTAATGAAATGCAAGATCTTTGCTCTCTTTTCTAACTTTCAAATGCTTAATACACAGCATGGCAAAAAAGAACTGTTGTTGTTGTTAGATGCCATCAAGATTTTTTGGACTCATTGAGACCCTGTGTACAATGAAATGAAACACTGCCCAGTCCTGTGCCATCCTCAATCCTTGCTGTGCTTGAGCCCTTTGTTGCAGCCAGTGTTCAATCCATCTTCTTGAGGATCTTCTCTTTTTACTGACATTCTATGTTTACAAGCATGATATCCTTCTCCAGGGACCGGTCCCATCTGACAACATGACCAAAGTAGGTGAGATGAAGTCTGGCCATTCTCCCTTCTAAAGAGCATTCCAGCTGCACTTCTTCCAGGACAGATCTATCTGTTCCTTCTTCTGGCAGTCCATGGTCTTTCAGTATTCTTCACAGTCACGAGAATTCCTTATTCATTGCCCAACTTTCACATGCATATTAGGTGATTGAAAAGACCGTGGCTTGGGTTAGGTGCACCTTAGTCTTTAAATTGACATCTTTGTTCTTCAACACTTTAAGAGGTATTTTGCAGCAGATTTGCCCAGTGCAATACGTCATCTGATTTCTTGACTGCTGCTTCCATGAGTGTTGATTGTGCATTCAGGTAAAATGAAATTTTTGACAACTTCAATCTTTTGTCCATTTATCATGATGTTGCTTATTGGTCCAGTTGTGAGGATTTTTGTTTTCTTCATGTTGAGTTTTCTTTATCCATACTGAAGACTGTACTCTTTGATATTTATCAGTATGTGCTTCAAGTCCTCTTCACTTTCAGGAACCAAGGTTGTGTCATCTGCATATCGAAGGTTGTTAATGAGTCTTCCTCCAATCCTGATGTTGTACTCTGCTTCATACTCTCCAGCTTCTCAGATTATTTGCTCAGTATACAGGTTGAATAAGTGTGGTGATAGGATACAACCCTGATGCATGCCCTTCTTGATTTAAAACTGCAGTATTCCTTTGTTCTGTTCACGTCAATAACATTTGCTGAATGAGTAAATGAATGAGTGAATCAGTGAATGAGAGAATGAATGATTACAGAAGAGAGAGGAAATGATGTCAACTAGATTGGAGCGTTGGAAGTCCCTTCTATTAAGTGGGTCTAGCAAAAGTCTGAGGAAGTTACATGAAACCTATCTCTTGGTTATAAGAATGTCAGGCATCTTCTCTTCATTCAACAAATGTTCTGCAGAATATTCCTACTCATTCTTATTTGCAGTTATTTCAAAAAGTTGTTCCAATTGGTTATATATTCTCCATGGTCTCTAGATGACCACTGGATACATTATTTTATGTAAAGGCTAGTTTATGAAAATAGTCCTGAAAATACAAAATATGATTTTATATGTTGCTGCTATTAGGTGCTGTTAAGTTGGTTCTGATTCATAACTATCTTGTGTACAACAAAACAAAACCACTGCCTGGTTCTGTACTAGCACCACAACTCTTGCTGTGTCTGAGCACATTGGTACAGTCACTGTGTCAGTCTGTCTCATTGAGAGTTATCCTCTTTTTCAATGACCCTCTGCTATACCGAGCATGAAGTCCTTCTCCAGGGAATGGTCTTTCTTGATAACATGTCCAAGGTACATGAGACAAAGACTCACCATCCTGCTTCTAAAGGACATTCTGGCTGTACTTCTTCTGGCAGTCCGTGGTATATTCAATATTCTTTGCCAACACCATGATTCTAAAGTATCAATTATTCTAACTTACATAAGACCATTTAAATGGTTGTTTATACTGCACAAAAGATAAATATGAATTGTCATGCTTCTAATTAAATCTAATGATGAAAATATCTCTAAGGTTTTTTTTTAATGAGTACCAGTTTCTACGGTCAGAGCAGGATATTTATTAGTGGCCCCTAAAATTATGCCTTTTTGACTGAATAAATATATAAGTGAATGAATGAATAAATGACAATCTCTGTGTGACCTTTTGATTTCAAAAAAGTAGTGCAAACCTCTTACATTTAGAATGTTTTGAAGAAATAATAAATGACCAATTCTGCATACATCAATGATTAACTAACAGAGTGGCATTGGACTTTTGATCTGGATTCCTGAGATGCAAATTGTATTTTTACTGCTACCCATTGCCATTGAGCCAACTTTGCTTCATAGCAACTCCACATGTATCAGAGTAGAACTTTGTTCCATAGGATTCTGTATGGCTGGTTTTTAAGATGAGATCTGAAATCCAAAAACTAAACTCACTGGCATCGAGTCCATTCCAACTCATAGCAACCCCTGTTGACTTCCCAAGGCTGTAAATCCTGATGGAAGCAGACTGCCTCATCTTTCAGCCATGGAGTGGCTGGTGGGTTTGAAGCACTGACATTCTGGCTAACAGCTAAATGCCTCAACCACAGCACAGCCCGAGTAGACCACTCGGCCTTAATTCTGAGGTGCCTCTGCATAGACTCAAACCACTAATCTTTCATGTTCTGGTTTTAAAAATTACAACTAACCTTAGTGAATATTTGTTAAAGATGAAGATTTCCAAAATTTGAAAGATCCAAAAATATCAGCTCATCAGGGATGTTCATCTTAGGTGAATCCTTTGGGCAAGAATGATTTTATTTATTTGTCAGTGTGCTAAACGAAGAGAGTTGAGTAAGATGCTTGATCTAAGAAATAAATATCTAAACCAATTTTTTTTTTCTTTTTGGAAGCTACCAATTTTTTCAAAAATTCCTTTGCATATGAACTATCTCTATTTAGTCTAAATGATTTGTTTTAAAATGTATCTTTTGCTAAAATACTTTGGTCATACAACCAACTAGATTTTTTTTTAAAAGCGTAGTGTTTTTGCTATAGTGAAAGCAGTTGAACCAGTTGAACACATTTTAAAAGCCTGTATCTCTTTTTCCTATCTTTGGTTCATATTTGTTTGCTTTAATGGCATACAAACCAAAAACCAAACTCACTGCCGTCGAGTCAGATCCAACTCATAGCCACACACAGCCCCCCCTTGGGTTTCCAAGGTGGTATCACTACAGAAGTAGATTGCCCAATCTTCCTTTTGAGGAGTGACTGGTGGGTTTGAACCACCAGCCTTCTGGTTAGTAGTCAAATGCCTTAGGCACTGCACCACCAGAGCTTCAAATTTTAATTCCATTAATACCAAACTATGACTGGAAACATGACTGAATACTATATCTAGTCTCAGTTCATGAGTCCAAATGTCAACTTCATCCATGATGAAGTTTTAAATAAGAGTCATAGATTTCTGTGATTCTAACCCTACTGCAAAACCAAAAATATATATTTGGTTTGAGCACAAAACTCAAAAAAAAAAAAAGTCTTTTATTGTCATATTGGTAGATATTGGTAGAATAAATGTGTTTAAAAAAAAAAAAAAAGAAAAGAAACCAAAAAACAGCCAATAATGTCAGCCTAGAATTTTCCCAGGAGTTTGGGTTTACTATGGAATGATTTGATAGAGCATTTTGGGCCAGGGGCACATAAGTCAGTACAGTATTTTATTGTTACTTTTTCAAATATGCTATCATTATTCTAACAAATGTTAGAGGATGATATTCTAAATATTATTATATGCACAGACTTAAGAAGTTGCTAATTTCTATCTAAGAAATGAGTTGGAACAATAGTGAATATTTAGATTCTCTCATTTTATTAGTAAAGATAACTAAATAGTTTTATGGTTATTTTCTTTATTTTTCCATATTTTAATACAATATCATGCTAAGATAATGGAAAATAACAAAATATGATCACAATAATATAGTCATATATATAATTCACTGGAGACTTAATGTTTTGCTAGAAGCTCATGTCTTTTAATCTTTACAAGTTCTTGGGCTAAGTGTTCTCATTTTTCAGATGAGAGTACCAGTCCTTTTGAGTTTCAGCAGATTGTCTTATGTCACAGAACTGGTAAGTGGTGAGCAGAGACTCTGTGATAACAAGTGGAAACAGAGCTCCTTTGGCCTCAAATAATAAACTGTACTTCTTTGTCAAGAATAAACCAAACTAAATGCACTGCTATTGAGTTGATTCTGACTCATAGTGACCCCATTGGATTTTTAAGACCATAAATCTTCACAGAAGCAGACTTCTTTGTCTTTCTTCCACAGAGTGGCTGGGAGATTTGAACTACTGACCAATTGGTTAACAGCCCAATGCCTTACCCACAGCACCACCAGAGCTCCTTTTGTCAAGAATAGGGGATGACAAAACAGTAACTGTTTTGGCTATTTTGTGCTGCTCTAACAGTAGATACCACAAATGAGATGGCTTTAATGAATCGGAGTTTATTCTCTCACAGTTTTGGAGGCTAGAAGTCTGAGTTCAAAGTGCTAGGCTCTACCTGGTGGAACCACTGAGACTATGGCCCCTAGCTGCCCTTCAGGTCTGGAATTGAACCCACACCTGTGGTTTCCAGCCAAACAAAATACAGGCATGTGAGTTAAACATTTACCTCAAGTAGATACATGCCTTGAAGAGAACAATCATGGGAGAAAGAAGGGCAGCTTATGTACAGGGAGACAGCTCAGGGGGCAGGAGTGTATGGAGGGATGGACACTGGGAAGAGGTAACTGTGGGGAGGAAGTGGAAGGTGAGCTGTTACATTGTGGTAAATTGTGGTCGATGACATGAGACAAGGTATATGTGAACTGCTGTATGGAAAGTGAATTTGCTCTGTAAATCTTCACCCAAATCACAAGTAAAAAAAAAAAAAAAGTGCCAGGCTCTACGGGCTGGATGAAAGCTCCTCGACCTTGGACTTCAGCTCTGCCTCTTGCTCTAGGCCCACTGGAGCCAGATGGAGGCTTTCTTCATTCAGGCAGCTACTGGCTGTTGAGGCTGACAAACCCAAGGTTGACAAGTAAAAAGGCACAGTCCTGATATTACCAAACCACAAGGCATGCCATTGATTAAAGTTCATTAGCAGTCCCAAGACTGGCAGACAATATGGCAGGCTGCTAAAGAACGACTCGGCTACATCCAGGATTCAAGCATGCCAAAAGCTACAGACCATTCCTAAATTCTCCTTATATACTATGATCAAACCACATCCCTAATGCAGCTACTCAGCTGCTCACAGTAGATTCCACCATAGAGTTGATTACCAGTCTCATTATGAGGAATACTACATCCCACTGCCCAGCCACTCTGAACCAGGCTCAGCCACGTTGACACATAACCTTAACTACCACAGTAAACTAGTGAGAACTTCTTTGAAAGGGTATTATAATCTATTCAATATTTTGTTAGGACATCTAAATTTGTAGGCCATTTAAAATTAAAAAAGAGCCCCAGATTTTCACTACCTTTGTATCATATAATGGAGGACACGGGTAGTATAAACAGTTTATTGCTTGACAACTAACCAAAAGTTGAAAGTTTTAACCTACCCAGAGGCAGCTTGGAGAGAAAGCCTGGCAATTTGATACCCCAGACTGACAGCCATGAAAACCCTATGTAGCTTAGTTCTACTCTGCAATGTATGGGGTCATGACGTGTTAGAATTGACTCAAAAGCAACTGGCTTGGTTACAGTACCATAATATCACCAAGCCACTTCTCTTAATGCCTTCCTGTCATCTGCATACTAAGAGAGACTATTACTTTAAACCTCTATAATTTTTCTTTCTTTTGATAAACAGTCTATTTATGATAATAAATATATTTTTAAGACATATTTTATTCTTATGTATACCTTTAGATTTTTTTGAAGGAGCATGAAATTCAATTTGAGAAATCCCAAATTAAATTTTAATAGAACATAGAGTGATTAATGAACTTTTAGATCCAATTTTGAAGTAAATAATGATTTGTTGTCATCTAAAAATCATACCTAATTCTGTAAAATGATTTGGGGTATTATTTTGTCTCTAAGAGCTGTGCTTGATGTTTCCCAGTGTTGCGATGGTTTCACAATTGTTAGTGACAGCCAAAAATATTATGATCATGATATTATGTACTTTCCCAAGGATGTCCAAGACATTTTGGGAACGAGGGTGGAATTTCTTGAAACAATTTGCCAATATGAAATACTGTACATATCAAATTGGCCCTACTACCATCTTTCCCAGACCGTTTATCATAGCTCACAAATCAAGCCCACATTTTCTCTTTCTGAAAGAGTTGGCTAATAAAGAAGAGGTGGGCTTCAAATAGTAACTTGTCAATCAATCTTGGGAACAAAGCAGTAATGATTTTCATATATTAATATTTTATTTCAATGAAGAACACTATCTATGACTTTAACACTAGTGTGAGCTACACTTTTATTCATTGTTCAGATTCAGTTGTCTATATGCACTTCAACATGTTAAGATGCTTCAAGGAGTTTTATCAGAACAGGTCACAAGAAGAAGATTCATAAGAATAAATTTTAGAAAGCTGTCAACCCTATCAACTCTTTAGTTTCAGAAATAAGGATAGTTTAAGAACTTTTTTCCCTCTCTCTCATCTGTGCAACATATTGTACCAATTTTCATCAAAAAAAATTACAATTTCTATAGGTGTGTGTCTCTAGATACCCTTAGAATTTCTGCTCTTTGACCCTCGGAGTAAATTGATCTTATGCACACCTGTCTTCCTTGAGAAACTTGCAAACTTCATTTTTGAGCTGAGCATCAAAGAGATATGATATTATTAGACAGCATAGAGTTCAGGTAAAAAGTCCAGGAAATATTTTAAAGTGATTGAAGTTTGAAAAGTTACTGATATTATCTGCAATGAAGAATAATCAGCTTTTTAAAATAATTCAAATGTTGCAACATGTTTTTTTATTATTATTATTTGAAAAGGTAAGATAAACTATAAAACTTGTAAGGCAACATTTTTTTTCTTTCTGCCTTAGAACAATTCTGAAGCCAAAAACCTTCAGGAATTTCTGTAACAGTTACACAGTTCTCCAAATAGTAAGAGTGGCTATGATCAATTAACTCTTTTCCCCAGCAGTTCTCTCCAAGAAAGAAGGCAATTTGTATGTCTAGAAATGATTTGTTTTACTTTTCTAGATGAAATGCTAGATTATAAAATCCTTGCCTTATATGAAATTTTCCCAATAGATGTGTAATCTTCTAATATTGAGATACGAAATCTTTCCATTAAATATTGCTGTGAAGCTTTCCAGGCTACAGATAGCAGATCTTTTGGACTGCCAAGCAGCTCAATCAGTTCATCAGCTTGAATCATCTCATCTCATCTAAGAATAGTGGAATTAATTATGAAGTTAATTATTCTGTGTGTAGCCAAAATCAGAGATAAATATAATTAAGAAATTATGGAACCACACTTCTTTTACAGGATTAGTGAGTATTTTTAATTATGCTCTATTTACTGGTGAGATAAAGCTTGGATCAAAATAAAAGTTACTTATGCTTTACTTCCTTAAACTCTGTCAGCTATTTATTAGCGAAATATCAACACCCTTGAGTATTAGAGTGATTGTGTTTTTTTGAAACTGGATAACTCCTCTCCCTTTCTATGATTTTACACTACAACTTTACTATAGCTAGATTTTTTGAGATGACAACATGAAAAGATATCAAATTTTTGTTTTCTTATACCATAAAAATAAATGTGTAGCCCGTTTTTTGAGAACTAGATAGGTGTAATGGTTTAGCTAGACAAGTATAACTAGATAAGTAAATAGGAATTTACTTACTGACCTTCCCAGGTGGAAGAATTGTCATTTTGAAAACACTATTCAACAGAAAGTCTATTCAGCTATTACTTTTGAGGTGGAGGACTGAAGTTCATACCATTTTCAAGTGGACAAGGCTTTCAGAAAGATGTTCAAGTTTTTGCATGACATCAAACATCTGGATGATACACTCAATTTTCCATTTTTCATCCAAATGTTTTGATGTCATGTAGATGAAACTTGTAAATCAACATCTGGTCTCATTTATGGAGACATTTATACTCCTCTGGCACTATTCTAGAAGGGTGAGGCCTTGTCTTCGTATCTGTTACAAATCTGCCCATCTTTCTTGTGGGCACCACAGTATGGAACATTGGTTGTCTAAGCATTTTCTATTCCAAAGAGTAGCATCGCTGTTGTAAAGTGTTATGGCGGGCAGCAAGCTTAGGAACTGCATACAGATACTTCTTATGGTAAAGGCCTAGCAAAATCACATTCTAGCCATGATGGTTTATGTTTCACAGTTTAAAAAATGGTGGGAGAAGAAGACAGATGATTCATTCAACTTTCAAGTTCTCTGGAATTTTAAATCCATTTTCATCTCAATTTGAAGATATTTAGCTTCCAGAAACAGCTAGAAAAGGCCATCAAGAAAATAGTACCTACATATCATTGATCTTTCTTGTTAGTTACCGGTATATATTGTTGCACTTGAGAACAAAATGTTGTTCTATCTATGATGCATATTTTAGTTGGATGATGACTTTTTGAAATTAAAACACTATTGGAGTTATGGAAATGAACTCAGTATCAGACACAAATGAGCATTTTTATTATAACTTTAGTCAAGTAGTGATACCACCTCGGAAACCCAAGGAGGGGTCGCTATGAGTCGGGTCTGACTCAATGGAACATAACAGCAACAACAGTCAAGACACAAGGAAATAAAGAGGAGTTTATTTGGAATTCAAGGCAAGAATAGAACAGATTTTCAATTTGAAAGTTTTGCAGCTTAAAGACAACTTAGCCTCTCAACTCCTCTTGGCCTTTAGTTTCAGAAAAAAAGTCTCTTAGACATTAGAACCACCACCCTAGGCCTCTGATTTTGCTTTATATCCAAAGCCTCTACCTTTCACAGGTTTCTAAATTATTCAATGATGCCTTACTTTTCAATTAATAGAATTATACTATATGTCACAGCCCATGAAAAAGGCAGGGACAAAAATAATAAAATATGATGTATGACATATTTTACTGATTCAGTTGAAATTATTTGGTTAAATTATAAATTTTTCAAGAGACTGAAATTGCCAAAATGTTTGTTAATATTTTGAGAATGCGACAATTGATGAAAAAAAAATCAAATGATTACATGTAGAATCCAAATGAAGATTTGATTACTCAAAGATCACTCACCTGCTAACTTACTAGTGCAAATATTTTTTAAGCTAATTAATTAAGATTTTGTTTATCTGTCCTCCAAAATAACAATGATTTTTACTGAATTTAATGTAATTCCCTATATATGCCTTTGAAGACACTAGAATGTAAAGAAACATCCCTTTGTCGAGACTGGGCATAAAGTCCTGCACCAAGTCTGAGAGTCTTATATGGTCCAATTTAAAATTTTGTTGTTTTATAATAACTTTGGAGACGTGTATTTTTCCCTGTAAAATACACACATGTTCTTCTTTGGAAAGGATCCAGACTGTAACTGAACCACGAGCTTGCCCCCTGGTGCTTTATGTATTATTTAATTGTTTGCCTTTGGTGGATGTTTTTATTAAAAGCCTATTATTTAGGGTATGACCAAAGTGTCATTTTAAGAACAACAGAAGCAGGGCTGTTCAGTCCCATAGCTCTTTTTCATAGGTGTGTTAGTGAACACTGGATACAGCTAATGAGACTGCAGACATTTTTCCTTGTAATACTTCAAAAAGAACAACAACAAAACAAAACCCCAGGTTTTTATTTTCCTCCAATAAAACATAACTGGATTGGCTAGAAGCGCTGTATGAGTCTGTGTGGACGAGTTCAGCTCGTGTGGGAAGAGAGGTATTTGTGTGTGCCTATCTGCTGTCTGTGTATCGGTACAGGAAGTTTGTCTGGGGTTACATGTACTTTAGTACACATAGCCACGTCAAGCCTGACAGCATGGGAGGCAGGGAAGTCCATGTGTTAGAAGGGAAGTGGTAGGCTTTCAGGAATGTTTACCAAGCTCACATATTCTTTCGTATTTATCAGTCTACAGAGAAAGTTCTGAAGCCTCCTCCGCAAACCCTTTCACAATCCAGTTGCAAGAGTATTGCCATCACAAGCTCAGATCATCATCCTGAATATAAATTAAGTCTGAGAAAAAGTTTTTAATTTAATTATTTTCATTCTACAAATTTTTCCTCTTCTTGACATTTTTTCTTTTCTGAACTGGTTTCCCCATATCACTCACTGTCCTCTCAGAAGTTGGCTCCAGAAAGATTCCACAGTGTTCACTAGCAGGTCTTTGCCATAAAGAACAACCATGAGTAGGATTAGTTGTCTTCCTAAACTAGCCTTTGCAACTGTGACCCCACTCAGGCTAAAAACTTAAAGGCAATATACCTTGATACAATTTCTAGGGCTTAAATGATCTCATTAAACACCCCACACTAGATATCATGTTGACATTTGAGGAAATATGATTATTGACAAAATGTAAGCCTGTTATACACTATATCACTTCAAAAGGAGAAAGGCTATTAGGACATAATTACATCAGAAACAGTATACACATTTGGCTGGTTTATAAACTGTCACTTTCAGAAGTATGAAGACGTATAAAAGTTTCCAAAGGTTCCATTATGACCCTATTTCCAACAGTATTCTCTGACAAACTAAATAAATTACTGCATGTATTGGACCTTTGAGGCTTGGGGCAAAGAATGGAAAAATTATTTACAAAAGCTTGAAAATATTTAATCACTAGAGGCAGGGGGGCAACAGTGTTTTAATTAGCAGGTCCTTGGGCCATTGGCTGACTGGAGGCTTTCTCAAACAACCACACAAATGCACTGAATAGCTGTTTGCCAGCCTTAGGGTCAGGCCTGAGATGAAACAGATAAGATAATTGGCTCTAATGAAATCCAGAAGGCCTTGGCTTTCTTGTTTGAGCTTGGATTTGAAAAGTGCGTGTGGAAGTGAGGCTTAATTCAAACCAGAAGTGAGCTAGGGCCCATTTCTCAGTGACTTTGATATTGTTTGAAGTTCTAAAAGTGTTCGCCACACCACTAGCCTGCTGGGCTGGGCCTCCCTGGTACCCTTAATTACTAAGCTTTATTGCTGACTTTACTACACAGGAAAGGGGCCATTATATGTTCCATCAACATCAGCTCTTCTCAGATTGGAGGAAAGGGCAGGGTTAAAGGCCACTGTAGGAAGGCAAAAACTTCACTTTGAGGTAGTCAGATCATTTACCAGTGTTGAATTTCACCGTTATGCACATACATTCCTTACAACACAGAAGCCCGATTTCCATTTTTTAACAAGTGATTACTTTTCAAAATATTTTTGTTTGTGCGTTTGTTTCCCCCCGCCCAAAGATAGCATTTACTTTTAAGGGCTGCGATGATTGCACATGATATATTTGGGGGGGGGGGGATCTCCCAATTAATCATCACACCAGAAAGATCTGGTGTGTTTCGGTAATAAGGGAGATTATTATTAATGCCCCTTTGAAGTGGAAATAAGTCAGGAACCCTCCTGTGGTGTGAGAGTTGTCCTGACACCCTGAGGAATAAAGACCCCTCTGGAGACTCTAAAAATTAAATCCTAGCTTCTTGAATCTCTCACAAAGAGGTTACACAACAATGCTTCCAATCCAGTCCAAAGCCAAGAAGCAAAATTGAGGAAGTCTCAGTCTTAAGGGGACAGTCATGGTGTCACCAAGAGTCCATCCTTCCCGAGCTCACTGCTGTTCCTCTCTTGGTCCAATTGGTTAAGATGGATTATGCTTCTGAATGAATTAATAATTATTCAACTCTTAGCTTTCTCAGATGAGGAGATCTGGCCATACTATGAAAGCCAAGGGACGTGAAATCCAGGCTTATTTCTAGCCCTATTAATCACCTTTTAGGTAGAACAGTCATGAGTCATACTATGAGACTTGGCTCTTTATGAAAAACAAGTTAATCATGTTTGTATTATTTAAGTAAACTTGACATTAATGTGTTTCAATTTCATGTGTGATCCTTTTTGAGTATTCTTGTGCATAAAAGATTGACTGGGAACCAGCACTTCAGCAGGATAATGTGTTTTGAGCCTAAGGAACCATATTGAGAATCCAGAGAATTCAGTATCAGGAAGACAAAATGGAACTTCCATCTAGTTACTTCCCCTAAGAGAAACAAGAAGGACTTTGACAGATATTTGTAGTTTCTTGGTTTCACAAATGTTTAAGCACTGAGCTACTAACTGAGTGATTGGCAGAGGTGTCTTGGAAGACAGGCCTGGTGAGAGATCATGGCCAATGGAAATTCTATGGAGCAGTTCTATTTTGAAACACATAACTGACTCAACAGCAACAGTTTTTTTGTTTTGTTTTGTTTTGATAGATTGTTGATAATGATAAACATTATTTCACCTCAGACTAGAAGAAAGAAGGGTCATATTTATTTATTTGTATAGGTATATGTATACGTACATATTTATGTACATGTATATGCATATGTATAGCACAGAAAAGTTCTTGGGAGACCAAAAGTCTGATAATGGTTCTAAATTTAAGGTATCAAAAAATAAAAAAAGTATTCGCCAAACTACAGTTTGCTGAAGCTAGATACAGAAGATATTGATAAATATTTACTGATAAGAAAATAATATATATTTTATGGTTAAAAAAATCTCTTGAATATGCATAATTTGCAAAAGTTATTAAAGACTTTAAGAAATCCAGTAATAAGAAAATTTATTTTACATTATTTAACTCATTCCCAAAAACTATTTGAACATTGAAATCTCCCTCTCATGAGGCTATTTTTCTCCCAAAATAGATATTGGTACTATGGGAATGAGCATTTCACAGGACAAAGTTTGAAATATCAGATGTATAGTGGGCATTTTATACCATTCATCATTAATTTCATAAACATTAATTAAATACTGGCTGGATAATGATGATATAATAGGAATAAAAAAAACAACTGTCTTTTTTTAAATTTTTTTTTTTGTTTTAAATTGTGATTTGGGTGACAGTTTACAGAGAGAATTCACTTTCCATACAGCAGCTCAACATACACTTTGTCTTATGACATTGACTACAGTTTACCACAATGCAACAGCTCCCCTGTCTCTTCCTCCCTATAGTTTCCTCTTCCTTATGTTCTTCCCTCCCATGCACTCCTGCCCCCTGAGCTATCTCCCTGTGAATACACAGTCCTTCTATTCTCCCATCATTGTTCTCTTCAAGGAGTGTATCTACCTAATGTAAATGTTCACCTCATATGCCCATCTTTTGTTTGGCTGAAAGCCACAGGAGTGGGTTCAATTCCAGACCTGAGAAGCAGCTAGGGGCCATAGTCTCACTGGTTCCATCAGGCTCTATCAGACCAGCAAACCTGGTCCCTTTTCTTTTTTTAAATGATTTTGAGTTTTGTTCCACATTGTTCTCCCACTCTGTCCAGGATCTCCTATAGAGATCCCCCTCCAAGTGGTTGACAGTGGCATCATCAAATTCTTCTGGTCTCATAGTTGTATAGGCTGCAGATCACATAGTGAACCGGTTGCTTGGACTAATTGTTTCCATGAATCTTTGGTTTCCTTCATTCTTCTCTGGTCTGGACGAGGAGAGACCCATCGTTGCATCTATATGGCTGCTTGCAAATTTTTAAGATTCCAGTTTCTACACACCAAAGTAGGAGGTGGAACAATGTTTTGTGTAGTATGTTATGCCAATTGAACTTGATGTCTCCTGCAACCATGGTCCTGAGCCTACAGGCCCAATTACTCACTCCCTCTTGGCTGTGGCCAAGAAGTGACTACAACCTTTTCCCTTATCAGCTCTATTATATACCTGGGAATTCTTATAGAACATACAATTACACTTGTAGAAACATTGTCTGCCAACCCATGGTCTTGGGCACACTCTCCCCTGCATCAACATACCTAATCATTCAGCTTGTCCACCCATCTATCCACCCATATATCCATCCATGTTTGCCTTCACTGACAATGCAGTACTACTGTATGTGCAAAAGTTGTTTGTTGTCTGTACCTCCCATGCACCTCTCTATGTCTTCCTCTTCCTTAATGCCACAGTGCTGATCAATCACATTTGGTACATTGCCCTTCCCTTCACCCAAATCAATACTTGTCTCTACCTAACAGTGTTCTCTCCTCTCCCCTCCCACTGCTGGTAACCAACAAAGAAAATTTCCTTTCATATATAAACCTTTCCTTGACTTTTTACAATAACAGACTAATACAATATTTGTCCTTCTGTGATTGACTTATTTCATTCAGCATAATGTCCTTCAAGTTCATCCATGTTAAGTGGTGTTTGGCAGATTCTGTGTTATTCTTTAGGGTTGCATAGTATTCCATTGTATGTACCAACATTTGGTTATCCATTCTTCAGTTGATGGACACCTAGGTTGTTTCCATCTTTTTGCTATTGTAAATAGTGCTGCAATGAACATGTGTGTGAATATATCTGTTCTTGTCCTGGCTTTCACTTCTTTAGGATATATACCTGTAATGGAATGGCTAGATCAAATGGCATTTCTAATTCCAACATTTTAAGGAATCGCTATATTGCTTTCCACAGTGGCTATATCATTTTACAGTCCCACTAGACGTGTATGAGAGTCCCAATCTCTCCACATCCTCTCCAGCATTTGTTATGTTCTGTCTCATTGAACTTTGCTACTAGTGCTGGAAATATGTCTGTCCTTATAGTCTCACAGTCAAGTTAAGTAAAAATAAAATAACTGCAATGTGTATTACACATTATAATAATATTATATTATCACATAAACTGAACACTTGGGTGATTTCTATTCCACAGATTCTCTCTATTCCTCACTGTTTGGACCTGGCTAGTTCTTAGATAACACACCATCATAAAGACAAAGAAAGAAAGGAGGAGAAACTGAATCAGCAAGAGATGGGGAAAAGGGAAAAGAGGGTCAGTTTCCTTTGATATCACTATTAAATAACCTAGTGAATTTTCTTAGGGTAAAGTTACTGCCATTCAAAATTATAGCAAATTAGTAATATTTTACGGTTACAGAGTGTATTTTGTTTCAGCTTAAATATGTGCACATATCTCTCAAACTTATTTTAGATCAGATATGACACATTAAAAACATGGATTTTTTTTTAACATTTACAATTAGGAGCTAATTTTAGTGTGAACATATAATTGGTTTTATGAATAAATCCATTTGTGGACTTATAAAGTTTAAGACCTCGATTGTTATTCATGACTGTTTTGTTGAGGGAAAAAAAAAAAGATTAACTCCATTTACTTGTCTTTATGTTGACAAGGAGAGAATTTCAATTAAGTGAGTACCATTTGTGATGAGAAAGCACACCCTGAAATATGATAACTTCACTGGCACCAAGTTGATTCCCACGCATAAGAACCCCCATTGAGTTTCCAAGGCGGTAAATCTTTACTTAAGCAGGTTGTTTACCTCATCTTCCTTCTGCAGGGCTGGTAGGTTTGAATTGCCAACCTTCTGGTTAACAGTAAGAAGTCATAGGTACTCTGCTACCAGAGCTCCTTTGAAATCAGATAGTATTTGTAAAAATATGTGTAACTTTTGCTAGTTTTTTTTTTTTTTAATAGCTTTGGAAGTAAAGCCTATGAATATCGTGATATAGCAATGTCATTTTATGTCCAAAAATAATTAGAACCAAGTGTACAGATGTTCTGAACTCTACTGAACCATACCCTGTGGTTATCACATTTTTATTCCAAAGATATTACAGCTATCAAAGCAATAAGTCAGCATATGTCCTTAGTCATTTGCCTAAAATGCTCTTTAGTTTTATTGCATATATACCAGCAAGTACTCATCAATTCATAGCGTTACTATGAGTCAGAACCTACTTGATGACTATGTCTTTAGGATGTCCATTTAAGTTGAATTATGTAAGGGGGGGCTAAGTAAAAACTCACAAATAAGCAGAAAAAAAAAAGTATTATTTGTATCAAGGCATTCAAAAGTTATAAATTAAACTTATGATGACATACTATAGATTTATAAAATAGTTTTCTTGAATAACACAAAAGAATACAGCCTTTATTGGTTCAACTATGCTTCCAGCCTGCTGAGTAGAGGATATGCTTGGAAAATCCTAGTGCTGATCAAAGGAACAATGCTCTATGTTGTGCTTCTTTTTGTGGGCTAGGCAGAGGAGTGATGACTATCTCTTCCCAAAATAAGAGTTGAGGGAACAACTCCTCCCTGGAATAAACCCATAGAATTCTTCCTTCCATGGACCACCAGTAGGATTTTCCTGTGCCCAACAATATAATGAAGTACCCTTTTTCCTAATATCTCAAAAGCTCTGCATCCATTAAAAAAGTTTATTTGTCCTCAAACATTCTTCTGAACTGGACAAGGCACTTACCAAGATCACACAGGAAATTACTGGCAAGGTAGGGGAAAAGCTTGTAAGTTCCCTCACTATGAATTTGAAATAGGAAACTGAGTGCATTCCTAAGACAAACATGAATGGATTTAGAAATAGACTGAGGAGTAACCCATTCTTGTGGTTACAGAACTTCACTTTGCCCAGCAGCAGTGCCTCTCCTGTTCCCACATTCCCACCAGGAGCATCTGGGCAGCAGAATCGCCTGCCCTATTTTCTCTAGTGCTTTGCTTTACTATTGTCTCTTAGTAATTATCATTCTTTATTGGCCTTCCCATGAAACTGCACTTTTAATTTTCAAAGGGTGCATGTGAAAGGTTAAGATCTGGATTTATGTGATATAATTTTTCTGAAATGTTCATTGGTGTATTGATTTATATTACATCATCCAATCAACTTTTTAAAATTCCAACAAATGCCTATAATTAGGTCTGTCTTTTCAAATATTTTTATGAAAGCAAACCATTTTCCACTTTCTTTCTTCTATGGAAACGTCAGCTCCAAGTTGTTTTCCTGAATGCTTAGATTCATAAAAGTTTCTTATCCTTTTTAAATACAGAACCAGCCACTCAGCAATGTCTTCTTCCCTTTGGCAGTCAGGTACATGCCTATAGGGAAATGCCATAGAAAATGAGGTTGACTGGAAGCTTTTTCTCTGGAAGGAACTCTCCTAACCTGGTTCCTGAGGGGTGCAAAAATGGCACAACCCAGTTCTGGCTGCCTGATCAGTGTCTCAATTTAATCTTTGGTGCTTTGAAGTATCTTTCTGTCATGAGCATGGATGCATATAAAACTGCCTTACAAATACCTGTCCTCCTCCTATGTGCTCAACTCTGAGCTATTTGCTATGTAGGTGGATGCAGGAGTACATAGTGGTTTCTCTACAGAAACTTACAACACTGATTGGATGTGAAAATAACTATGATATAATTAGAGATGGAAAAAAAATAAAGCATTTGCCATTGAGTAGATCCTGATTCATAGCGACTCCAAAGGAGAGAACTGTCCCTTAGGGTTTCCAAGGCTGTAAAACTTCCCAGAAGCAGACTGTACATCTTTCCCCCACAGAGGGTTGGTGAATTCAAACCACCAATGCTTGTAAGACACTTGCCTGCTAACCAGACGGCTGGTGGTTCAAACCCACCAGCCACTCCTTAGAAGAAAGGTTGGGCAATCCTACTTCCGTAGTGATACTGCCTCGGAAACCCAAGGAGGGGTTGCTATGAGTCGGGTTTGACTCAACGGCACATAACAACAACAACAAATGCTTGGTTGCAGAGCACTACAACCACTGAGCCACAAAAAGCATGAAATATGGACTATGCAATGGGAGAACATTCATAAAGGAAAGGGATGCCAATCCAAGCTTAGTAGTAGTCCCACCTTCCTCAGGCACTAACAGGAGCTTGGGGACGATTAGTCAGAGAATAATGATTTCACACAATGCATTGTTGTTATTAGGTGCTGTTGAGCTGGCTCCAAATCATAGCATCCTATGTACAACAGAAGGAAACTGCCCTGTTCTGTGCCATCCTCACAATCACTGCTTTGCGTGAGCCCACTGTCGCAGCCACTGTGTCAATCCATCTCACTGAGGGTCTTCGCCTTTTTTGCTGACCTCTACTTTACTAAGCTTGATATTCTTCTGAGGGACTGGACTCTTCTAACAATATTACCAAAGTGGGTGAGACGAAGTCTGGCCATGCTCGTTTCTAAGAAGCATTCCAACTGCACTTCAACTGTCCAACAGGACAGATTTGTTTGTCCTTCTGGCAATCCATAGTACTTTCAGTATTCTTGGCCAACACCACAATTCAAAAGCATCAACTCTTCTTTGGGCAATCTACTTCCGTAGTGATACCGCCTCAGAAACCCAAGGAGGGGTCGCTATGAGTCGGGTCCGACTAGATGGCACATAACAACATAACAACAACAATATTCACTGTCCAGCTTTCACATGCATATGAGGCTATTGAAAATGTTATGGTTTGAGTCAGGTGCACCTTAGTCTTCAAAGTGACATCTTGGCTATTTATCACCTTAAAGAGATCTTTTGCAGCAGATTTGCCCAGAGTAATATGATATCTGATTCTTGACTTCTACATCCAAGGGTGTTGATTGTGGATCCAAGTAAAATGAAATCTCTAACAACTTCAGTCTTTTCTCCATTTATCATGATGTTGCTTATTGATCCAGTTTTTAGTATTTTTGTTTTCTTTATCTTGAGATGTAATCCATACTGAAGACTAACTTTTGCTCTTCATTAGTGAGTGATACAAGTTTTCTTCACTTTCATCAAGCAAGTTGTGTCATCTGCATATCACAGGTTGTTAGTGAGTCTTCCTCCAATCATGATGTCACATTCTTCATATATAGTCCAGCTTCTCCAATTATTTGCTCAGCATACAGACTGAATAAGATGACAAAAGGATACAGTCCTGACACACACCTTTCACGATTTTAAACCATTCATTATCCCCTTGTTCTGTTCAAACAACAGCCTCTTGGCCTATGTACAGGTTCCTCACACACAATGTCGGCATGCTATCTTTCCTACTTAGGGGCAGACCTCAGCTTGTGGGCCTCGATCTTGTAAAATTAAGAGTGAGAAAAAGAACACAAAGGCAAATATTCAAAAATAAGTTCATGACCTCAGGAAAAAAAAAAATCCAAGATAATGAGGGACTCGGAAAGTTAAGCATCATTAAAAAAACCAAACACTGTTGTCGATTGGAACCCGACTCTTAGCCATCCCTCTTTGAGTTTCTACTTCTACGGAAGTAGATTGCCCAACCTTCCTTCTGAGGAATGGCTGGTGGTTTTGAACCGCCAGCTTTCCGGTTAGAAATCAAATGCCTTAGGCACTATGCTACCAGAGCTCCATAAGCTTCATTAGTGTTATGATAAATATACTGTGATTCACATATGCCTCTTGCCTTGTATAGCTAATAATTAGTATTAAGCATATTATACAACACACTCTGTAAGGAGCCTTAAAAAAAAAAAAAAAACCAAGTAGATTACCCAGCCTTCCTTACAAGGAGTGGCTGGTGAGTTTGAACTACCAGCCTTCTGGTTAGCAGTCAAATGCCTTAGGCACTACGCCACCAGAGCCTTAGGTAAAGTTAATGGCTGTGCTAGGCAGGAATGGGAAGTAGAGAAATTCTGCAAGGATGGGACTTCTGAAAGAAACTGCACTGACAAGGAATGAACTTGACATAGAAATTCACCTGGGATACATTTTTCACTTTAGGGCACATGCATAGGAGATCAAAGTAAAGGATTTTTTCCACGCTCTCTGTCTGTCTTTCTAGTATATGTTAAGGTAGTTTTTTAAAAAGACAAATAGAAAGGAGCCATCAAGGAAAAGTAATGATGTCAACTCAAACAAAACAAAATAAAACAAATCAAAGTAGAGATAGGAAAAACAACTGATGTTTAGATGGGGAGCACACACTTTTCTGCTGGTTTTGGTGTGAAGAGTCTGCACCTGTTTGTAACCATGTTCAAAATGTGGGCTGAGGCAAATCCCTAAGCTGGCCTGACTGAGACTTTCCTCCTAAGGGGTAGAGTTGCTTTAATGCAGTTCACGTGTAGGGTGTTTTATCTTAACCAGAGTGATTTATGTTAATGAAATGAAACAGAGAAAATACCCTTGACATCCTAGTCTCCTTTAAAAAATATTAAATAAATATGTCCAGGACTTGTGTATGATTATATTTATTAAAACAAATGGAAGACTTCAATACATACCAGAATAAATTTGTAGGTGACCCTGGGTAGGGTTAAGTCCATTAGGGGGAAAAAAAAAAGAATATTGGGATTTGTTACCAATCCTGAAAATTCTACACCGTCTTTAAGATCAGTAATAGAAGATCCAGATATTGAGCATAAATCTGAAGGTAATTTACACTTTAATATAGAATTCACTTTTGTCTGGCTTCTGAAATTTAATTTCCAAATCATAGCTTATAAAATATATTAAGCATCTTTATAAATTGAACCTTAGGCCAATATACTACCTTAAGCATGTATCATCTTTTCCTTTAAGAATATCTCTTTGAATATGTTGTGGTTTAGGCGTTATGGTTTAGGTTCTAGTTTTTAATCACCATTACCTTCTTACTAATAGAGAACTAGTCATTTTAATAGAGATTACAAGCAACATAAAGATTTTTCAACACTTAGATTCCATTACCTTGCATTCATCTATCCCTACACAACATCATTATGTAATTAAATTCCATGGAAATTATATTAGTTAAATGTATAAATTTAAAATAACAATAATTAATTGTCATTTTTCCCATAAGTTATAATTTACATGCCTGGTTATCTTAACAGTTGATTGAACTGTAATTTATCTAGCTGATTTGTGACATTTAGAAAAACCAGAATTTTCCAAAGGAAAAGTAATTTACATACTAGAAATATATTGACATGCTCTTAATATTTTTAGGCTGAGTAAACAGTAATCTATTTTTGGAAGACTATTAAATTCAAGATTAAGAACTGAAACTGAATAAACTATGTGCTTTTTAATCTTTCTGTCCATTGTTATTTCTATTCAGATTTGATACGTGCCAGAAATTTGCCTAATATGATGTAACAGTGGGTATTATTCAAGCATGCCAGCTGGCAGCTACCTGCTGATATGTAGGGCCTGAAAGTAAAATTAAAAAGAAGCTTTCAGCACATTTCTGAGAAATCTTTAGCTCTATCTGCCTGTTAATATACCATTACACTGTCATGCATTGTAATTGAAGAATTATATTTTTCCTTCTAATATCTGGGATATAGATATAAGTAAGTGATATTCTCTAATCTCGTGGAGGTCAGGCAGTGAGAGTGATTCCAATGATGTTGATGATAGTGATTTAATAAGTACTGAGGCTGTCAGTATATCTTATAGCACAGAAAATAAATCTGGGATACTTCAAGAGCATTAAGAATTAAACAGGAAGGGTGCAAAAGAGGAGTCAGTGGGAGGGGAAAGATAATATAGAAAAGGCTAAGAAATATAAAGAAAGAGGCATAGGGAAATGAGGGCAGAATCAAGGCTTGAGTACAGAATGCGAAAAAAAACTAGAAAATATGAAAAGCTTAAGAAATGAACAGATAAAGAAATCAACGATTTTGGTTTTCTAAAGAGATGAGAGTGCAAAGCCACTGAAGCAAATAAATGAATAAATAAAGGAGATGCCATTATTTTAAGTTACTGCTATGATTCATAAAAATGGGATTTTATCATGGTCATTGACATTACAGTTTTTATGGTGAAAAAGGCACCATCACCAGCATCTGTAGAGATTGGTGAGGCCTTGTATTCTGATTATTAAATATTTTGAATGTGCTTTTGTACCATAATGGGAAAACTGATGCAATTGGTTGGTAAGTAATTGGCTTCAGATTTCAGGAGCAGAGGAATTAGCTAGAAGGAATCCTTTAATCCCACACCACTCTACCCTACAAAGGCAAATCTGAAACCAGAGTAGTAAAAGAACCCTGCCTCCATCACACAGCTACTGAGTGGCAGGGCCTGGTTTCAAACCCAGATTGTCTGACTTCAAGCCCAGGGTTTTATAGATTATGTACAGCAGACTTTTTTGGGAATCTCCATCCCAAAAGATCGTTCTTGCCCCTCCATTGTGTTATTGTGGGAGAGTCTGAAAGCATGACTAATTGATCAGTGGCGTAGTCTGTGAACCGACAGAAATGCACATTTTCTCCATTTAGAGGGAACACTTGCTTTTTTTCTTTCACCTGGCCCATCGTCAACAGCTTTCTTCTTCCCATTCCCATTACTGACAAAGATCATAGTGCTTTAAGTATTCACCGCAAGCTCTCTTTTCTTGCTTGTTCTCTGCAGATACTGTTCGCAATTCTTCATTCCCACTGTGCTCAGAAATGGTGGCCATGCTGAACTTGAGCACTCCTTTTCAGCTGCTTGTGGTTTCACCACTTCTTAATTTGTTAAATTTAATTAGGCTGTGGTTGCTAGCCCCTTACTTTTTCCGCTTGCCATTCAGTCAGTTAAAATGTTTCCCTTGCATGGGTCAGAAGGGAAAGACAAGGAGAGGGGGAGGGGAGTCTTAGCCAAATCCAGGTCAAACTGCCTAACCAAACAGTAGCTGATTCCACTACTGACTCAGTCCCTGTTTACCAGCCTCTATGGTACCAAGAGACCACTGCAGTAATGGAAACATTCTTTCTTTTACTCCAGTCGGCTTCCTTGACTTCATGCAGAGAAACACAAGGGGCAAAATAATTGTAAGCATTATAGCCTTTCACTCTAATGACCTTGACTCTGCACTCGGATAAATGCTAATTACTAAGAATTCAGCACAGACCACATTAGCAGGGCTGATGTTTGCTTTGCACACAGACCTAACATCTGTTGTATCTTTGGAGGTGGGCTGTTGGTTATGGGATCTAAATATTGCTGTTTTCTTAAAATGCATGTTCTGTAAAGAAGGTGACTTTGTAATATTTGGTCCTGAGTGATATTGCATCATAGGTAGAGCTCACAGCCCCAAGAGGCTATGAATAACCAGTTAGGTGTTGAATTGTTGATCTGTTCCTCCCCAAAATCAGAACATATCTTTCTGTTTTGGTCATTAAGATAAACAGATGGAGCACCAATTGTCTACTTTGCCACAATGTTATAAAACAGGTTGTCTAATTACCTGTTAACTGGGAAGCACTCTGGAACCTGGAACCAGACCACCTGGCTTCAAACCTCAGCTCCGTCTTGTGGGATTGTATTTAAAAATAAGTAAAGGAATGCTTGAGTTTATCATGCATACACATGTTTAGTTTATTACAGGGGAATTATGATAAGGCACATAGGTAAGATCATAAGACATTCAATTAGGACCAGAGAATCACGACAGTATAAAGTTTGTCCAATGGTTAGAATTCAAACCTTTAGACTTCAGACATTTCTTGACATGACCTGAAGTGAGTGGATAGCTTGTAAATTGAAAGCATTATAGAGCATAAATAACAGCTCCTTTGTGTGTAACCTTGGGCAAATCATTTGACCCAATTCTGCCACAATTTTCCTTATCTGCAAAATGGGAAAAATAATAGGAAATAATTCTCAGGATTCTGTATGAAATAGATTAGTCTGTTTAAGTAAAAACTTAGAATTGGGCCTGACATATTTTAAATGCCCTATGCTATTATTAGGAGCTCTGGTAACATAGTGCCTAAGGCACTTGATTGTTAACCAGAAGGCTGGCAGTTCAAACCCACCAGCCACTCCTCAGAAGGAAGATTGAGCAATCTACTTCCGTAGTGATATGCCTCGGAAACCCAAGGAGGGGTGGCTATGAGTCAGGTTCGACTCGAGGGCACATAACAATAGCTTCACCTTTTTATTTTGTTCTAATTCTACTAGGAATTTGTGCTGTAATGCCAATTACTCCAACCCAAATCCCTTTCCATAGGAATTTGTCTTGAAATTGCTCCTTGTTATCCATCTTACTTCCATTGCCTTGCCAGAGGCCTTTATCCTCTACCTGTCACCTGTATTCTGGTCCTTTCTCCACATTACTATCTTCCCACAAAACACAGGTTGCATGCTATTTCCCACCGTAATGATCTCTACTGGATCATTATTGTCAAGCTTATGCTCCTTGCTGTTGTTGTTGTTATTTGCCATCAAGTCGGCCCCGACTCATAGCGACCCCTCCTGGGGTTTCCGAGGCAGTTATCACTACGGAAGCAGGATTGCCCAACCTTTCTTCCGAGGAGTGGCTGGTGGGTTTGAACCGCCAGCCTCCTGGTTAGCAGTCAAGTGCCTTAGGCACTATGCTACCAGAGCTCCTTTATGCTCCTTAGTAGGAAAATTAATACCTCTCACACTCCAGTCCTAGATGCTTCTATCCCACAACCTTAGCATTTCTTCTTTCTTTTGGGTTCTTCCTATCCAGTTTTCAACTCTTAATCTCCTTCCCTGTCATGTTTCAACTCTTACATTTTTTTTTGCCATTTCCCCTACCTGGCAAAGCCTTGGTAATTCCATGACTTGCAGATGCCATTCCCTTTGTCTGGAACTATTTTCATCAGATGGCTAATTGCTTCTCTTCCTTTACACTGGTATTTTTCAAACTGTGAGTTACAGCTCTTTGAGAGGTTATGAAATCAGTTTAGTGGGGTCAATTTAATGGGGCCATTTTTTAATGCAATGGAATATAGTAAAAAGTATGTAAGTATCGGTTCACAAAAGTTTTGTTTGAATTTTGTGTGTGTGTGTTTGTTGGTTGCTATTTGTTGTAATTTGAAAAGTTTGAAAACCAGTGTTTAATCAGCACTTAACTGTCATCATGTCTATAGTGCTTTTCCTCTTTTCTGGGTCCATACAACTTGCTATATTGTTAGAGTACTCATAACATGAAAGAGGGTAAAAATCTTTACCTCTATTAAACTTACCACTTTGAACTGGAAATTTGCTTACAGATCTATATCATGCATTCCATGTCAGCTCCTTAAGTACAGGAAGCTGTACTTGATAATATGATATCAAGCCCATGGCACTGTGGCGTCAAGATTTAGTGTACTCACTGAATGCTGGATAGGTAAATGAACATGTGAACAAACAATAACAACAAACTGAACTGTGACAACTTTATGAAAGTAAGTACTTCAGTTGCTTTGTTTTTCATATGCTAATATGCTATATAGGAGCTCTGGTGGCATAGTGCCTAAGGCATTTCACTGCTAACCAGAAGGCTGGTAGCTCAAACCCACCAGCCACTCCTTGGAAGGAAGTTTGGACAATCTACTTCCATAGTGATACCGCCTCAGAAACCCAAGCAGGGGTCACTATGAGTCAGATATATACAAAATAATACAAGGATATTTATATAATATTGCTATTGAAAAGATTTTCAAAAAGAACCTTAATCTTTGTATTATGAGGATTATATACATGGTGGTGAGATAAATGTGCATGAGTAATTTACTGCTTTGGAAACCCAAAGGGGGTCGCTATGAGTCAGAATTGACTTGATAGCAGTAAGTCTGTTTTTTTTTTGTAGCTATAATATAATATGATATGATATAATATAATCTTCAACCTCTTCATCCATTGGAATCTTGGTTCTGCCAAGTGTTTAGCAACTCATTTGCCTGTCACTGGATCACTACAACAGCACATACGTGCCACCATAACATTCAATGCTTTAAAAAAGGAAAATAATCACGCAGGTAGCTAGCTATTTGTGTATAGTGAATGAGATATCTGGATATTTATAAAAATGCATGATCAGCTTATCTTTTCATTTATTTTCTGGAAGGTTTGGTTTATACAGAAATTCTGTTCATGCTATTCTAACTAACAGTCCATAGTTTAACTACTTGATGGCATGACAAATTTTTGCCATGACTTATAAAGCAGTGTCAATTACTCTATCATCTACATGGAAAGTCCATGTTTATTATGGAATAAATATTGTGGTTGGAATTGTGCATGGAAATAAGTTACAGTTGAATAAATATTCACAGCCATTTTCTCATTTCTACCATGTACAAAAAGTGGAGAGTAACATACCTATTTTTCTCTAAATCACTGAAACATCGAAGGCATTCATTAGATATTCATGATATACCATGATTCCTTCATAGAAGCATTTACAAATATTAATTTTTCATCCAATAATGCAGGTAAAAAGGCAATGACATTGTCAGATTTCAGAGAACACAGCCTTTGGATTCAGGCAGATCTGGGTTTAAATCCCAATTGGGCCTATTATTTGCTGAGTCAACTTAGTCAAGTTATTTAACTTCAGTTAGTCTCAGTTTTTTTGTTTGTTTGTTTTTGTTTAATCTCGGTTTTATTATCTGTAAAGTAGGGAATGAAAAAATATAATTTTGGATATGTTGTTAAGTATTGCAGTATTGGTTGTAATATATAAAGTATGGAACTCAATGTTTGGCATGTGGTTACATTGTCAAAATCGTGGTAATTTTATGGTTTTACTTCAGAGAAAATAGTTCACTTGTCCCCAGCATAGATAAACTATTTGTTTAACTCTGAAGTTAATTTTACTGGATTGTCATTTTTATTTATTTTTAACTTTTCAAAAATTTTTATTTATTGTTGTTGTTGAGAATACAGCAGAACACACCAACTCAAGAATTTCTACAAGTACAATTCAGTGATGCCGATATGTTCTTTGAGTTGCACAACCATTCTCACCCATCTTTTTTTTTCACATTCAAAATAAAATTACTTGCAGGCAAGTTGATTTTGTCTTATGGTGACCCTATATGTGTCACAGAAGAACTGTGCTCCATCAGATTTTCTCGTTCTTTTTTTTTTTTTTTTTTTGTAACTTTATTTATTTACTTTGTTGTTGCTGCTGTTGGGAATATGAACAAAACATATACAAGGTCAACAATTTTACATGTACAATTTAGTAACATCCATTACATTCTTTAAGACGTGCATTCACACTCTCCTTTTCTGAGTTCATACTGCATCATTAACATAAACCCATTGCCCGCTAGGGTTCCTACCTAATCTTTCAAATTGCTGTTGTCAATTTCGTCCCATATGAATATTTCTTAAAAGAACAAAGTGCTCAAGGCAGACCATTTCTGCTAGTTGAGCTAAACTATTGTTCAGTTTTAAGATAACTTCAGGGCATATTTTTGGTTTAATGTTTACAGATTTTCTCAGGGCAATAGCTTCAGGGGTTCATTCAGCTTCCATGGCTCCAGAAACTCTAGAGTCCATGAAAAATTGAAATTCTGTTCTACATTTTCCACCTTTTGATAAGGATTCTTCCATGGAATCTTTGATCAAAATGTTCAGTAATAGTAGCCAGGCACCATCCAGTTCTTTTGGTCTCATAGCAAAGGAGGCAGTTATTCATGGAGGCAATTAGCCACACACTCCATATCCTCCTCTTATTCTTGACCTTCCTTCTTCCTGTGTCACTGCAGGTGAGGAGAGACTGATTGTCATGCCTTAGATGGCAGCTTGCTAGCTTTTAAGACTCAGGCACTAGGCAATGAACTAGGAAATAGAACAAAAACACAAAACCAATATTAGGCCAATTAATTGGGATATCCCATGAAACCATGACCCTAAACCTCCATACCAGGACAACAAATCACATGAGGTATTTGATTATACATAAGTAGCCTCAGCAGCTTCTCTTTTTTTATATGTGTGTCATTTTTGTAAATATATCTGTCACACAACTTTTGCCAATTCAACCTTTTATGGGTGTACAACTTATTGATAACAACACAATAATTGGCTCTGCAACCACATCCTTAATCAATATGATTTTTCCATTACCGTTAATCCTTCTTTCTCCCCTCCCTTCTGCCCCTAGTAATCACTAATAAAGTTTGGTCTCTCTACATTTGTCTTTTCTTGTCTTTTTATATAAGTGAGGTCATACAATATTTGTCCTCTTGTGGTTACCTTATTTCACTCAGCATAATGTCTTCGAACTCCATCCATACTATATATAGCATGTTTCATGACTTCTTTTCTCCCACTGGCTGAATAGTATTCCATTATATGTATATATCACATTTTGTTTATCCATTCATCTGTCCATTTTTAGATGTGAGGAAAATTCAGTCTCCTTTGTCTTGGGCTGATCTCCTGATTTAAGACATAGATGGACTTTGCACTTCGGACCTCCATTAGAGCCCATAAGTTCTTTTTCCTTCTCAGTCTCTTTCTGGCTATGCCTCAGGGAACTAGAGGGGTTTAAGTTACTAAATGTGCTTGCCTTTTGTCTTGTGCATCTCACATTGTTATGCAATTAAAGGGAAAAAAAACATCTTGATGATGCTGCCTCCCTCAGCAAGGCCACATCAAAAGGTAGAGTTCACCAAAAATAATACACACTTTTTCCAGAGACACAAACAATTCCTTGAAAAGGATGTCATGCTATAATTTGTTTTGTGAATTCTATAAACCACAGAACATTTACTTACAGTCAAGTTTGACCTTTCTTTATTTTTCCTTCTTTTTATGCCTACAAAGCTCCATCTTCTCTTCTTTTGAGAATATTAAAGCTAATATTCTCTTTCAAGAATGTGTGTGTGCGTGTGTGTGTGTGTGTGTATTCTAGACTGTATTTTATTGAAATACTGAGTTTTATTTTTAGCCAGGGTCTTTTGGCTTTATGCAATTATATTTTTATAGAACGCAATCACTTGTATAAAGACCAAAGAGAGGCCCATTGAAACTTTACAAAAAGAATATTCTGTACTGCTGAAAGGTAGATGGGAAATGTAATATGTGCACTAAGCTCCACAGTGCACCTCATTGAAAGGAGAAATTCCTATGAGGGATTTGATAGTAGAAAACCTCTGTAGGGATTTTTATTTTTTTAATAAATAAAGTAGTAACAAGAAATGGGCATAAAATTAAGTTTCCAAATTGCATGTGTTGTAAGCATCTTATTGTCCCTCTGGAGGGGAATTTACTATTGACTTATGTAAGCTTTTTTTTCTGCTATGAGCTCCATTTTAAAAAAGTCAGACGTTCCAAGTTCTCTAAACAATTCTCTGCTGTTTGAGTTATAACTTTTTACTGTCACTTGTGTTCTGTTTTGCACTCATTAAGGCATTATTTTAAAACCACCAGGATACTATGGGAATGGAAGGAACAAACTTTGGAAAGACTCTTGCTGCAAGGTCTTGTTTTGCCTCTCTTGTGAATCATGTGGATGATGTTTGTTGAATATTCTTTCTTGTTCAGTAATCCAGTTGGTTTTCACCTAAGGAAGTTGAAAAATGTGTGGTCTGCTTTCTGTGAAATTTTTTCCATAGTTCTTCTTCATTCTTTTCATTTCCATTAAGAATATTTTGGTTTAAAAATGTAGAAAAATAAAAGAGAAAGGAAAGGAGGGAGGGATTAAAGGAGGGAGGAGAAATAAAAGAGAGATGTAAGAAAAGTCTACTTTGAAACTGGCATCATTATATTTTGTAGAAGTGCTCTCTCATGTTTCTCCGTAGGCACCCATAGTAACCTTAAGGGGAACTAACCAAATAAAACTAGATCTACTCAAATAGCAATAGGCAATTTGAAGACTTAAAAGAAACAATCAACGGTTCCAGTGCATTCACTTGGAGAAGATCCCTGTGCTCCCCACTTCAGTGGCTCAGCATTGGTTCCCTAGGGCTTGGTCTTTTGTTAATTGGATTGGAGCAGGGATAGAGGGCTGTTTCTTTCCAGACTTAGTTTTACAAATTTGGGAGAACCAATTTAGTAATGCTTATGAAACTAAAGACTTAAGACCATCTGTATGTTACTAGAGCCACATTTGGAATTAAAATATTTCTTGAAAACCACTGTTGCAAAAATTATTGCCACATTTTTGGCATATTAAAACACATGATATTTATATACTTTCATAAAATAATGACTGGAAAGGGACATATATAAATGTATATACATTTCATTCCATATTTCTCAGCAAAAGAATGTTCATGTCAATAAAATTTTCATATTAACTATTAAATGACTTCTAGAAACTCCAAACGAACCAAATTTCAGAATTTCCTAATTCTGATTTATTAATATTTCTTAACCAAATATCAGTGTCAAATTCAGCAATAGAAAAATCTGTTAATTCTATAACTGCTACTCTATTTGTATGTATTAATTAGATAAGGATTATTTGATCTATTTGGATAGACTAAGAATTTTATGATTTTACACATGTTGCTATTTGTGAGTTTAGGATTTTGTCTAGGGATCCAGAATCATACCACATTCAGAAGAACACCAAATATAATAATCTGATGTTCCCTGCCAGTGTCCAAAGCCAAGAAGAGATGCTATTGAGAAAGAGATGTCTTCCAACTCTTTGCTTAACTCAGAGACATATTGAGCAATACCTCTGACTTAGTAAAAAAATTCTGACCACATGACACATCTTAGGCAAGGAAACTCCTTATTGCCTTTAAAGATTCATTCTTTATAAAAACACAGAATTCTAAACTAGTATTTTAATGTACTAAAATACATATTAGTGCGTAAGGCACTTAACTGCTAACCAGGAGGCTGGAGGTTCAAACCCACCAGCCACTCCTCAGAAGGAAGGTTGGCAATCTACTTCCGTAGTGATACTACCTCAGAAACCCAAGGAGGGGTCACTATGAGTTGGGTCCAACTTGATGGCACATAACAACAACAACAACAAAATACATATACTTACTAAATATCGTATTTAAACTCGAATGAAAATAATTGACTTTTTGAACTAGGAATAGGTATTACTAGTTATAATATATAAATACACACACACACATATCTGTGTATCTATATATTACATATACATGTTGTTGTTGTTGTTTGCCGTCGAGTCGGCCCTGACTCATAGCGACCCCTCCTTGGGTTTCCGAGGCAGTATCACTAAGGAAGTAGGATTGCCCAACCTTCCTTCCGAGGAGTGGCTGGTGGGTTTGAACCGCCAGCCTTCTGGTGAGCAGTCAAGTGCCTTAGGCACTATGCTACCAGAGCTCCTTACATATACATACATATATACAAATATGTATATATTCCTAGTCCAAAACGTTTATTTTTGATTAGGGATATATCTGTAAAAAAAATAATATAATAAGATCCTATTATTATGCTAACTTTTAAAATGTGCTGTTAATACACAGGTCCTTAGTTTCCAGTTGATACTGAGTCAATTCCGACTCATGGTGACCCATGTGTGTCAGTTTAGAACTGAGCTCCATAGAGTTTTCAATGGCTGATTTTTTCAGAAGTTAGATTGTCAAATCTTTCTTAAGAGGTACTTCCAGCCCAACTCAAACCTCCGGCTTTTCCATTAGCAGCCAAACACTTTAACCATTTGCACTATGCAGGAACTCCTTTAATGCAGTAAAGCAATACAAAAACATCTCTGGTGCTATACTGGTTAAGGCATTTGTCTACCAACCAACAGGTTTGGTGGTTCGAACCCACCAGGCACTCTGCAGAAAGAAGATAATGCAGTCTGCTTCCATAAAGATTTACAGCCTTGGAAACCCAATGAGGGTCCTATGAGTCGAAATTGACTTGATGGCAGTGAGTAGGAGTTCTGGTAGCATAGTGCTTAAGGCACTTGACTGCTCACCAGAAGGCTGGCGGTTCAAACCCACCAGCCACTCCTCAGAAGGGTTGGGCAATCTACTTCCATAGTGATACTGCCTCGGAAACCCAAGGAGGGGTTGCTATGAGTCGGGGCCGACTCGACGGCAAAAACAACAACAACAACAACAAATGTCATGTTAGGACTCCGGTCTCTTTAAAAGTGATAATTCTGTTCTAGGAATAGAGCTAATAAAAACTTTGTTTCTGGAATGAAATAATTTTTTCCAGATTCTAGAATCCAGAGTCATCAAGGGGAAGATGCACTTCAGAGCTGACCCAAAAAAGATAAGAGCAAAGAAGTGGTTACTCTAACATAGAAGAGTCTGATGAGAAGAGATGTTAAATTCCAGGCAATGGTTTTTCTTATCAACTGTAAGGAGAATAAGAAGGAAAAACATGTCCTTTTGATTTAGTAGTTATGGAAAATAAAACAATTATAGAATATGAGAATTCCCCTCTTCCTTCTCTCATTTTATAATTGAGGAAAGTGAGACAACTTCCTAAGGTCACACAATTAGGGGTAGTGTCAAGAACAGAAACTAGGTGTCTTGTGTACACATCTAGTGTTCTTTTGATTCTATTACAGTTCCTCACTGAAGCCATAGGATTCGATTTTGGGGTAGCATCCAGAGGGAAGGGTTGCGGAATTTGACTCCCTTTTTGAAAGTTTCTGGAGAAACTCCACCTTGTTCTCTCTCCCACTCTCCATTATTCAGTGTTCATCAAAGCATGATGTCCTAGGCACTGGCCAATACCATATCATAATGCGTAATTTGCACAAATCCCAAAGAACCGAGAAATACCCCTAAATCAACAGAATAGAGCAAAATAAAAGAAAATTTGTATTGAGAGAATGACAGAGACAGAAAGAGAAAAGCTGGGTAGACACCAAACCCACATCCAACCAATTACCAAGTCGATTCCAACTCATGGAGACCCTATAGGACAGAGTAGAACTGCCCCATAGGGATTCCAAGGCTGTGATCCTCATGAAGCAGACTATTCCATCTTTCTTCTGCGAAGGGGCTGATGTTTTCGGAACATTGACCTTTTGGTTGGCAATCGAGCACTTAAACACTCTGCTGCCAGAGCTCCTCTAGGCAGACACAGGAGAAGAAAATAGACAAGAAAAATATGGTAAGGAAATGGAAGGCAAATCACATGTATGAAGGTTTTTTTTTCTTTTTTTTTTTTTTTTCTTCTCATTACTATGCTTTCTTGATTAAAAAGGAGCTCTGGTGTAACAGTGGGTAAGACATGTGGCTGCTAACCTGGTCAGTGGTTCAAACCCACCAGCTGTTCCTCGGGAGGAAGATGAGGCAGTCAACTTCAGTAGAGATTTACAGCCTTGGAAACCCAATGGGGGTTGCTCTGGGTTGGAATTGACCCGACAGCAGTAGTTATAATTTTTTCTAGATTAAAAAAATTAATTAAAAGGACATTTGCATATTCTTGCCCTATTTTACATTTGTGCCTAATGAAATTTGTAATCAACTGTGCAAGAGAGGTAAATAGGAAAATCTGAAGTTGTATTACAGCAAAGGCTCCCATACAGTGAAACAATGTAATGTTAATCACCTTTCTGAAAGAGGCATTTCAGCTATATTTGTAAAATGTGCTAAGGCTGAGAAGTTTTATCTGAAAAGAACAGTGAAGGGTCAAGAAAACCTGATTTGAAAGCATGAAAAAACTGAAGCCATCATTTGCTCACTCCATTCAACAATTATTTATTGACTATCTACCATGTGCCAGAAACTGGCCTAGGTTTTGAGTATCTATGTGTGAACAAACAGGCAAAAATTTCTTTCTTTAGGGAGCTTTCATGTAGTGGGAAGAGCCAGAAAATAAGCAATGGACATAAGAAATAAGTAAATCATGTATCATTTTAGAAGATAGTAAGTGATCAGGAGAAAAAAAGCAGAATGAAATAGTTAGGAGTGGTAGAAGAGGCAGTAGATGTGGCAAAGAGTATCAGGGAAGGGTTTTATCTCGAATATAAAATATGAGCAAAGATTTGAGAGAGGTAAGATAATTAGATATTCAGAAAGCACAATCCAGACAGAGGGAATAACCAATGCAAAATCCTCATGAACAGAATGGGCCTGAAATATTTGAAATATAGCAAGGAGCAGTGTGAATATAGTTCTTGGGAAATGTGGCAAGCGAAAGAGTCAGAGAGGCCATGCAGCCACATATTCGCAGAGACTTGTGGAACATTTAAAAAACCTTTACTTTTAATGTCAGAAAAATGAGGTTAAACGGAGATTAATCTGGCTGCTTGTTGAGAATAGAGCATGGAAAGATAACAGAAGATGTACAGATACTAGATGAGAGATCATGGTGACCAGGGTGATAGCAGTGGAAAAGTTGGCACATGGTAAGTTTCTGAATATATTTTGAAGTGGAGCCAATAGGATTTCCTGATGGATTGGATATGGCTGTAAGAGAATTCTGGGAGCTCTTGTAGCCTAGTGCCTAAGGCATGTGAGCGCTAACCAGAAGGCTGAAGGTTCAAACCCACCAGACACTCCTCGGAAGGAGGGTTGGAAAATCTACTTCTGTAGTGATACTGCCTCGGAAACCCAAGGAGGGGTCGCTATGATTCAGGTCCGACTCCACGACAGTGGGTAAGAGAATTCAAGAAGCCAAAGATGGAAAACCTAGGCAATGAAGAAGGGGATAGGGAAAGAGAAAAGTGGAGTGTGTGTGTGTGTGTGTGTGTGTTATGGCATGTGAGAAGATAAAGGGTGAAATATAAGGGAAGAAGAGCTGTTTTTTGCTAGAGGGGAGGCTGCTGAAGCTAGTGGAGAACACCAATTATAACTGGTATGAATAGGACCCCTGGCACTTAGCCTCTTGCACAGATGCACATGACATCCCTTCTTGGGTGATTCTCACCAGGACTCCGCTGGTCCAATGGTGAGTGAGGTCCTGGAGGAGGTCCTGAAGTGCCAGCAGCCACAACAGCAGCCTGGAATCTGCTTGGGAGCCACTCTCTAATAAGCTGCCTTCAATACTTGTCCAAGCATGACCTGTCAGGAAGAGTTTTCCATAGGCACCTCTTCCCTTGTGTTTCATGCACAGACATATGCAGCTGGATGAAAGAATGTGCAGATTGTAGTGTGTACTTTGGTTTTTGTAAGAAAACCCTGAAAGAACAGCAGTCCGTGTACCGTTTGAAAGTGTGTAATTTTATAATTTGATGCTTTTAAGTTATGACCTGCAATTAAACTATAAAGAAAAATATAGGCTTAAATTTTCACTTATAATTCATATTCATATGATTATAATATGCCAATATAAAGTATACAGGGGATCAGAATTTGCTGTCTCAGAGGTCAAAAAGACCTCATAATTCTAAAGGGCACTTTTAAATACTTCCCTCAATTGATAAAGACAGATATGACATAAATTAGATCATGTCACAGCCCTACTCAAAAACTTCCAGTTTCCCTTATTCAGAGTGAAATCCAAAGTCCTTAAGATGGCCCACAAGGCCTTACAAAAACTGGCTCTCTGCCTTATTTCTGATTCCATTTCCAATGACCTTTCCTTCATTCATTTTGCAGCAGCCACAATGACTTCCTTGTGATGCCTTCAATACACCAAAGCCCATCAGGACTCTGCACTTGCTATCCCCTCAGCTGGGTACTCTTCCTCCAAATTCCATTTGATTTGTTTGTCTCCTCACTTTCGTAGTTCGCTGATACATTATCACCACCTCAGAGTGGCCTTCTCTGTCCACTACTTTCTTAGTTTGCACCCTGTATGACTTTCTCTCAACTTACTCTATTTCATCTTTCTGTTAGTCTTTGCCACATGATTGCTTGTTTATATGCTGCCTTTCTCTTCTATTAAAACATGAACTCCATGAAGGCAAGACTTTGCCCCTCATGAAGGACTTTGCTTGATGCTAACCCTTGACTATACCAGTGTTTCCCATTCAGTACCAAAAACCAAACTCACTGCCATCAAGTCGATTTTGACTCATAGCGACCCCTCCTTGGGTTTCTGAGGCAGTATCACTATGGAAGTTGATTGCCCCATCTTCCTTCCGAGGAGTGGCTGGTGGGTTTGAACTGCCAGCCTTCTGGTTAGTAGTCAAGTGCCTTAGGCACTATGCCACTGGAGATCCCTTCATTCAGTAGGTACTTTTTAAAGATTTGTTGAATGAAAAAAGTGAATGAATTAACTTTGTGATGCATTCACACGATAGTCCACCTTCTATTTCTTGAAGCACTCCACCTTCTTGGCTTCCTCAACATGATACTCTTCTATTTCTGTGCCAGACATTTAAGTTTTGCATTGATATGCCTTGATAGCTGCTTCTGCAATTGCTACCAGATATGTGCTATATATTCCAGATAGATCAAACTAATTGCCACAATCCCCAAGACCCTTTCATATTTCCATGTCTTTGTTCTTGCTAGGCTACCTGCCTTCAATATCATCTTTACTTGCTCTACTTGATAGCTCCCTACATTAATGCCTAAGTCCCTGTCTCTGACGGATTTTCTTTTTACTGCCTTCATCCATGTTGGCTGCTAAATCCTCTCTCCCTCTTGGGACATTGTACCATGCTGCACTGTAAACACATATTTCCACCTGCCATTCCTTGTAATCTGTGAACTCCTTGAAGGCACATCTACAGCTTATTTGCTTTTTTGAGTCCTGGCACTATCCTATTGCCTCCCGTATAATAGAGGCTCAATAAATGACTGCCACATGAATACAAAAATATTGTTGAATAACTCTATGGTTAAAATGCTTTAGTTGTGTTAAAATTTGAGTTGAAAGCTGAAGAACCAAGCCTTCTGTCTTCATTAAAGCCAGAGAATTGTTCCTGTGGGGCTCCTTTCCTGAAGCTGAGCATGTCAAATGAGAGGGTAGCATTGTATACTGTCTACTCAGCACATGCCGGGGTGAGTAATGGGAAATCAGTGTGATTCAGCTTAAGCAAAGCACATGACTCATTATCAGTGCAAGCAATTGTTGGGCCATCTACTGAAGATAGACTCATTCCAGAGATCTAATTCTAACTGAGGAGGTTCTGAATCACAACCAGTCACTCCAAGTGTCGTGGAAAGAAATTCATAATAGAATTTCTTTGTTGTATACTGTGTAAGGGCACCTTAGTATCTTGTCACAAAACCTGTTGTTATTGTGTGCTGTCAATCCTGACTCATTGAAACCCTATCATGACAGAGTAGAACTGCTTCATAGAGTTGCCTAGGTGTTAATCTTCATGGGAAGTGATCACCAGGTCTTTTTTTCCCGTGGACCATATGATGAGTTCAAACCATTGACCTTTTATTTAGCAGCCAAGCCATTAACTGTTGCACTACCAGGGCTCCTTGGTCACATAATATAGGCCTCTACTTACTTTAATGAGCTCAGTGCATACTATGTAGGATAAACTTCAACTGGGAGAGAACGCAAGGAAGAAGGGGAAAGGTCATTGCTTCTTCAAGAAAAGCATATAAGATCTTTAGTGGTCGAGTGAAGATGAAAAAATATATATGCCATTACTATTACTTCTATTATTTGTTTAAATTTTGTGGTGTAATAGTTAAGTGTTCAGCTGGTAGCCTAAAGATAGGAAGTTCAAACCCACCTTGCTGCTCCACGGGTGAAAGACCTAACAATCTGTTTACATAAAGATTGCGTCCAAGAAAATCCTATGGGGCAGTTCTACTCTGTCACATGGGTTGCTAAAAGTTGAAATAGATTTGACAACATCCAAAAATAATTCTTTGTTTTCTAGCAAAGTAACATATGTGAAAATCACGCCTGTTACAGTGAACCCTGATTATCTCTCCTAAATTATGCCACTGCTTTTTGGATCCTATGCCTTCCAATTCCTTTGGTTTACTTTCTTGTTTTATGGAAGTACATTCTTAAGTAAGTTATTCAGAAAATGTTCACTGGAAATAAATTTATGAGTCCTTTGCATGTCTTAAAATATCTTTATTTTAGTCACATACTTGATTATTAGGTTGGCTGGAAGTAGAATTAAAAGTTAATAATTACTTTCCCTCTGAACTTAAGGACATTCATTGTATTCATTGACTGATGCCAATCTTATTTTCTATTTCTTTTGAGGATATCTTTTTTTGTTTTTAATTTTTATTGTGATTTGGGTGAAAGTTTACAGAGCAAATTCATTTTCTATACAGCAATTCACAAACATTCTGTTTCATGATATTGACTGCAATTCTCCACAACGTAATAGCGCTCTTCCTACTTTCTCCCTGTAATTAACCTCTTCCTTGTGTCCTTCCTTCCCATGCACTCCTGTCCCCTCCAGCTGTCTCCCGGTGCAAACACTGTGCTTCTGTTCTCCCATGATTGATTGCTCCAGGTAGTGTATCTACCTGATGTAAATGTTCACCCCATATGCCTGTCTGTTGTTTGGCTGGAAGCCACAGGAGTCAGTTCAGTGCTAGATCTGAAGGGTAACTAGGGACCATAGTCTCAGGGGTCTCACCAGGCTCTATCAGACCAGCAAACCTGGTCTTTTTTTTTTTTTTTTAAAGATTTTGAGTTTTGTTCCACATTGTTCTCCCACTCTATCCAGGATCTCCTTCACTGATGACAGTGGTAGCCAGGCACCATCTAGTTCTTCTAGTCTCATGGTCATTTAGGCTGATGATCATATGGTCTACTAGTTCCTCAGACTAAGTGTTTCCATGTGTCATTGGTTTTCTTCATTTTTCTTTGCTCTGGATGAGAAGACACCCATTGTTGCACCTAGATGGTCATGTGTAAACTTTTAAGACTCCAGTCACAAAGTAGAATGTAGAACAATGTTTTTGTGTAGTACATTGTGCCAATTGAGCCTGATGTCCTCTGTGACCATGATGTCAAGCCCACAAATCCAACTACTAGCTCCCTCAGGGTAGCTGACTGTGGCCAAGAAGCCACCACAACCTTGCCCCTTGTCAGCTCTACTATACACCAGGGCATTCTTACAGCACGTGGAAACGAGCATGTATAAACATCATCTGCCAACCCTCTACATGGTAATGGGCACACACACCCTACCTAGAAATACCTGGTCATTCAGCCTGACTACCCACCTATCCACCTGTAGATCAATGCTTGCTATCACTGACAACGCAGTGTCATACATGCAAAAGGGTTCACCCTTGTTGTCTGTACCTACCATGTACGTCTCTATGACTTTCTCTTCCTCAGTACTACCATGTTGATCACTGTTTTGGTACATTGCCCTTCCCTTCACCCAAATCAATAATTGTCTCTATCTGTTTAGCAGTGTTCCTTCACCTTCCCCCTATCCCTAGTAACCAACAAAGAAAGTTTCCTTCCATGTACAAACTTTTCCTTGACTTTTTACAACAGTGAACTAATACAATATTTATCCTTCTGTGATTGACTAATTTCACTCAGCATGATGTCCTCCAAGTTCATCCATGTTATGCAGTGTTTCCCAGATGCTACATTATTCTTTAGTGTTGCATAATATTCCACTGTCTGTATGCACCATAGTTTGGTCATCCATCCTTCTGTTGATGGGCATATAGGTTGTTTCCATCTTTTTGCTATTGTAAATAGTGCTGTGATGAACATGGGTGTGCATATATCTGTTAGTGTCCCGACTCTCACTTCTTTAGGACATATACCTAGTGATGGGATTGCTAGGTCAATTGTATTTCTACTTTCTAAGCAATCACCATACTGCTTTCCACAGTGGTTGTATCATTTTATAGTCCCACCAGCAGTGTATGAGAGTCTCAATCTCTCCACATCCCAATCTCGTCAGCATTTGTTATTTTCTGTTTTGTTGAACTTTACTATTAGTACTGGGCCAAAATAGTATCTCATTGTTGTTTTGATTTGCATCTCTCTGGCAGCATAGTGCCTAAGGCACTTGACTGCTAACCAGAAGGCTGGCAGTTCAAACCCACCAGCCACTCCTCGGAAGGAAGGTTGGGCAATCTACTTCCGTAGTGACACTGTCTCAGAAATCCAAGGAGGGGTCACTATGAGTCAGGTATGACTTCACAACACATAACAACAATGGCTAATGATCGTGAACATTTCTTCATGTGTTTGCTGGCTGCCCGAATATCCTCTTTGGTGAAGTGTCTATTCATGTCTTCTGCCTATTTTTTAATTGGATTGTTTGTCTTTTTGTTGTTGAGGAGTTGGAGTTTTCTACAAATTTTAGAGATAAGTTCCTTGTCAGGTATGTCATTACCAAATATTTTTTTCCCAATCTATAGGTTGCCTTTTGACTCTTTTGGAGAAGTCTTTTGAAGCACCTAAAAATTTAATTTTTTGAAGGTCTCATTCATCTAGTTTATCTTCTGCTGTTTGTGCTTTTAGGGTTATGCTTGATAGTCTATTTATGGCATATTTTAGGGCCCCTAAATTTACCCCTAGTTCCTTGAGGAACTTTAGAGTTTTGGGTTTCACATTTAAGTCTTTGATCCATCTGGAGTTAGTTTTTATGTATGGTGTGAGGTATGGCCCTTGTTTGTTTTTTCTGCAAATGGATAACCAGGTTTGCCAGCACCATTTGTTAAAGAGATTCTCTTCCCCTTTGATGGATTTTGGCCCTTGTCAAAAATCAGCTGACCATAGGTCAGCTATTTCTGGGTTCTCAATTCTATTCCACTTGTCTACATGTCTGTTGTTGTATCAATATCAGGCTCTTTTGACTACTGTGGCTGTATGGTAGGTTTTGAGATCAGGGAATGTGAGACCTCCCACTTTGTTCTGCTTCTTCAGTAGTGCTTTGCTTTCCTTTCCATATAAAATTAGTCACTGGTTTTCCCATATCCTTAAAGAATGTTGATGGGATCTGGATTGAGTTTGCACTGAATGTATAGATTGTTTGGATAGTATTGACATTTTCACAATGTTCACTCTTCCTATCCATGATCTCTTATGGTTTCTTGAAGTTTTTTGTAGTTTTCTTTGTCTTTCATATCCTTGGTAAGATTTATTCCCAAGTATTTAATTTTTTCAGTAGCTATTGTAAATGGTATTCATTTCCTTATTTCCTTTAAGCACTCTCTTTGCTAGTGTAGAAGAATCCAACTGACTTTTGTATGATGATCTTGTATCCTGCCGCTATGCTAAATGTCTCAATTAGTTCCGGTATTTTTCTTGTGGAGTCCCTTTGATTATCTATGTATAGGATCATATCATCAGCAAATAGGGATAGTTTTACTTCTTCCTTACCAATTTGGATTCCTTTGATTTCCCTTTCTTGCCTTATTGCCCTGGCTAGGACTTCCAATACAATATTGAATAGAAGTGGTGATAGAGGGCATCCTTGTCTTGTTCCTGTTCACAAGGGAAATGGTTTCAGTCTCTCTCCATTGAGAATAATATTGGCTGTTGGTTTTGTATATATGCCCTTTATTATGTTGAGGAATTTCCCTTTTATTACTATTTTTCTAAGAGTTTTTATCAGGAATAAATATTGGATGTTATCGAATGCCTTTTCTGCATCCATTGATATGAGCATGTGTTTTTTTTTTTTTTTTCTTTATTTTACTTATTTT
>NW_006921595.1:18760238-18776081 GCF_000298275.1 Orycteropus afer afer | reverse complement strand
TTTTACTTATGTGTTGGATTACATTGATTGTTTTCCTAATGTTGAACCAACCTTGCATACCTGGTATGAACCCCACTTGGTCATAATGTATTATTGTTTTGATATGTTGTTGGAGATCATTGGCTGGGATTTTGTTGATGATTTTTATGTCTATATTCATGAGGAATATTGGTCTATAGATTTCCTTTTTAGTGATATCTTTGCCTAGTTTTGGTATCAAGGTTATGTTTGCTTCATAAAATGACTTTGGGAGGATTCCATCCTTTTCTATGTGCTGGAATAGTTTGAGTAGGACTGGTGTCAGTTCTTCTCTGAACATTTGGTGGAATTCTCCAGTGAAACTGTCTGGGCCAGGACTTTTTTGGCTGGTAATTTTTTATGACCTGCTCAATTTCTTCTTTTGTTATGGGTCTGTTCAAATTTTCCACCCCAGTCTGTGTTAGTTTAGGTAAGTAGTATGTTTCTAGAAATCTGTCCATTTCTTCTAGATTTTCAAATTTGTTGGAGTACAGTTCTTCATAGTATCCTGATATCCTTTTTATTTCAGTTGGTTCTGTTGTGTCATTGCCAAATTCATTTCTTATTCATGTTATTTATATTCTCCCCCTCTTTTCCTTTGTTAAGTTTCCTAGTGGTTTGTCAATTTTATTAATCTTTTCAAAAAACCAACTTCTAGTCTTGTAGATTTTTTCTATTGTCTTTCTATTTTCTCTTTCATTTATTTCTGCTTGAATCCATACTGTTTCTTTTCTTCTGCTGACTGTAGACTTTTTTTTGTTGCTCTTTTTCTAATTGTTGGAGATGTTGGGTCAAGGTGTTGACTTTGGCTCCTTTTTTGAAGAAAAAGTGTGCATTTATCGCTATAAATTGGCCTCTGATCACTGCTTTTGCTGTGTCCCAAAGATTTTGGTATGTTGTATTTTTATTCTCCTTTGATTCAAGGAATTCTGTAATTTTATTTTTTATTTCTTCTATTACCCAGTCATTTTTAAGGAAGGTATTATTCAGTTTCCATGTGCTTACTCTTTTTTCCATTTGTCTTCCTATTGCTGATTTCTAATTTTATAGCCTTGTAATCTGAGAAGATGCTTTGCAGTATTTCAGTGTTTTCAAATTTATTAAGGCTTGTTTTGTGGCCTTACATATGGTCTATCCTGGGGAATGTTCCATGTACACTGGAAAACAATATATATTGTTCTGTTATTGGGTGAAGTGCTCTGTAGATGTCTATGAGGTCAAGTTGTTGGATTGCATTGTTTGGTTCTCTGTATTGTTTTGGTTACCTAGTGCCACTCTGACAGGAATATACCACAAATGGGATGGCTTGAGCAAACAAGAGTTTATTCTCTTAGAGTTTTGGATGCTAGAAGTCTGAGTTCAAAGTGCTGGGCTCTAGAAGCTGAATGAAAGCCCCGGGAACCTTAGGCTTCAGCTCTACCTCTTGCTCCCAGCCCACTGAAGATAGAAGCATCTCTTCATTCAAGCAGCTACTAGCTGCTGAGGCTGACAAACCCAAAGTCAACAAGTAAAATGGCACAGTCCCAATGTTACCAAACCACACTGCAGGCCATTAATTCAATTCCATTGAAAGTCCCAAGATAGGCAGAGTGTGGCAGACTACTGAATGAATACTTGGCTATGTGCAGGGTTCATGTGTGCCAAAAAGCTAGAGACCTTCCTCAAAGCAGTTTCTTATATACTGAAAGTAGACCACACCTCTAAAGCAGTGACTCAGCTGCTGCAGTAGATTCCACCATGGAATTGATTGCCAATTTCACCACAGGAAATAACTACATCCAGCTGCCCAGTCCCTCAACCAGGTGCAGCCAAGTTGACAGTAACCTTAACTAACACAATTCTACCCTTTGTCAACTTGGGACCTGTACAGATCTTCAGTGGGTGGCATCTGTACAACTCTCCTTCACTGGGTGGGTCCAGTCCCTTTGTTCCTCTGAGTGGCAACCTCACTCCCTTGGCCTGGTGGGCCCCATTCCTCTACCTGTTGGGCATGGCAGCCCTGTCCCCTCACTCTTGGGCAGTGGGTGTGGCTCCATTCCACTGGCCCACATGAATGAGCAGCCCCATACTCCAGGACCAAGTTGGTGAAGGCCTGACTCTTTGAAATCTAGGAGGCTGTGGTGGTACCACCACTAAAGGCCATGGTCCCATGTTTGAGGCTGAGGCAGCTCTGCTTTCAGTTTCCCTGGTCTCTCCTCTTCTGCCAATTAATGTTGAAGGCAACGCACTCCACCAGGAATCTTCCTGCCCTAAAAGTATTCAGCTTTCTTGCTCCCTGGGCCAACCAAACTGCTACTCTATTTCATGCTGCTATCTTCTACCAATTGATGCCCCAAGGCAACCCAGTCCACCAGGAAGCCACCTACCCAATGGCATCCAGCTTTCTACTCTGTGGGCTGGTAAGCCTGTTGGTGTTGAATGCCGGTCTCTTAGCTCTGCTGCTGCTATCTCTCTGACTGTATCTCTCTGCTGCTATCTCTATGCTGGGTTCTCAGGTCAAGGACACACTCCACTCCTGTTTCCACATTTTAGGTATCTGTCAGAGCAGTACCCCACTCCCAGTCCCATATTCTATTTTGTTACCTAGTTCCACTCTAACAGGAATATACCACAAATGGGATGGCTTGAACAAATAGGAGTTTATTCTCTTACAGTTTGGGAGACTAGAAATCCTAGTTCAAAGTGCTGGGCTCTAGGGGCTAAGTGAAAGCCCTTCATCCTTGGGCTTCAGCTCTGCCTCTTGTTCTCAGCCAACTGAAGCTACAGGCATCTCTTTACTTAGGCAGCTGCTAGCTGCTGAGGCTGACAAACCCAAGGTCCAAAAGTAAAAAGGCACAGTCCCGATGTTACCAAACCATGCAGTAGGCCATTAATTCAATCCCATTGAAAGTCCCAAGATCAGCAGAGCATGGCATGCTACTGAATGAAGAAGACTCAGCTATGTACAGGGTTCAAGTGTGCCAAAAACTAGAGACCTTCCTCAAAACAGCTTCTTATGTACTGGAAGAAGACCACACCTCTAAAGCAGTGACTCAGCTGCTCCAGTAGATTCCACCATGGAATTGATTGCCAGTTTCACCATGGGGAGTAACTACATCTGGCTGCCCAGCCACTCAACCAGGCCCAGCCAAGTTGTGATAACCTTAACTACCACATGCATCTTTGTTGAGTTTCTTTCCAATTTTTCTATCTTTCATTGAAAGTGGTGTATTAAAGTCTCCTACTATTACTATGGAGTAATCTATTTATCTTTTCAATTCTGTTAAAGTCTGATTTATGTATTTTTGGCTCTTTCATTGGGTGCATAGATATTTATTATGGTTATGTTCTCTTGTTCAATCAACCCTTTAATCATTATATAATGTTTTTCCTTGTATCTTATAATTGTTTTTGTCTTAAATCAATTTTGTCAGAAATTAATATTGCCACTCCTGGTCTTTTATGGTTGCCATTTGCTTGATGTATCTTTTTCAACCTTTGACTTTTAGTCTATTTTTGTCTTTGTCTCTAAGATGTGCTCTTATAGACAACATATTTATAGGTTATGTTTTCTTATCCAGTCTGCAACTCTCCATCTCTTGAGTCATGCATTTCATCCTTTTACATTCAATATAATTTTCAACAAGTATTAATTTGTTGCTGTCATTTTGTCATGTATTTTTTTGTGGTGTTGTTGATTTTTTTGTTCTATATAATTTTCTGTGCTGAGCTTATTTTGTTTATGAATTGTTTTATTTCCTTCATTGCTATTGTTTTAGTATTTGTTTAGGATTTGTGTTTGTCCTTTTTTTATTTTGACACAAAAGTTTATTATTTTTCTTTGAGGTTACCTTGTGATTTATAATTTTCTTCCCATGTTTAGAACAGTCCATTCTATCTTGCAATTGTCTTGACTTCCTTACCACTTACAAGATCTGTAACACACTATTTTTTTCCCTCTTTTTGATTTGTAATTGCCCTCTGGTTCCCTGATTACAATCTGTGAGCTTATTTTACTTTGGATACTTCTATAACTAGGTTAGTTTCTGGGTTATGTCATTATGTGTGTTAATGGTGGGTTGTTGTTTGCTGGTGTTGGTTCTCTATCCAAAGGACTCCCTTTAACATCTCTGGTGAGGTTGGTGTGATTTTAACGAATTCCCTTAATTTCTGCTTATTTGGAAGTGTACTAATTTCACCATAATATTTGAGGGACAGTTTTGCTGGGGATATAATTCTTAGTTGGAAATTTTTCACTTTCAGGTTTTGTATGTACTATCCCATTGCCTTCTCACCTGCATGTTTCTGCTGAGATATCAGCACTTAGTCTTACTGGTTGCCCTTTGTAGGTAACTTCATTTTTCCCATGCTGCTTTCAGGATTCTTTCTTTGTCTTTGGTTTTGGTGAGTTTGATGATGATATATGTCTTGGTGATTTTCTTTTGGGGGTCTATCCTGTTTGAGGTTCATTGGACTTCCTGAATGGATATATTCTCATCTTTCATCATTCAGGGAAATTCTCTCCCAACAAATCTCCAATAATCTTCTCTGTGGTTTTATTTGTCTCTTCCTGTTCTGGAATTCTGATTACACATAGGCTATTCCTCTTGCTGGCATCCCACATGAATCTTAGGCTTTCTTCATTTTATTTTGATCTTTTTGTTTCTGATTGATCCTTCACCAAAGTAGTATTAAGGTGTTTCTCTTCAGTCACACTAATTCTGTCTTCCATTGATTAGATTCTACTGCTTTGACTGCACAATTGTTAATATGTTTCTGAAATTTTAATATTAATCTTCTGAATTTCTATCTGTGTATTTTGTTTCATTTCTTATGTTTCATTTATTTTGTCATTTTGTTCTTGTATTTTCTTCTGAAATTGCTCTAGGGTTTTGTCTGTATTTTCCTTAATTTTATCAGTGTTTTCCTTGACCTGTCTCTTAATCCACTGAAGGTACCTAAATATAATTATTTCAAATTCCTTATCAGGGAGTTCTATGGCTGTATCTTCCTCTGGGATGTTTTCTGGGTCTTTGTCTTTGTCCCTTGTTTCTTCTACTTTATCTTGCTTCATTGTGTGGACTGTGATGGTCTGTTGTCTCTTAGAAAACAAATTATGGTATTATTGTATTTATATTTATATTTATATATTTATATGTTGGAGTGATTCACCCAAGTTATTTGTTTTCTTTGTTTTGTTTTGATATATCTGAATAAGCAGGGTACTATGTTCCTCTGTTCACCAGTTGGCAGCATTGATGTGCTCACTACCTGTCTCCTGGTGGTTGTGAAATAGAATAAGACTGGATACACAGATCTTTGTTAGCTGTTTGTGAAGAGCAGTTAAAGGTGAGTCAGGCTCATATTGGTTGTCATGTATCATTGGCCATTTGGTGCAGAGGTAAGTGGTGACCCTCCTTCAGTAGGTGGGGCTACCTGAGATGTAGATATGGTTGGGTTGTATGGGCATGGTTAGTGTCTCCCAGTCAGTTGGACAAAAACAACAACAATTAAATAAATAAATAAAGGAAAAATAGTACACACTGCATAAACACAGAGGAACAATCACCAAAAAAAAAGAAAACAAACAACCACAAAAAAGAAAGGCAATAAATTATAAGTATTTAAGGAAACACTTTAAAAAGACAAAAAAATATATATAAATGGAGGGGGAGTCCACAATATCTTGGGAGGGGGGAATAAGAGAAAAGAGGTAGAGTAAAAGAATAATAAAGAAAAATATGTGAAAAAAATACAAAACAAAACAGAACCCCAAGAAAGAAAAAAGATGAGAACCAGGAAAAGGAAAGAGAAAAAAAAATTGAGAAGGGAAAAAGAACAAATAAAAATAAAAAGGAAGAAGAAAATTAGAATTTAAAAATGAACAAACAAATCTTTGAGGGACAGGACAGGGCACCTAGGCTCTGTCAGAGCACACAGTCTGGGATGTTATTCCTGCCAGTCCAGAATGTGTGTGGAGGTGGGGGATGGCTGCACCTCTGTTCACCAAGAGGGTGTGGGGTGTGGTAGTTAAAGTTGTCAGTCAACTTGGTTGGCCCTGGTTGAGTGGCAGCTGGTATTAGTTATTCCCCAAGACGATACTGGTAATCAGCTCCATGGTGGGATCTACCACAAACAGCTGAGTAGCTGTTGTGGGTATGTAGTCTGCTTCCCATGTATAAGAAGCAGCTTTGGGAATGATCTCTAGCCTATGGCACACTTGAATCCTGCATGTACCCATGTTGTTGTTCAGGAGCCTGCCATGCTCTGCCAACCCTGGAACTTTCAATGGACTTAAGTTAATGGCCTGCCATGTGGTTTGGTAACATCAGTACTGTGTCTTTTTACTTGTCACCCTTGGGTTTGTCAGTCTCAGCAGCCAGTAGCTGTCTGAGTGAAGAAAAGCCTTTAGCTCCCGTGGGCTGAGAGCAGGAAGCAGAGCTGAAGCCCACCCAGAGCTGGGTGAGGGGCTTTCACCCAGCCTCTAGAGCTTGGAACTTTGAACTTGGACTTAAAGCCTTCAAATTGTAAGAATAAACTTCTTTTTGTTCAAGCCATCCCATTTGTGGTATATTCTTGTCAGAGCAGCACTAGGTAACCAGAACAGGGGTATAAGACTAACAAGAGGAATATAAAAATTTTCCAACCAGTGTGTCCCTGTTGTCCTCAGCAAGTAGAGTCTTTTTTTCGGTCCCTGGGATCTGAACAGGAGCACTGCCACTTTAAATATCAAAAATGGCCATACCACTTTAAAATTCAAAATGGCTGTGCTCTCCCAACAGCCAAAGGCCCACAGCTCAGTTTGTTTCCCTCTTTCTATTTTTCTTTTTGGTTTTTCTGGCACCTAGGCAGTTGTCCATGCAGCCCTTGGCAAGCACCACCAATTCTTAGGTTAATTCTCAGGTCCCAACATCACTTGAAAATATTCAAACTGCTGACAGTCTGCAGCTCCATTGGTTTCCATATTCACTGTTTTCATTCAGGTTCTTCTACTTATTGGTATTCAATCCACTTCTGCATCCTTCCTTTCAAATCTCAGGGCTCCAGTGTTGTCTTCTGTATTTGTATCAATTGGTTTCTCTTTTCTTTGTTGAAGAGGGTCTGTGTAGCTTGTCTGGCTATTCCACCATCTTACCAGAAGTCCATACGTATATATTTTTTAAAGATCTCTTGGGATTTGAAGTTTCATGAAAATATGTTTCAGTGTATGCTTTTTATACAATATTCTTTGCATTGGTCTGGACTCGTCACGTCTGTAGACTTGAGTCATTCTTCAGTTCTTCAAATTATATTCTGTTTTTACTTAATAATTTCCTCCCCTTTCTTCCTTAGCTCTGTTTGTGACTCTTGTTATTCAAATATAGAACTTTTGCATGGATCCTTTATGTTTCATATTTCCTCACTTATTTTGTATTTTTATCTAATGCCTTCCTTTTCTGAAAAGTCTCTTCAATTGCATTTTTTTCAAAACTTGTATTAATTTTTTTATTCATACAGTTTTTATTGCTGTTTTCCTTGATTTTTTTTTCCATAAGAATATATCTTTGTTTTAAAGATAAAATATTTTCTTGAATTTCTTTAAGATTATAATATCTGTTCCTCAAACCATTGTTATTTCCTCCAGGGACATTTATTTTTATATTTATTTTCATCTTTTATTTTTCATACTTCTGGTTAACCTCATATGCCAGGAAATCTGTGTTTTCCTATTCATATTTAAGAAAACAGTAGTTGTATGAGTTTTCCCTGTTGGGAGCCATAGGAGTTGCACAGACACAATTCTAGGGATGTCTACTTTAACTGGAAGGAATCCATCAGCTGATAGATTTTTTTCCAAATTTTTCATATTTTTTGAGTAAATTAAAATATGGAGGATTTGTCATGCAAGATGGAACATTTGAAAAACTGTGAGAAATTATAAAATCCATATGTTTGTGAATTCTAGAATGACGTACATACAAACTGGTATTTGCTTTCATCAGAAACCAGTAGACATTGTATATTCTGAGAGATGAGCATAGAGAAATACATTTCCCCTGCAAGTGGGTAAGATGCATTTATTAACAAAGTCATTACACTGGAATGAAAGTGTAGTCCGTTCTACGCCAATTTTGAGTTACAGACCAATTTTTTTCTATTTTTTCTAAAGTTAGTTGGAAATTTATAACAAGTATTTTGACAGGTGAATGATTTTTGTGCTTTTCTCTTTCTTAGTTTACCCTCTCCTTTTGACAGAGGACATCATCCAATAGCTTCCTTCCAAAAATTTAGAACAGTTGCTATTTTAAAAAATATTTTGATGTCTAAAACTCCATCTCTCTGCACTCACGCTTGATTGCCAGTTTGGATGGATATGGGATTCTAAATTAAAAAGAAAAAAAATTCCTTTAGAATTTTCCTCATCTGTTAGATTTCCTAAGTGTATCCTCTCAAATTCTGTTCATGCCAATTTCCTGTGTCTGCTTTTTGTTCTACTTTCTGCAAGAAGTCATCAATTTTGTCTTCAAAACTGCTCATCAAATGTTTTATTTAATATTTTTGGTTTCTTTGGATTGCACTCCCTTCTTATTTTGTAGATGCATAATGTCATATCTTTAAGGACAATTAATATTTCTGAAATTGTATCTCTTTTCTGTATTTTTTAATTGTGATTTGGCTGAAAGTTTACAGACTCTTTTCTGCATTTTATCCGTGTGTCTGTGCTCGCTTTCTTTTATCTGCATGTTAGTTTTGTTCTGTCTCTCACGGTAAAGCCTTTCTCCAAACATATAGGGGCTGTCCACTTAGATTTGTGAGGGTGACACAGGCCAGATAGGTGGGAGTCCCGCAGCTGAGCTTTTTGACTAGAGAATTCACCAGTCAAAAGAAAGATTGGAAGAAAATGTGCCTATTTCTCTGAGTGACTTTTAATTGCAAGTCTCTCTTCATATTTTCTCATTGCCCAGTTAGTTTCTCCAGGAAGAGAGAAAAATCAGCTTGCTTTTCGTAATTTCCTCCCTGTAGACAGTTAAGTTTCAGTTTTCCCTTCTATAGATCATCTATGTGCTTTCATATTCTAAAATTATGTTGACAATCCTCTTCTACTGTTGTCGCTTCTCTAATCTCTTTTTCCTTGGAAATATATATATACATATGCATTTTGTTCCATGTGTAGAGAGAAGCCTTTATAGAGAAGGTAATAACAAAGTTATGCCTTGAATGATGAGCAAAAATTGGACAAGTATAAAAATGGTGTGGTAGAGTCATCTGACATCCTCTAATTTCACAAGGGAGAGGAGAATCAAGATAACAGCTAAAGGCTGATTTCTATGAGATGGAGGTCAGACATATCTCCTCTCTCCAAATTTTTACCAATTTTGACACTAACCATTCCTTCCTATGGCAACCTGTACTTCTCTGTTGCGTTCAATAATTCATTGCAATGACTACACAGAACTCACAGGTCCTACTCAATTTATGGTGTTTATTAAGGAAGTAGCAGGTTTCAATTCATGATCATGACTCAGGGTACAGTTCTTCAGTGAGGACTGCTTCTTCTCAGCTGTACCCACGGGCCAGACTCTCTCTGATCTTCAGCCCCTTGACCTGGACTCTGCCCTGCTTTGGCAAGTGTTACAAAGTTCTTTAGCTCCACCAGTAAGTGCCCAGGGCCACCCTTCTCTGCTAGGAAGCCTTGACCCAAAGGTACTCATCTCTCTCTCTCTCTCGCTCTCTCTCTCTCTGTGGATCATGTGAGCCCTGTGCATCACCTCCCACCATTCTCCTGGTTCCGCTGCCTTTGCTGCTACAGTTTCTGTGCTGCTGCTTCTAGCTGTCTCTTGCCATCATCTTCTGTGTTACAGCTGCTAGATCTAAGATGTTCTCAATGCAGGACCCCAGGTCCTAAGGACACTCTCTGGTCTTATCTGTTCTTCTTGGTGATAAGTCTCCCATTTCTGTCTCTGGGATGGCTCATCTTAAGACTAGCAGGATGACAAAACTGACCAATCCCCTCATTAGGGTTCCATACACCTTATTTTGGGAGCTCTGGTAGCATAGTGCCTAAGACACTTGACTGCTAACCAGAAGGCTGGTGGTTCAAACCCACCAGCCACTCCTCGGAAGGAAGGTTGGGCAATCCTACTTCCGTAGTGATACTGGCTCGGAAACCCAAGGAGGGGTCGCTATGAGTCGGGGCTGACTTGACGGCAAATAACAACAACAAAATAACAACACCTTATTTTATATGATCCCACTCCCACAAGGGTGATAAACACCTTAATTTGCATGATTAACAATCTGTCCAATCCCCTTAGTGAGCCACAAACACCTTCATTGCATAATCCCACACAAATCATTTGGTGAGAGTTATAAGACCATCGTGAAAAAGGTCATATAAAAACAATCCATCACACCTCAACAAGTGTAATTGGTTGGGGAGAAAAGAAGGTGAAGAAGGGAGAAGACCATCCAGATAGAGGACAAAGAGATGGAAAATCGATTAGTGTGATACATATGGCAGGATGGTGAATGTGTGTAACTGTCTACCTACCCATTTCCATAACAGTGTTTATCCTCTAACAGTGTTCATAGGATTAAGTAAATTATATATAAGATTTTTTTGTTTGAGGTGACATATTTCAATATATTCCAGGAGCATATATCACATGGTTATTTCACACAGAAGACTAATGGTAGATTGATTATATGTGACACTTTTATGAAAATTACCATGTAAGAATTAGTCATATTGTGAAGAGAAAGAATTGAAAACATTCCTCCTGATATTGCAGGCTTATTAGCAATTCTTGGGTTTATTGGGAAAAAAAAGATGAAATTGTACATGTTCTTGTTTTATGCTTTTGAGTCAATTCTGAATTATAGTCACCCTGTAGGACATACTAGAACAGCCCCATATGGTTTCCAAAGATGTAATCTTTATGGAAGCAGACTGACACATAGTTCTTCAATGAACCAGCTGGCCTTTCCATTAGCAGCCGAGACTTAACCACTGTGCCTTCTGGTCTCTTTAGTAAACAAAATTTGGTTATTTCATTTCACTGATGGGGACAATTCAGATTTATTTGTCTTTCCAATTTATTTACACATACTTTACGAGCTTGAAGGATTGAATTTTGATGACAGTAGTAGAGTTACTATAAATAGTATTTCGTACAGTATTACTTCTTTCTAGGTAGGTTTCAAATAAATACTTTATATTAAAGTACTATGGTACAAACTGTACTTAGCATCTGATATTTCATTTTCATTGCCAAGTATTAAAACTACAACACTGTAACAGGAAAAACAATTTTCTCAAGCTTGTTATCTCAGTCTGTGCATGTAAATTAATAATGACTAGAAATAACTGTGAGCTCCTTTTCCTGTATGATTTCAGTTTCCAACTTTGACAACTTCCTATTTAGGACATGCAATTACAGTTATAATATACAATTAGTAGGTGATCATTGTAGAAAATTTAGGAAATATAAAAAAAAAAATTAGAAGAACTCAATTATCTCATGAAGAAGCACTGAATTTCTGTTTGTGGTGATGGAAAATTTGGCAACTTATATTGGTGATGGTTGCACAACATGATTGATATAACTGTTGTTGTTATGTGCCATTGAGTTGGACCTGACTCATAGCAATCCCTCCTTGGGTTTCTGAGGCGGTATCACTACGGAAGTAGATTGCCCAACCTTCCTTCCGAAGAGTGGCTGGTGGGTTTGAACTGCCAGCCTTCTGGTTAGCAGTCAAGTGCCTTAGGCACTATGCTACCAGACTGATAAAACTAGTGTCCCTGAATCATACACATGAAAAATGTTGAACTCACAGAGTTGTGTTATCCATATTTATTTCTATAATATCATAAAAAGAATAAAATAAATATATATTAAAAACAATAATGATTTTAACATTTGATTTAGTTATTTCCAACAGAAGTACACAGAGAATAAAGATTGCACTCCTTTTTAATTTCATTATAATGTGAGATTTCCTCATTTCATTCAGTCTTTAAAATTTTGAATCTTAATGATCACATACTAGTATTAAAGCCTACACTGGAAAAAAAATAATTTTATAAATCCCAGTACCATCCATTAGTTTACTCTGTTTTAAAACCAGCGCTGAGTGGAAAGGGGTTAAGAAGCCCTGAGAAGGTTATGGAGGTAAGTGGTGAACTGTCTGAGTGGGCCAGCAGGGGCTGCTGTCAGGGGATGAGGCTTCTGCATTCCTAGTGTGTCTGACCTTGGACTCACTTAACATTATAGTCTGGATTCTATTAAGGGAATTTTCGTGTTTTTCCTTTGCAAGACTCACCCCCTACTACGACAAATATTTTAAAATGTTTTTTAAAAAAGTTGGGAAAGCAAACTTTTTCCCCAAAGAAATGATAGTTCAAATTTACACCAAGTTCTCACTAAGTGGAGCAAGCCGCATTTTCACTAAAGCTTCGACGTTCCTCTGTAAAACATTAGTCACTCCCTTGGAAGAAGCAGTTTTTTCTGTTTTTTTTTTTTTTTTTTATAGAGCATGGGATAAAATAACCACAGATGTGCGGGTAATAGAATGGGCTTTAGAATTTACCTGCAAAGCTTTTTTTGTTATTTTGAGAAAATAGGATAGAACAAAAAAGGACTGAATCTGGATACTAAATATACGTTGATTTAGTATTAAGGAAGTGATAAGTTTCTGATCAGTTCAAATAGTGTTTCCCCCCCTCCTTTTCTCTATTTTTGGGAAGTTCTTGAAGTTGTGCCAAGTCGTTTGCACTGAACAATTTTGAAAAGTATTCACCATTCCCATGGGTAACTAGTTGCCTTCTTACTGTGCAGGACTGTAGTGATGCCTGTGGCCAGAGAGTTTGATCCAGACATGGTCCTAGTTTCCGCTGGGTTTGATGCATTAGAAGGCCACGCCCCTCCGCTGGGAGGTTACAAAGTGACGGCAAAATGTAAGTATATCATTTTGGACTTTATGAAATACTCTGATACCACAACACCTTTTAGACCTTTAAGATAAAAAAACACTTTTTACGTGCGTCAAGTACACGTTTGGTGAGACATTTGAAAATGTTTCAGATGGTGTTTATTGCTCTGTCACATCCATCTCTCTGTAGCAATATGCCTTTTAAAAAATTAAAATTTTTCCTTTGGTAGACTTGACATGATACTACAGAAGCTATATGCTTTTCAGAACTCTTATTTTGTGATTTAAAGACAGAGTGATAGGGCTTCTGTTGAAAATATGCTGAAGGACTTGAAAGGGAATGCTTCTGGAGGTGCTCACGGACTTTTTGCAAATAGAATGGATGTCACTGTTTATTTCATTGACTATGGAGCTCTGGTAGCGTAATGCCTAAGGCACTTGACTGCTAACCAGAAGGCTGGTGGTTCAAACCCACCAGCCACTCCTTGGAAGGACGATGGGGCAATCTACTTCCATAGTGATACTGCCTCGGAAACCCAAGGAGGAGTCGCTATGAGTCGGGTCCCACTCGACGGCACATAACAACAGCAACATGGGTATAAATCCAGTTGCATTGAGTCAATTCCAATTCATAGCAGCCCTGTGTATATCACAGTAGAACTATGCTCCACAGGGCTTCCAATGAGGTTTTGAAAGTAGATTGCCAGGCTTTCCTTCCGAGGCTTCTGTGGATGAATTTGAGCCTCCACGCTTTCAGTTTGCATGTGAGTGTGTTAACTGTACCACTCATCAACTCTGTACCCAGGTATGCATAGCTGTTTTCCCATAATCTTCCTCCAAGTTTGAATACAAAAGTGTCCTTCTTCCTTGCTCAGAGGCTCTGTGGATGCCTGTAGCTAACCCTCAGGATCTGCATAGGTCTTCTGTTGTGTTGCGAAGATTAACTTTTTGGCTGGGTTCCTTAGCAGCTAGACAGCAACTGAAGAAATGAATTCTATGTTAATATTGCATCTGAATAACATGACCTAATGGAATCTGGCTACAAAGAGGATTTCTCTAAGAATAATGTCCTTGCACTGTGAGTGTAAAAATGAAGCAAATGTGTAGTCCACACATAGAACAGGATATCCATAAAAGAAGTAAAAAAATAAAGTTGCATGAAGAATAGGATCCACTATTGTGTAGTTTAGAGAGAGTTGAACAAACAAAACAAAACAAAAACAACCAAAGAGTTTCAACTGGGAGAGATGAGTTTGGAGCAACTGTGTTTCATTAATTTGAAAAGAACCAAAGAAACAGCATCATGCCAACCTTTGTTTTCAGTTGGCCTCTCATGTGAGAGAGTTTCTGCACTCTAATTGTTCCAGCAACATTGTTAGGTAGTAGTTATTTTTAACATCTATTATTTATACAGTGTTCCTGGTGCCTTGTTGTCTATTGAAAACATATTAAAAAAGGCAACTCTACAGAGACAAAAAAAGCATAATTATTTGAAATTTTGCTAAAACTGAATAGAGAGGTGTTTGTTCATATCAAATGTTCATGATTCTCACCCCCTCCCCCATGGAACTCTGTTCCAATGGAAGGCAGTCTTTGCATTGAAGATAAACCTCATTTGGGTAAAGACAGTTGAATACATTTGAATAAAGACAAAAGTGCATCTAAAATAAAGGGAAACCCAAACAACATAAAACACATGGGAGTAACAATGGAAATCTAGAAAAGATGCTTTTTGTGGTTAAAAACCAGTAACCTCCCTCAGAGGGAGGAATGTCTATCTTTGGGTCTCTCTGCTTGCCAAGTGGGTAGGTGCTACCAATACATTTCTCAGAACTAGGTGGAGGGGACTAATCTTTACCTTTTTCTTTCTTTCTTTCTTTTTTTTTTTTTTTTTTTTTGCTGATTTGTTTATTTATTGCCAAGTCAAATTCAAATCTCAAATGTCACCTTGGAAGGTAGACTAGAAAGTAGAAGCAGTAAGGTTTCTTTTGGTCATAGACCGAAGGTACAGGTTTGTACATCTTATGTTAGCTTTAGTACAATGCAGTGAGACTTTCAACTTGCTTGTGTTTTCTTTTTTATTGTGATTTGGGTGAAAATTTACAGAGCAAATACACTTTGTCTCATGACATTGACCACAATTTAGCACAATGCAACATCTCCCCTCCCACTCCCTCCCGATAGCTACCTCTTTCCTGTGTCCATACCTCCATGCACTCCTACCCCGAGCTGTCTCCCTGTGCCTGAGCAGCCCTTCTTTCTCTCATGCTTGTTCTCTCCAAGAGGTGTATCTACCTCAGGTAAATGCTCAACTGATATGCCTGTCTATTGTTTTGCTGGAAGCCACAGGTGTGTGTTCAATTCCAGACCTGAAGGGCAGCTAGGGGCCATGGTCTCAGTGGTTCCACCAGGCTCCATCGGGCCAAGCAAACCTGTTCCCCGCTTTTTTTTTTTTACCAAATGCTTTTGAGTTTTGTTCCACGTTGTTCTCCCTGTCTATCCAGGATCTCCTACAAAGATCTTCTTCCAAGTGGTTGACAGTAGTAGCCAAGCACCATCTAGTTCTTCTGGTCTCATAGCTGTATAGGCTGCAGATCGAATGGTGTACCAGTTGCTAGGACTAATTTTTTCCATGAATTTTTGATTTTCTTCATTTTTCTTGGCTCTGGATGAGGAGAGACCCCTCATTGCATCTAGATGGCAGCTTGCAAGCTTTTAAGATCTCAATCACTACTCATCACAGTAGGAGGTGGAACAATGTTTTGTGTAGTATGTTATGCCAAGTGAGCTTGATGTCCTCTGCAACCATGGTCCCGAGCCCACAAGTTCAACTACTTGGTCCCTCTGGGTAGCTAGCTGTGACCAAGCAGTGACTACAACCTTGCCCATTGTCAGCCCCATTATACACCTGGGAATTCAGATCATACACATAAA
>NW_006921595.1:18721820-18755181 GCF_000298275.1 Orycteropus afer afer | reverse complement strand
AAATTCCTTATCAGAGAGTTCTAATGCTGCTTCTTCCTCAGAGATGTGTTCTGGGTCTGTATCCTGTTCCCTTGTTTCTACCACTTTATCTTGCTTCTTTGTGTGGACTGTGATGGTCTGTTGTCTCCGAGGCATCATGATATTGTATTAAGATCTTTATTAATTGTTTTTGAAGAGTATCCAAGGGTGATTCAGGCTTTTCTTGGTGGTTTTTTTATCATTGGCCCGTTGGTGGAGAAGGAGGTGGTTGTTCTTGCTCAGTAAGTGAAGTTGCAGGAGGTGTGGGTGTACTTGTATCTTATGGGGACTGTTGGTTTCTCCCACTCAGTTAAGCAAAAATTACAATTGAATAAGCATTGAGAAAACTAAAAGCACATGAACAAAAAATACACCCTGAAATCACACAGGAACAGTAACCCAAAAAAAGAAAAAGGGGAAAAAAGAAGAAAAGAAGTAAACCTGCAATATCTGGGGATAGGTCACTAAGAGAAAAAAGGTAGAGAAGGAGAATAATGAAGAAAGGAAAAAAAAAAAACAACAAGGAATGGGGCTAACCATGAGAGAGAAAAAAAAAAGAAGAAGAAGGTGTAAACTAGGACCTTTTCAGTCATGTAGTGCATGTTTGGAAAGTTCTTGGGGTTACTGGAAAGCAAAACCTCTTCTTAAGCCCTGGAATCTGGTAGAGTGCTGTCTCTTTAGGTTGTCTCTAGCTGCTGGTTATGTGTTGATTTGTTTTGTCTTGGTTTTATAGTTTAATATTTTGAAAAGGTGGAGCTGGTGTGTTTTATTTTATTATTGATTCCTGTGTGTTGTGTCACTCTGCTCTTTTCTTTGTGATGGTGGAATCACTGTGTGTAGAGTAGATATGTGTTTCTGTTTGTCATAAAGAGGATTTAGAGTTTGAAGAGGGAGGTTTTATGGTAATTGGCTGAATATGGTTTCTTCTATTGGATGAGTGAAGTTATTGGTGGAGAAGGTGGGAGCAGAAGAAGGAAAGCTTGGTGTTGCTAGGGTGGGTTTCTAGGGCTTTGAGCAGACTATTATTGATGACGTATTTATTTGCAAGACTGCAGCTCAAACTCAGGAAAGATTCCTATTGTTAGGGTATCACAACTTTCCACCACTTTCAGGAACACTCAAAGACCAAGCCTCTGCAGCCCCATAGCGGCAATGAACGGCTCCAAGGCAAAATTCCTGGAACTGCACTTAGCTGCATTTTGTTTTTACTCTCCCTGCCCCGTCTGCCTGCAGTGCTGATGCAATGCTGCCAGACCACTAATGGCTGGCTCTGGAGTTTGTCTGGGATACCGCTCACCTGCGGCCCCAAATGTGCACTCAGTTTCAGCTGTGTTGGAGTTGGGGGAGTACCTGCTAGTGATCTGTGGTCCTGATATCCATGGCAAAGAAAGGTAGCATGATGTCTCCCAGTCTGACCCAAGCCCACTCTGTGACCCGCTGGGAGGGGAGGGAGCTAGCCTTCATGGAGTTCTCCACCTGAATCTCAGGGGTGGTGCCCATGCCCACCTGCACCCAGATGACCCAAATTACTGACAAAATCAGCTGCTAGAGGCAGATCTCTGCCACTGCCCACTGGAATATAGAGTGGTCACTGGTATGCTGCTATAAGGTGACTTCCTTCTTGGCTCAGGGATCTCAGGTGGCTTCCCTCACTTGGCAGACAGTGACTGCCCCAGGGAAGTTTCCAATGGTCTCTCTCGGGTGCCCATCCATCCTCGGCCAGTAGCTCTTTCCTAAATAATCTCCCTGTGCCTTTCCTCTAATCCTGCTCTTCTGTGTTTGGTGAACTCTGATTCAGTGATCTGTTCAGAGCACCAAAGTTCCTAATTCAAACTGTTGTACCTAGTTTTCCAAGTCCTTAGATGCCAGAGGGAAGAAGTGTGCTGCTCACTGGCGAGACTCCATTTTGAATTGCTTGTGTTTTCTTAACCATTTGGAGGAAACTGTTCCCTGCTACCTATCTCAGGATGGATTTGTCTATAATCTCTCCAATCCCTTCTTGATCTGTTTCTCTCCTTTGATATCTTTCCTCCTCTAGAAACCATAAGCTTTCTCAATAGTTGCCTTGTTTCCTAAAATTACAATAATTGGCTTTTTTGTTGAGGAGCTATGATTTAATAAAGGAAAGCTATAGAGTGAGGAGAGAGGACCTTAGAGACTGAAGAGATCATAGTAAAGTCACCTAACACAGTTCACCAATATTGTAGATGAAGAAACTCTTAGTTTATTTTACTATCTGAAATAACTGAGTTAAAACCTGAGCATTATCCTGAATTTGCAATTAGATAAAACCGCATTTTATCTAACTGCATTTATTTCTAAGCTTTTACTAGATTTTGTCTAGTAAAGAGAAAACATATTTATAGAAGCCTGGAATAGAGAACTCAAATGCACATTAGAGAAGCCATATGTATGCCCAAGACTTTTATTTCCAGTCTGTGGTAGATAATGACTAGCCCCATGATCCCTAAATGTAAAATAGAGTATCACAGCAAGGCAATATTCTGTATATGTTATCTCATGTAGGCATACATTTGCCAGCTATATTTTCTAGAGATGTTGCTAGAATTGAGTACACACTACAATTTCCAGGCCACTCTACAGTTACACTATTGGCTCTCTTTGCTTTCTAACTACCTGGCAGAAGCATTGACATTGCTTTGGTTTGAAAATTCTGGCCAGACAATTAATATTGGGCTCTCGCAGTCCTATTTATCCTCCATGGGGAGGTGGGTAGCAGAGAAGGGTGTTGGAGGTCCCAGAATGAGGCTAGAAATAAGCTAAAACCTAAAGTTAAAAGTTGATAGAAAATATAGAAATTAATATCTCTCATAATGTTTCTAAGGAGCTCTGGTGGTATAGTGGGTAAGGCATTTGGCCACTAACCAAAAGGTTGATGGTTCAAATCTGCCAACTGCTTTGCAGAAGGAAGTGGAGGCAATCTACTTCCATAAAGATTTGGAAACTCAATGGAGGTCGCTGTCAGTTGGAATCCAATTCAATGGCAGTGGGTTTAGTTAATGCTTCTTAATATTAATAAAGCCCATGTCTGCCCCAAGTTGAACTTCTGAGTATTTTTGAGAGGCCCTGAGGATGCTATCCATTACAGATGCTTAAATTTTCTTTTCTAAGGACATTGAACCAAACAGTAATCTTTAATAATTTTGTTTGAGATCTCTGATAGGAAAAGAAAAATGAAGTCAAAATAACTAGTGTTTTTGTTTGTTTTAAAACAATTAACTGATTTTTAAAAAAATTCAATTGGTGTTTTAACAAAAGTCTTAGCCCATATATGGAACTTGGATCAATAATTATTAATTAGTGTTATTTTTCTTCTTCATTTTCTTTTCTCTCTTCTCTTTTCTTTATATATTGTGTGTTCTCTACTGTGAAACTACAACAATAATATTCAAATTGGTTTGTGTGAAATTTTAAAAAAATAATGTGAATTAGTTAAAATCTATGCTGTTCTTTCAATTAAACAGCAGACACAAGGCCCAAGTTGAAGGTAATGATTAGCTTTGTGTCTTGCCCTAAAACCTACATCAGACTTTACCTTGAAGTTATCATCAGTTTTTCTCTCTAAAGGTCCAGAATCAGATCCAACCATCTTCAGGTTACAGTTTAAGAAGGTTGTCATGGGAACTGAGTGGCATGTTCAACTGATAAGATTAATTCACCATAATGCAGCACTCCCTGGATTTACAGTGTTGTCAATATTAAAAAAGAAAAGACAGAAAAAGAAACCAGTTGTTTATTATTATTATTTTTTAATTTAAATTCTTTCTACTACAAATGTTCTTATTTTATTCCCTTCCTTTTCAATACTCTTATATATTATCTATTTGCATTAGTTTCAGCTAGTGAATTCACAAGTACAAATTGCTTTTATCATCTGGATAGAGATTTTCCTTCCATTGGAACAATGAAAAAGTCATTGTGAGATGATATCCATGTCCGATAAAAAATATGCTCCTTTCATAAACATGGTACGGTTTTACAGTCCTTGAGATAGAAATTTTTCTCCACCAGTACACTAGTGTTTATTTTGATAAGTAAAGAATAGCTAATAATTGGAAAAATAAAAAAATGAGATACCTTAAAGTCTCAACTTAAAATTTTCTCCTTAATAGTAATCTTTTCATTTCTTCTTCTTCTTTTTTCTCTGCCTGTGCATGATGCTGTGGGGTAGATATCTGTATTAAAAACATATTTAACTATGAGCTGTACTTAGGGAACTACAAAGGTCCCTTAATTAGTCAATGTGAAATAGCAAGTCTCTACACAGTTAAGTGCTAAACCAGTTAACAAATAAGCCCCAAGAAACAAACTTCATGAAACATTAGCACCATCCACATGCTTCTTTCCCATGCACACTCAATATGTCCTCTGTCTACACAATTTATCTGTGTATGCAGACTTGAAGATAACACTGTGTTGGAACTAAGTAAATTTTGGTAAAGGTAACTTCTTTTCTTCTTACTGGTGACACTACACCTATATTAAAACATCTCTGATGTCCTAAGTCTCTAATTTTCTCTCCATTGTCAAATCCTATAAAGAACCTGATCACATTTATTTTTGTATTTCATTTATTACCGACTTGTACTTTTTAGAGTGCAAGTATTTCAGCAAATGTAATAGCTCCACTTGACTGTTGCATCTTTGAGTGTTTATCTATAATTGCTGAGTCAATGCTTTGTCTTCTCATAATAGAATTTCAGGCCATCACAGGGAGTGTGCGGAAAAGAGACTATCTACAAAAGAATTTCTTGAAGGGTCAGTCTTAAATGAGTACAGTTATTTTAGATTATAAGTATAAGAGAGGTTATCTGGTGTGGCTGAATGGAGATATACCTGAATACTTCATGATAGGCCCTCAACCTCCTTGCTAATCTAAAATAACTGTACCAGTTTAAGATTTTTGGTATACATCTCTATTCTATGTCCTCAGAAATTAGCCCAATGCTTGCCATGCATCTAAATAACTAATTCTTCTTTTTTTTTTTAACAAGTAGAGCTAAAATGAACTTATGACATTTTAAGTCAATCAAATGCTTTCTTCTATAATATTTGATATTACTTGAATTAAGATCTCACCTTTTTGTTTTATTTTCATTTTGTTTTGCTATCCCCATCACTGCCACCACTTCCTATGTCTATGTCTCAGACAACATATTTATTACCTCCTGCATTTTTTTAAAAATTTATTATTGTGATTTGAGTGAAAGTGTACAGAACAAATGGTTTCCCATTGAACAATTCATACACGTTTTGTTTTGTGACATTGATTGAGATCCCCACAATGTAGCATCATTCTTTTGCTTCCTTCTGTGGTTACCATTCCATTTGTCCTTCTTCCCTATCATTTCCTGCCTTCTCAGGTGAGTATTGTCCCTGAGAAAATGTGACCCTTTTGATCTCATATGTTGGATTCGTCTAAAAAGTACTTTCCTTCCTGGTATTATGGTTCACCTTATAGGTCTATCTGTTGTTTGGCTCAAAGTTGAGCTACAGGGGTGGGTTCAGTTGCAGGCTTGAAGGACCATAGTCTTTGGGGTTCCAGTCTCTATCAAACCAATAATCCTGGGCTTTTTTTTTTTTTTTTTGAGTTTGAACAATTCTAAAAATTCCACATTTTTCTCCAACTCCATCCAGGACCTTTTGCTGTGATCTCTTTCATAGTGGTCAGCAGTAGTACCTGGGTACTACACTAGTTCTTGTCTCAGGGTCATGGAGGCCTATGTATCCACTCATAGGTTAATGTTTGTTATTAATGATAATGCAGGATTGTATATATAATAATATTTACCTTTATTGTCTATAATTTTTGTATACCTCAAAAAAATAGACAATCCAATTAAAAATGGAGCAGGGAACATAAACAGATATTTCATCAAAGAAGACATTCAGGCATCAAACACATGAAGAAATGCTCAAGATCATTAGCCATCAGAGAGATGCAAATCAAAACAACAATAAAAATACATCCCACTCCAGCAAAAACAGCCAAGTTCTGTAAGACAGAAAACAACAAATGCTGGTGGGGGTATGGAAAGTTTGAAACTCTTACACATTGCTGGGGATACTATAAAATAGTGCAACCACTGTGGAAAACAGTATGGAACTTCCTTAAAAATTTGGAAATAGAAATACCATTTGATCCAGCAATCACACTACTAGGTTTATATCATGAAGAAATGAAAGCTGCGATAAGAACAGATATATGCATGCCCATGTTCATTTCAGCATTATTCACAATAACAAAGATGGAAACAACCTAAGTGTCCATCAACAGATGAATGAATAAACTATGGTACATACACACAATGGAGTCCTTTGCAATGGTAAAGAATAACAGAGTCCATCAAACACCTCATAAAGACCTTAAAGTCCTCCAAGATAAACTTGGAGGACAGTATGGTGAGTGAAATAAGTCAATCACAAAAGGCCAAATATTGTATGAGTCCACTATTATAAAAAGTGAAGGAAAAAATTATACACAAAAGAACCATTCTTTGATGATTACTAGGGATGTGATGGGAGGGAAGGGAAAATCACTAACTAGGTAAGAGGCATGTATTAATTTGCATGAAGGGGAAGGCAATATATAAAAAGAGGGTGATCAGCACAGTGTCACTAAGGGAAAGGAAGACCTCCTATAATATTTTAACTAACACATCTTTTGTTTCTGACAATTATCACTTGTTTAAATGTACTTTTAATAGAAGAAAAATTGAAAAGAATGTCAGTATTAAATGGGAAGGTCATGGTTTCCTTGTAACAGTGGGCCTTGGGTAAAAGAGCTCAGTCCCAGCTGTCAAAGCCTTCCAGAGCTAGATGATCAGATAAACTCAGTTTGTCCTTGCTTACAGAAGCAAGGCAATGGGACTTGATTCAATCTTTTATATGTTGTTGTTGTTGTTGCTGTTATTTGCCGTCGAGTCGGCCCCAACTCATAGCGACCCCTCCTTGAGTTTCCAAGGCAGTATCACTACGGAAGTAGGATTGCCCAACCTTCCTTCCGAGGAGTGGCTGGTGGAAACTTTTATATAATACACTTGAAATAAACATGAAGAAGTAAAAGAGAGTATAGATGAGCTCGTGTAGGTATCAGAAGGTCTGTGTTCACATTACAACTTTGTCCCTCACAGATTTGTAATCAGGTTAGTTCCTTTACTGGCCAGAAACATGGGGGTGGGTGGGAGGGAGATCATAATTATACCTAAACCACAAGGAATAAGTCAAATAAGGGAAGATTAATGTATTTCTAAATGATTAAGCTTTGTGAGCTATTAGTTTTGAATTTTATTGTTGATATTATTTCAACAATTCTGAAAGTTCAAAACAAAAATATGGGCATTTAGATGGTATATATGAACAAAGATATACAACACAAATGTAGGAACTTGTTAGAAGATATTTCAGACTCTTCTTTGGACAATAATGGAAAGACAATGACTAGAAATCCTAGGAAGGGATACATGAGTCTAGGTAAATGGTAAATGTATATCCATCCAATTTTAAGTCAGTTTAGTAAGAGAAGTCCCTACATCTCACATTTCCATGTCTGTGTATATCCTTACTTTGTAATGTAACATAAGAACAGATGGAGTAAATTACAATACTTTTAAAGAAAAGGAAGCATTATTATTTTGTGACTAGAACCTCAGTCCTTGCCTGTCTAATGGCTGTGTAATTTGTCTTGTTGTATTGAGGTGTGCTGGGCTATTGTCATTTTTGAATATACTGATGAAGAACAAATTATCCAGTGATCCTTTTTTAGCCACTGAGCTATCTGAAACACAGTTAAGAATTAGAAAATAAACAGAAGAAGCTTTGGAATGAAAAATAGATACAGAAAGCCTATTTATAAATGTTAAGATAAGCCGTCTTACTGAGATTGTTCAGTTATTTACTCATATAGCTATCCAGTTTTCTTATCTGTCTAAAATTCCAATCAATAGCAGATTTAAGCAGAGTTTAAGAATGGAGGAAGATGAGTGGATGTTGAGTATATATCTACTGTAGGAGGTTTTAAGCTCAGGTTCATAGACTTCCAAAGGGCCATGGATAGAAATCATGGAGCATGTGAATTTGGATGATAAAAAATTACATATTATTTTTACTAACCTCACCTCTTATGATAGATGAATATATAGGTAGGTATAGTTTAAATTTCTGATTTTAGAGAAAGTTATGGAGAAATTAATTGACTTTCCCAAAGTCTTCAGCTAAATTGTTCCAGCTCATTATTCTTTTACCATGTCCAAAAGGTTATTAATAGTCCAAATAACAAGTAGAGGTTTTTTTTTCCATTAATCTAAAATCTTTTTCTGAATTCTGAAAGTCTATGAAATAATAATAAAAAAATGTTCCACAGTGTGTTTATTATTTAAACGAACTTCTCCAAGTCAAAAGGTAATCAGAGCTTCTCCAACATATGGAAGCTTATCAGTTTGCAGACCATGTTCCTATTTTTCCTGGAGCATTCTGCACAAGAACGACTCAGGGAGTTACACTTGTGCTCAAAATACACCATACCAGAATGTCTCTTTGTTGTAATCATAAGCAAGTACATGGCCCCCTGCAAAGACAGAGGGAAGGAGATTTACAGGATATTTACGAATCTATGCAATGCATTTTAATTATACATATCTAAGAACTAGCATAAAGAAGCATCTAATTAATTTAAAAGGAAACATGCCAGCATTTGAAAAAACAACGAATCTTAGATTTGAGAATGATTTTTTTTTAATGACAGACAGAAGCTTTATTCAAGTGAATGAAGTCTCCATGTTTTACTATTACCCTGCCTTCACTTTCTCTCAATTGCCCATTTCCTTATATCACATGACAATTCAGATACCAAATTGTAGAAGAAGAATATTTTCCATCTGTAGTGTTTAGTTACTGATGTCATGAAGCAATCCTTAGGCTAGGATGACTATTGCTTAACTTTGAAGACCAAAATTGCTATAACTATACCATAACTATAGCCAGATCAGCACCACCTATGAAAAGAAAATGCGTAAACACTGTTTTTTCCTGAAGGAGAATGCCAGCTGTAACAGGATAGTAAAATGAGTACTGTATTTCATTGTTGCTAAGAGGTATTTTTCATACTTTGACATGACTGAAATTGGGATGCGCTAACAGTTGATGGAATTTCACAGTTGAATTGAAATATGTTTTTTTTTTTTGTTTGTTTTTGTAGTATATAAAATAGTGGTACATCTCACAATTTATGGGATCTTACATTCAATGAAATATAATATCTCTTTGAGATCTTGTTTGAAAAATTCCAGCCAAAATCTATACTAAAATTATAGCTTAGATTTCCATTTTATATTAATTTTCCAAGGTTCCAATAATTAAATAGAATACTGAGAATGTTAAAATAAAGAAAGAAAGACAATTTTTAAAAAATCAAAAATATCTCATTATCAAAGAGAAAATTTAAATAGTGGATTATTTTAATGTAAATTTGCTCTTAGTTTTAGACAAAAATTGATTTTCCTTGCCTTGAAATCTCTGTGACCATAAACACTGACTTTTTTTTTTTTTTATGATTATCTGTATCAGGAAAATAATTGATTTTCAGTTCATTTTAAAAACCAAATCTATACCAGCACTCCTCGGAAGGAAGATGGGGCAATCTACTTCCAAGTGATACTGCCTCGGAAACCCAAGGAGGGATCACTATGAGTCAGGTCCGACTCGATGGCACACAACAACAACAACAAAAAAATACCAAAAATATCAGTTAGCCAAACAACTGGTTAAATTGACATCATAGGACAGAGGTAATAGATGCAGCTTTGAGAATGTTGTCATGTAAGCATAGGGCCACAGTCATGTGATTGTGAGTGGTCTACTAGTATGTGTATGTTTGATTACATAATCAAGGACATTTTGCGTGAATGAGTGTGTCCTGTTCACCTGCAGGAAGTTCTTACATTAATCTCATGGGATGTGGAACCACTAGACCTAGCACAATGATTTCCAAATTAGCAAGCATCAGAATTGCTTGGAAAGCTTAAGATTCCTGGGCACTCTTACAGGGTTTCTCATTCAATAAGTTTGGGGTAGGGTCTGCAATTTGCATTTCCAGCAAGCTCCCAGGTGATGCTGATAGTCCTAGTCCAGGGACCACACTTTGAGAATCACTGGTCTATTTATAGGAAGAAATAACATGGGATTTGCAGTTGGTAGAATAGGGCATTGGGGTGAGCAGGCGATCAACTCACTTTTCTTGTCATAGCATCCTTTTCTCTCATTGGAAATTAGAAATAAATAAGAAATGAATTAACTGAGTGATCATTATCTTTGTTGTTGTTGTTGTTATGTGCCGTTGAGTCGGACTCGACTCATAGCGACCCCTCCTTGGGTTTCTGAGGCAGTATCACTAGGGAAGTAGATTGCCCAACCTTCCTTCTGAGGAGTGGCTGGTGGGTTTGAACTGCCAGCCTTCTGGTAGCAGTCAAGTGCCTTAGACAAAAATATAATGACTTAATTTAAAATATATTTCAGTTCATAAAATCAATCTATTCTTTAACATGAAAAATTTGGTGCATAGATGTATATTCAAGACATTTTCCTAATAAGCATATACATTGTTCATGTGTATAGCTATGAAAGCAAAAGAAACAATAATCAGCCTGATAGGCAATATTAGTCCTGGATTAAAAAGGCGGACTATGAAATGTGACTTTCCAGGACCAACACTTGGTTCTGTCACTTTTCTAGCTGTGTGACCTTGGGCAGCTTCCTTTCCTCACTGTACCTTGATTTCCTCATCAGTCAGTGGGATTGCATATTCTCTAGATTTTTGAAGATTAAATAAAACAGCCCATTTAAAACTACTGAACCTAAAAAGGGAGCTCTGGTGGTGTAGTGCCTAAGACATTTGACTGCTAACCAGAAGGCTGGCAGTTCAAACCCACCAGCCACTCCTCAGAAGGAAGGTTGGGCAATCTACTTCCCTAGTGATACTGCCTCAGAAATCCAAGGATGGGTCGCTATGAGTCGGATCTGGCTCGATGGCAGTGGGTTTGGTTTGGTTTTGGAACCTAAAGACTGACACTTACTTAGTAAACGCTCAACAAATGTTATCCAGTATTAGTCTTAAAATTTTCATGTGTCTCAAGGGCACTCCAATGAGTCTACTGCATGCAGAACATATTATTCTTATGCATTGGAGTGGAGTAGTTCTGGGTCTGGGTCTGAATTACAAAATAGAGCTATCTGGCTTTTAAACACTTCAAACAGATGAAAACTGTAATTATGAGCAACTGTTTAAAGTCTGTAATGCTTGACGTCAGTAGAGTTCAGGACATCAGAAGCTGTCTAACTAGCCAAGATCATACTGGTGGTACAAGCTAGTGCTACTTGGAATACATAACAAAGGTCTTTAATTAATAGGCATTTCCATAAACATCTCAAAGATTTTTCATATACAGAAAAAAGAATTTTCAACTTGCTCAAAAAAAAAAAAAAAGAGGAATGAAATTGAGTGAACATTTCCATTGATGATTGGGATTATACCATATACCACACTCATAGTTGATTATCTTTTTTTTTTTTTTTTAACTTTTTATGGTGGTTTGGGTGAAATTGTACAGAGCAGGTTCATTTTCCATTCTGTGGATTACCTTCTCAAAAGTAGATTTTTTTAAAAAACAAAATATGAAGTAAGAAAATTTAGTACAGTATAAAAAACATTTATTTTTTAACATTTATATAAAAATGTAACTTTGGTAGTGCAATGATATAAATTTTGGATAATAGTATTTTATTGTGTTTTTGGTGAAGGTTTACATAGCAATTTAAGTTCCTATTCAATAATTTCTATAGAAATTGTGCAGTGATATTGGCTATTTCCATTCTGGATATTCTGTTTCCATTAATCTAGTTTCTCTACCCCCTTATATTCTCATCTTTGTTTTAAATAATTATTGACCATTTGTTCTCATATAGGTGATTTTTTAAACAAGCATAGTATTTAGAGTAGTATTTATTATTTTGTAGTCACTCTGTGACTTAGCTACAAGGGGACCTTGTGATTCATTTCAGTTCAAGGTTTGAAGAGTGTTTCAGGGCAAGTTTCAGGGATTTCTACAGTTTCAACCAATCCAATAAGTCTATATGTTTTTGTTGTTTTTTGGAATATGAGGTCCTGTTCCATATTTTCCTCTCACTATATGACGGTCTATCTATTATGGTCCTGATAAGAACAGTTGGTAATGATAACTAGGCACCATGTAGTTTTCCAGGTCTCAGTAGATGAAGGAGAGGTTCATGTAGTCTATTTGTTTTGTAAACTAGTTTCTTCTTTGAGACTTTGATTTTCTTTTCTTTCTCTTCTATTCTGGATGACTAGAGACCAATACTTGTATCTTAGGTGGTCATGATATAAAATTTAAATGAATACATAATATAAAGAAAAGATAAAAGAATAGATGGAGTTGGTAATGAAAAGCCAAAGGTAAGCCCAGCCAGACTAGAAAATTAGTCCAAGGTATTGTTCTCAGGGATTTAATTCACTTGGCTGACCTTCACTCAACTCTAACAGTGTAGGATATTTTGGCGAGTACGTCCGATCTGGGTTTTATAGCATATGTTGGTGCACTATATAAAAATCCAGTGTTCTCATTTAGAATCACTTATCTCAAATCCAAAATTAATTGCCAACTCTGTTCATTTAGTTGAAGTTTTCTGGATCTACTATAAAGAGTTTTCTCAGATGTAGTTATTTCTGTTCAGACATATCTTCCCTCAGCATTGTCCTTATGCACAGTATTTCCTTCCCGTTTTGAGGTAATCATCTAAATAAGAGACACATAAGAGTCCCTAAAATCACCTTATTGTCCAAGTAGCCATTATTAAATGTAGCTAATTTCAGTAACTGTCAGGCACATTAAATGCCTAAAGAAAACAGAGGCATGTGGGGCTACTTGGGCTAGGTCCAGGGAGGTTGTCTACTTTTAGAGCTGCATTTTATTAAAGATTGTGATAGCTATTGGAACTTTTCCTGTTGTTTTACTCAGTAATCTCCAGGGAACTATTTGGCACTAGGGTGCAAAATGAGATCAGCAATTAGGAAAAGACACCACTGCCGGCACTTTAAGAGTAAATCATTCGAGTACCAGACTTAATAGCTAGTAAGTGCCAGGCCAGAGTGATAGCCCCAGGTTGCTCAAGAGTCCTGTTTCTTATTCTTTCCAGTGTATGATCCTTTGTGTAACTGTCTTCACAGGTGGTATTCATGTATTTGGCAGAGGCAAATCATTTGCATTTGACTTTTTGTTGCTGTCAGGTGTTGTTGAGTCAGCTTCAACTCATAGCGACCCTGTGTATAACAGAACTAAACACTGCCCTGTCCTGTGCCGTCCTCACAATCACTGCCTTTCTTGAGCCCATTGTTGCAGCCACTGTGTCAATCCATGTCATTGAAGGTCTTCCTCTTTTTCTCCGACCCTGTACTTTATCAAGCATGATGTCCTTCTCTAGGGATTGGTTCCTCCTGTTAACATGTTCCAAAGTCCATGAGATGAAGTCTTGTCATCTTAGCTTCTAAAGGACCATTTCGGCTGGTCTTCTTCCAAGATGGATTTGATCCCTAATCTCAATGAAGCAGGTCACCTAAAGGCTTAGGACTTTTATCATCTGGAAGATAAAGCCTCCTACACTGGTCATGTGTACTGTTCTGGTTACCTAGTGCGGCTCTGACAAGACTATACCACAAATGGGATGGCCTTAACAAACAGAAGTTTATTCTCTTACGGTTTGGAGGCTAGAAGTCTGAGTTCAATGTGCCAGGCTCTAGGGGCTGTGTGAAAGCCCCTCGACCTTGGGCTTCAGCTCTGCCTCTTGCTCCTGGCCCGCTGGAGCTAGAGGCATCTCTTCACTCAAGCAGCTACTGGCTGCTGGGACTAACAAGCCCAAGGTCGACAAATAAAATGGAACAGTCCCAATGTTACCAAACCACACAGCAGGCCATTAACTTAAGTCCATTGTAAGTCCCAAGATCAGCAGAGCATAACAGGCTGCTGAGCAACGACATGGCTACATGCAGGGTCCAAGTGTGCCATAGGCTAGAGACCATTCCCAAGGCTTCTCCTTATATACAGCAAGAAGACTACATCCCAAAGGCAGCTACTCAGCTGCTTGTGGTAGATCCCACCATAGAGTTGATTGTCAATCTCATCATGGGGAAAAACTACCACCAGCTGCCTAGCCACTCAACCAGGCCCAGCCAAGTTGACATACAAATTTAACCACCACAATTCTACCTCTTATCAACTTGGCACCTGTAGAGATCTTCAGTGGGTGGTATCTGTACAGATCTCTTCACTGGGTGACTCCAGTCCCCTAGTTCCTGAGTGGTGACCTCCCCACCTTGGCATGGCAGCCCCGTTCCTCTCCCTCTTGGGCGTGGCAGCCCTGCCCCCTCACTCTTGATTGGTGACTATGGCTCCATCCCACTGGCTCACATGAACAAGTAGCCCCACACTCCAGGACCAATTTGGTGAAGGTCTAACTCTTTGAAACCTAGGGTGCTATGGTGGTTCCAGCCCCAGAGGTCATGGTCCTACCCTTGATGCTGAGGCAGCTCTGCTTCCTGTTTCCTTGGTCTCTCTGCCAATAAATGCCCAAGGGCAACCCACTCTGCCAGGAAGCTGCCTACCCAATGGCACCTGGCTTTCTGCTCTATGTACTGGTAAGCTTGTTGCTGTTTAATGCTGGTCTCTCGGCTCTGCTCCTGCTGTCTCTCATGCCAATCTCTTGGCTCTGCTCCTGCTGTCTCCCATGCCATATGCTGTCTTTCTGCCAGGGTGAAGGATACACTCTACTCCTGTTTCCACATTTTAGGTATCTGTCAGAGCAGCACCCCACTCTCTCGATATCATATTCTGTTCTGGTTATCTAGTACCATTCTGACAAGAATATACCACAAATGGGATGGCCTTAACACACAGGAGTTTATTCTCTTACAATTCAGGAGGCTAGAAGTCCATGTTCAAAGTGCCACTAGGGGCTATTTGAAAGCCCTTCAAGGCTGGGCTTCAGCTCTGCCTCTTGTTCCCAGCCCACTGAAGCTAGAGGCATCTCTTCACTCAGGCAGCTACTGGCTGCTGAGGCTAACAAACTCAAGCTCAACAAATAAAATGGCACAGTCCCGATGTTACTAAACCATATGTCAGGCCATCAATTCAAGCCCATTGTAAGTCCCAAAGTTGACAGACCATGGCAGGCTGCTGAACAATGACAAGGCTACACACAGGGCCCAAGCATGCCATAAGGTAGAGACTATGCCCAAGGCTTCTCCTTATATACAGGAGGCAGACCACATCCCAAAGGCAGCTACTCAGTTACTTGTGGTAGATCCCACCATGGAGTTGATTGCCACTATCATCATGGGGAATAACTACCACCAGCTGCCCATCCACTCAACCAGGCCCAGCCAAGTTGACATACAACTTTAACTACCACATATATCTATCTTGAGGCAGCCTCAAAACTACCTTTCACATGGGGCAGAGGCATTGGTTTCACAACAGTCTAGAAAGACTCTGTGTAAATGGAGCTATTCTCTCCAGGAAAGGGGTTATTTTGTTGTTATGTGCCGTCCAGTCGGGCCCGACTCAAAGCAACCTCTCCTTGAGTTTCCGAGGCAGTATCACTACGGAAGTAGATTGCCCCATCTTCCTTCTGAGGAGTGGCTGGTGGGTTTGAACCGCCAGCCTTCTGGTTAGCAGTCAAGTGGCTTAGGCACTATGCTACCTAATCTGTTCCATTATTCCCAGGTAGGTGAAGGAAAACTTTAGAGACCAAGATGTTAGATAACTCCGTACTTGCAACTAAAGTCACAATTTTCCACCTCCCTTTCTACTAGCTTTGTTTACTCCCTTTAATCCCATGCAGTGATTGAGAAAAGGATTTGAAGGAATGAAGGGAAGAAAATGGCAAGCATTAGAGTTTATGGGAAAGAACATTAACTAGGTTTTCAAGGCTGTGACCTGGAACTAGATCTCCAGGCATTTATTCCAAGGCACAATGGGGTGGCTTCAAACTGCCAATGTTTTGGTTAGCAGTGGAGTACTTAACTGACCGAGCAACCCAAGGATGACTAATGAGGAATTAGGAAACATGAAGTGTCTATTCAAAGAACCCATGTCTCTGTTCCTCAGCTGTAAAGTGAGGTATTTGAACTAAGAGAATGGTTTACAATTCTTGGTCTAAAATAGCAGAAACTATAAGCATTTACCAAATGCTTATTTATTATCTGCAGTAAACATATTGCACGTACTAGCTCATTGAGTCTTTATAACATTATACAATAGGTGACATCACCAGGATCCCCATTTTAATGATGAGGAAAGCAAAGCATTAAAAGTTAAGAAATAGGGCAAGTTTATGAAAGACCTATAGTTGGGATTCACACGTGATTTGGCTTCAGAGCTGGTGGAATGTGTTTTGTCATCTATGTTTATAACAGGAATTCCTTTTGAAAAAAAGGAGCCACAAGGATTAGGGCACATTTACGAGTTGCATCATGACTGGACCCAACCTTAAAATTAAGTTTGCTTCTTTGGATGAAATAGCTTTACCTCTTTCTCACCTTCTTTGCCTTGCCACCTTTTAACCTTGTCTTCGGGAAAATCATTTGTGTATTGAGAGCTTAAAGCTTTCTACCATGAAAAACCTGGGCTCTGCTCAGTGTATAGAGAAATAGATAAAAGAGATTGTACTGAAATGAAGAGGATCAGGAAGGTGTATTTAATTCTGTCTAAGACATATCACGCTATTTAAATCTTCTGCATCTCAAATAGGAATTTCTTTCTTGGTAGAAAGATCAGATTTATGTTCTGAAGATAATTTTTATTCAATTTAAGGAGTCCCTGGGTGGCACAAAGAATTAAGGACGTAAGTATCAGCTGAAAGGTTTACAGTTCAAACCCACCTACAGAGGTGCCTTGAAAGACAGGTCAGGCAACCTGTTTCCAAATGCCACAACTCTGACAACTCTATAGACCTGTTCTACTTTGCACACCCTGTGTTGCCATGAGTTGGAATGGACTCTAAAGCAACAAACAGCAACACACCACGAATTTATGTCAGATATTTTTTGGTGGTGGTGTTCCTTCCGGGCTGCACTTGGGGCACATTCTGCTGAAAGCTTTCTTCTTATTAGTTGCTTCTTATATTTGATCTTGCTTTTGAAGCTGAGTGTTGATAGTGGTGTCAGAAAGGAGAGAGAGAAAGCTGCAATTTCTAAACAACTGGATATTTATCTGTAAAACTAGTTCACCTACTCAGAGTCATCACCTGTGGCTGTGCAGTTGTTTTTTGAATAAAGGGCTGCAGTGAGAATGGGAGTGGAACTCTGTGCTGCACTCCATTGACCACACACCTGGGCAACATCCAACCAGGGAAATGAAACCAAAAAGAAACAAAGTGTTAATTTATTCAAAGCACATACATTGGGCACCTACACTTTGTCTGACAGTGTTGCAGGTGCTAATGTTATGTCAGTCTGAAAAATTCAAAACTTCCTGTCTTCATGCAGCTTATATTCTAGCTGTGGTGGCTAAAGGGGTACTCACTGGCCACATGTGGCTATTTAAATATAAATCAATACAAACTATATAAACATTTTAAATTTACTTCCTTAGTCATACTAGCCACATTTCAAGTGCTCAATAGTCACATATGGATAGCAGCTAAAGCATTGGGCAGTGTAGATATAGAACAATCCCATAATTGCAGAAAGTTATTTTGGATAGTGCAGAGCTCTGGTAACAAAGTTCCTAAGGCACTTGACTGCTAACCAGAAGGCTGGCGTTTCAAACCCACCAGCCACTCTTCAGAAGGAAGGTTGGGCAATCTATTTCCAAAGTGATACTGCCTCGGAAACCCAAGGAAGGGTTGCTATGAGTCGGGGCTGACTCAACAGCACATTACAACAACAACATTAGTTGGAGAGCTCTGGTGGCATAGTGCCTGGGGCATTGGACTGCTAACCAGAAGGCTGGCGGTTCAAACCCACCAGCCACTCCTCAGAAGGAAGGTTGAGCAATCTTCTTCCATAGTGATACCACCTCAGAAACCTAGGGAGGGGTCACTATGAGTTGGATCCGACTCGATGGCAGTGACTTTGGTTTGGTTTTGGTTTCTATTAGTTGAGGGAGAAACAAAATGAGTAAGTACAGTCCATAGCACATTTGGAGTTGATATGCTATGAAGAAAATTAAATCAAGTAGAGTAAGGTTATGTTATAATGGGAAAGGTGAGACTTGTGATTTTCAAAGGGTGATTAGAGATGATCTCATTCATAAAGCAACACTTGAGTAAAGACCTGAAGATGATGAAAGAGCAAGCCATGAAATTTTTGTAAAGAAGAACATTCTAAGCATAGAGAACAGCAGGAGTATAAGACTTGAGGCAGAACTGTACCTAGTGTGCTCAAGGAACAGCAAGGAGGCGAGTATAGCTAAAGTGGAGTCATCAAGTGGGAGGAGATGTGGAAGGACTGAGAAATAGTTATAGTTTGCATTTATTTTAAAGGTAAATGAACTGGATTTGCTGACAGATTGATCTGGAGTGAGAGAAGTGGGAATTGAAGGGTCAAGGATGATACCAACATTTTGATTCTGAGCACCAGATGGGAAGGAGTTGTTAACTAAAGCAGGCAAACTTATGGCAGCAAGTTTAAGCTAATGATCTGGTATTTGGTTTTGTATTCTTTAGGTTTAGAATTTTTCTTGGACATCCAAGTGGAACTTTTGAGAAGGCAATTGGCTATCTGAACTTTTAGTTCTGAGTGAAAGTCAGAGCTAAAAATACATAAATGTGGTTATCAGCATTTAGGTGATATTAAAGCCATGGGCCCTGATGACATATCCTAGGAGGCAAGTGTAGATAGATAAGAAATGTAAAGAGTAAGACTTAGGGCAGTCCAACATTGAAACATCAGAATCATGAGGAAGAGCCAGATGAGGAGTGGCTGAGTTTCACCATCAAAGTATGATGACCTGGAAGCCAACTGCAGCAAGTGCTTCAAAGAGGAGAGCACAGTTAGCCATGGCAAATGCTGCCGATGGGTCAAGTAAGGAAACTGAGAACTGACTGTGGAATTGAATAATATGGAGGTGACTGGTGGGTGACCTTGGGAAAAAGGGCTTTGGTAAGCTGAAAGCCTGCTGCTAGCAGAAAATTACAGGACAGGAACTGAAGACTACTTTCCTTTTGAGGATTTTTTTTTTTTTTTTAAGGGGAAAAGGTAAGTGAAACAGTAGGTGAAAGGAGAAGAGGGGCAAATGAACATTTAATAATAGTAGAAAATTACAGTATATTTATACGATTTTAGGAATGATCTAGTATAAAGAGAAAATTGACACTACTGTAGAGAAAGGAAAGAGCTCTGGTGGCACAGTGATTAAGGCACTTGGCAGCTAACCAAAAGGCTGATAGTTTGAACCCACCAGCCTCTCCATGGGAGAAAGATGAAGCAGTCTGCTTCCATAAAGATTTACAGCCTTGGAAACCCTATGGGGCAGTTCTCCTTTGTCCTATAGGGTTGCTGTAAGTTGGAATTGACTTGATAGCAGTGGGTTTGGGTTTGGGGTGGAGAAAGGAGAGAATTGTTAGAGAAATGTCTTCGAATTTGTGAAAGGAATGGGATCTAGTTCACAACTGACAGGTTTAACCAAAGATGCGTAGACAATTCATTCATAATACAAGTAGGAAAATCAAAGTAAATGGGTCCAGATGCTGACAGGTGTGTGGATGTAATGTTAGGAGCTTTATGAAGTTTACTTCTGATTGACATTTTTTCTCAGTGGCGTAGGAACAAAGCTCATCACTGAGAATGAATTGAGGAGGGAACACACTTTGGAGGTTTGAAAATAGGTATGACATACTAAGCTAGGAGAGTGGAAAATGGAATTTAATAGGAAAAATGCATGGAATGATTCTAAGGGAGCATGTAATTTTCATGGGCATCACTTTAAAGTGAGACCAGTCAGCATAACTGTGTCACTTTCACCAGCCATGTTCAGCTGCGGGGTCCAGGTTTCCCTAGGTGGAAAGTTGGATTTAACCAGGATTGAGTTAGAGTGAAAGAGGCAAGGAAGTGATTATCTGATTGATGATGGATTTTAAACAGTGTAAGTAGGGAAGTGACAACATGAGAAGAATAAGAGAAATGGAAAGTTGGTAGGATCAATGAATTGCAGATCCCAGGATAATTGCAGTCATGGTAGTAGAGGGAGTAAACTGAAAAGAGAGGAAGTGATGATAAGAGAAACTGCTTGGAATTGAAACAATGGAAGCCTCCAACTATTGCTAATGAAAACGACCAGGACATGAGAGCTGGCAAATTCTACTCAAAAGATAAATTCATAAAGGGGAGTCACTTTGAAATTTTAATAAGTTAATGTACCCCTCATCAGAATGAGATTGTCTCCTTATCAAAGAAAATACAGTTGATGAAATGCCATCAGTTGATGCTTAAATTAAAACTGAAACTATGATAGAGGCAGTGTTTTCCCTCAGATAATACTTTCATCTCGTTTACCTTTTGCTCTCTTGTGAAGCTAGTCAGGACAGAAATCTGTATTCAGTCTGAACCTTAAGCTTCTTGTCCCATCCAATTTCAAAGTGTTTCTGTTTTAGTGACTGCAAATACAAGCCTAGACACAATAAGACATTATTTAATTTTGTTCAGCATTTTCAAAAGGAAGGGAAAGCAGTGTTCCAGATGTGTATTCTGTATTCTTTGACTAAAAAACATAAAAATACCATCAAGCTATTTGTATAATTGAGAGAACCTAAAAAAAAGCAGAGATAAGTTTCAGTAAAGCAAAAGTGAAAGATCAAGAAGATTCTTTTCCTAATGTTATAGGAAATTCTAAATGTCACCTCCTTTATTACAGAAGTAAACATTTGATGGAATACAATCACTTGATGTTTAAATTTAAACTCAATTTTACTTCCAATTAGTATCTTCTTTATGTTTCCAAAATAAACAAATATGTTTATATTTCTTCTTGAGACATAAATGTGGAAATATTCCTGCTTACACATTTGAAGATTTATTGGCATTCAGTGAAAAAAGCTAGGAAAAGGACAAACTGTTTTTATTTAAAAACAAAGAAAGATGTGTACATTCCCCAACTTTACAATGACCTTGATAAAACATTCAATTTGGTTGGGTAGGATTCATTCACCATTACCTTTAAAAGCATAAGTTATAAACTTATCTTCATTAAGTGCCACTGAACGTCTGGCACCACATAACTAACCAGAGAATTCAGTAGCTTAGAGTCCATAGGATGCCTCAAGTTCAAAGGGAATAGAGACATCCTGTTTGGTGTTGTATTTCACTCATGCTGTTAAAACTGCCCAGACCTCCTTAAGTATTTTCCTTTTCATTCTTGAGCATGATCTTCTTTGTCTCACACCAGTACAACAAAGCATAGTAAAACTCAATGTCAGACCAAGCAATTTTCAAAATGTGTCACAAGATTTTATTTTTGTATGTAAAGACCTTTATTTTTGTACAAATGCCATTTTGTCAATTATGGTGAAAAACGGGTCACGTGTCACTGCTGAAGACCCGTGAAGTGTTAGAGAAGCAAGGACATTGCTTCAGAGTTGCCAATTCTGGCCCCAAATCTTCAAAGCACACATGCTATAACAGAAAATTTTATTACAAAGGACGTCTACAGAGAAATCATGAAGGTAGATGAATTAAGATCTAATTTGTTGAATCAGGAAAATTCATTTTCAATTCTTGAGACCATAAATATGAACAGAGAAAAAAAGGGCTTTTGAATTACCTCTGCGTTTAATGGCATTCTAAAAGGTTTAGCAACATGCTATCACTTGTTCCAGAAAATGCAAATGTTATTATTATTTTTTTTTTAGTATAAAATCATGGCTTATATATAGCTTTCTTAAATTTCCCAAAGCTTGTTTTCAATAACATTTCCTGTTTTTTAAAATCTAAATTGTAGGGGGAAAAAAATATTGGCTGAATAAAATCTGACCTGAATTTTTAGGAATGATTTTACTAATAATTTTCTACATATTTATTTCTTACACATGGTGATTAATAAGTATGAAAACATAAGTCTTGTACATTGGATATTAAAAAAAAATTGATTGCCATTTGGATGGGGGCATTAATAGTGTCCCAAATGGTCACTTATAGAATAATTTTTGAAAACCTAAACAATAGAGGAGCTCTGGTAGCATAGTGGCTAAAGCACTTGACTGCTAACCAGAAGGCTGGCGGTTCAAACCCACCAGCCACTCCTCGGAAGGAAGGTTGGGCAATCCTACTTCCGTAGTGATACTGCCTCGGAAACCCAAGGAGGGGTCGCTATGAGTCGGGGCCGACTCGACGGCACATAACAACAACAACAACAAACAATACTGAGACTCGGATGAACTCATGAACATGGTTTGTTAAAACTCCAAGACTTCACACCTTTTCTCCTTGTATTCTTACAGTGTATCCAGAGCTCCTATCTATAAGAACATAGATAGATATCACATGACTCCTGAAATTAAGTGTTACCATTGACCACAGTTCATTAAAAAGTATTGTGTTCTGATTATTGTTGTTTACTGAGCTACTCTAATCTGTAGAATATCAGAATGATCAAATTTGTAAGTCACATTCAATTTGACCATGTATTACTGGAGAAGGTCTGGTTAAGGTGTTTGATATGACAAACTAAAAATTTGAACTATGGGCTAAAATTCTTTGTATATATCTTTTTAGAATTAAACAACAGTTTTAAATTGTATTTGGTATTTGTTATACAAGTTAAATGGGTATAATTAAATTTCAGAAATAGTTATAAAACAAATGTTATTTCTTCCTCATCCACATGCCCTTTTAAAATTTGGTTGTTTTAAATACCATCTCCTCATCATAGCACAAGGTCTTCACCACTAGGAAACGTTGGTATCTAATGCTTTTAAAAGACCAAGTATATGTATGGTCTTTCTCAGACTACTGCTTTTTACTGGCAGTCTTAAAATGTCATCTATGAATCAATCTCATCAGGAACAAAGAAGGATGAGAATAACATGTAAACTTTTATATGTACAGATATTAATAAAATATATTTCAGTCATTTAAAGAAACAATCTCCTCTGGAGCTTGAACTTATCATTGGATACTGTTCTTATAAAGCCCTCTTTAGACATTTTGCAGTAGAATCAGTTCTTAATTATTGAATCATTTGGATAAATCTACTGCAAAATACTTCTTTAACATCTTAAAGACCAAAGATGTCACTTTGATGACTAAGGTACACCTGACCCAAGCCATGGTATTTTCAATCACATATGCATGTGAATGCTGGATAGTAAAAAGAAAGATTGAAGAAGAACTGAGGCATTTGAATTATGGTGTTGGTGAAGAATATTGGCTATACCATGGACTGCCAAAAGAATGAACAAATCTGTCTTGGAGGAAATACAGCCAGATTGCTCCTTAGAAGCAAGGATGGTTAGATTTCACTTTGTTTACTTTGGGCATGTTATCAAGAAGGGATGAATCCTTAGAGACAGACATCATGTTTGTTAAAGAAGTCAGTGAGAAAGAGGGAGACTCTCAATGAAATGGATCAGTGCGCTTAAACATACCTATTAAAACCAAACTCGCTTCCATTGAGCCAATTTTGATGCATAGTAACCCCTATTGGGTTTCTGAGGTGGTAAATATTTATAGAAGTATGTAAGTATAAAGTGTGCCCCATCTTCCTTCTGCGGAGTGACTGCTGGGTTTCAACCACCAACCTTCTGGTTAGTAGTCAAATGCTTTAAGCACTGCGCCACCAGAGCTCCTTACATACCTACTAAAACCAAACCAAACCAAACTCACTGCCCTCGAGTAGAATCTGACTCATAGGGACCGCTCCTTGGGTTTCCAAGCCTGCATCTCTATGGACGTAGACTGCCCAGTCTTCCTCCAAGGAGTCATGGGTTTGAACCACCAGCCTTCTGGTTAGCAGGAAAATACCTTAAGCACAATGCTACCAGAGCTCCCTACTGCTAGTGTGAGGATAATACATGACCTGGCAATATTTCTGTTCTTTTACACATGGTGTCCCTATGAGTTGGAGAAAACTTGAAGGTACCTAACAACAACAACAACATTGAGTCTTTGAAGTGCCTGTTGTTGTTGTTGTTATGTGCCATCGAGTCAAACCCGACTCATACCGACTTGAGTTTGCGAGGCAGTATCACTACTGAAGTAGGATTGCCCTTGGGGGTTTGAACCACCAGCCGTCTGGTTAGCAGGCAAGTGTCTTAGCCACTATGCTACCAGAGCTCCCAGTAAACAAAGTGAAATCTAACCATCATTGCTTCTAAGGAGCAATCTGGCTGTATTTCCTCCAAGACAGATTTGTTCATTCTTTTGGCAGTCCATGGTATAGCCAATATTCTTCACCAACACCATAATTCAACCTGGTTGAAGTGCCTAGGTTGTTCAAATAGTTAAAGAAAAAGCTCTACTAGAAGGGTTGGCATTTCAAATCCAGGCAGAGACTCCTCAGAACACACAGGGTCACGATGAGCCAGAATTTTGTTTTTAATTGACTCTTTAACATTCAGTAAGCATTCACAGTCTATGAAGAAATGCATTCATGGTCTATTAAAAGACACTACTGTGACAGTACAGATGTAAAGTAGTCACAGTAATCTATGGGAACACAGAAGGAGTAGATCAGTTTACCTGGTCGAGAAATACCTTACTGAAAAGATGACATGCTTATGACCTAAAAAGATGAATGGTACTTTGCTATATGCAACAACCAGCTAAGGAAATATCATAGAGATTAAAAAAAAAAAAAAAAAAATTCTAAAATCACAATGTATTTTTCAGGAAAATAATACTTGGCCTTGTGTGGATAGTATTTAGGGTGCCTGAAGGAAAGTGAAATGATTAAGAGAATGTCGGAACTGTAAGGGACATTCCTGTGAACACTAAACAAGTATTATTGGGAAATATTGAAAGAAGCACCACTTCATTTTACCTACGTTAGAAACTCTCAGAAACTCTGTGTGCCTGTATCTCCCTACCTATTTCTATCTGTCTCTCAGTCTGCCTGCCTGCCTGTTGACCTACCTACCTGTTGTCTCATTTACCTTATCTATGTATCTGTCTTTCCATCTATCCTTCTATCACCTATTTACCTCTGTTTGAATTCACAGTTATAGTATTTGGATGGGAAAAAGGAATTAAGATCTTTTTTCCTGGCCAAAAAATAAGTCTGATTGAATAGATCAGTATGCCAATGAGGACTAAGCTCCTAATGAGGACTGTTGTTGTTCTTGTTATGTGCTATCAAGTTGGACCCAACTCATAGCGACCCCTCCTTGGGTTTCTTCCTTCCTTCCGAGGAGTGGCTGATGGGTTTGAACTGCCAGCCTTCTGGTTAGCAGTCAAGTGCCTTAGGCACTACGCTACCAGAGCTCCCATCTAATGAGGACTAGTACTGGAAATTTGATTTTATGTAGGACATTTTCCTTAATTAGATAAGCTGAATTCAGAGGGCAATATTTTGATGAAAATGTTTTCAGGGAACTTATACAATATGCTTAAAAGTATATCATTTAAAAAATGTGAGCTCTTAAAAATATGCAACAGTGTGAAGAATTTCAAGCTTTATTAAGATCATGTAAGCAAAAAGTACGAAAACCACTTAGTTAGGAAATTATTCCATAGGGAAAATTTTCAAAGTATGGACTTAGGTTTTAGAATCTCCATTAAGTAAATTCTTATAATGAGAAAACATGTTTTACTCTTTGCATATATCAATGATTTCCTGATTGAAAACAACTTTTGAATGAGATATAGACAGTTCCTTGTCAGAATCAAAATGATAATCTGATGTCCCATCAATAGAGGACAATTTTTTCCCCCCAATTGCTTAGATATGAACTTAGTTCTTAAAAGTGCATAGCAATTCGTATGACTGGTGTTAGCACTGGCATTACTTTTTCTGGAAGTTATTCCTTGTTCCTACAGCTGAACATGAACTTGATGTCTTCTTTTCAATATCTTTAATGAGGTTCATGAAGGGTCTGACGGATGAGGCTAGATTAGGTTAAAGGTGCTGACATAACAGAAGATTATCCACCAGCAGAAGCAAGTTTGAAATAACTATATAAAGTAAATAGTATTTTTGAATTTCGATAGACTCCAGAGACACAAATTTTAATTATTTAGTTTAGAACAACTAAAATTTTAATTATTCCTTTGAAAGATATGGAGGCTAATTTATCTCACAAAATAATTAAAATGAATACAATGGGCTAATAATATTTTTGAATAAATGTATAAGCCTTGCACTATTCACTTTATCATATACCATGCAGTGTGTATAAAGACAGATATCTGTATTAATAATATATGATTTTTAATAAACTTCACATTTCTCATGACTTCACACTGGGTATGAAAATATCATAACACAAAAATTCATTTTTATATTTCTTACTTCAGGATCTCAAACACTGAGAATGTCTAGTGTTTTCTGACATAAAGTATTGTTTGAAAGAATTGATAGTACACACAAAGTATTCTTTGTAAGAGTTAATAGTACACCCACAGGTGTTTGAAAGATGACAGGAGGTAATGTCATACATAGTAAATGGATCTCAAGCAGGGAGTTTCTTTCACTAAAAAAAAAAAAACCTGGTCACAAGCACACTCAAAACAAAACAAAGAAATTCAGCAACACAGTATTCCATAGGTTTTGTTTTTTCTCCTGCCCAAAGGATGTATGAGTTTCCTGAACATAAACTTGAGTTTTGGTTTAATTGTGATAGTCTTACTTTCAAGAGTACAAAGAACCCTTCAAGTCCCCCCCCACACACACACCCCCCAACACACTGCATATCCCTATTATTATTTAGAGATCAAAGGTAAATAAAATATGTATCACTAAGATTGGGAAAGTGCGACAGTGTTGACACCAGTAGGCATGAAATGTACTTGATCCCAGGATGGTGTGAAAACGATGAGTTAGCAGACTCAAGAACAGATGGCTCCTAATTACCCCATGTGGCTAAACACACAAATGCCAACCTCAACGACGCCTTACCTTTGCCCTGTCTGTCCCCTCTAGGCCAGTTCTGTTATATTAAGGGTTATTGCCTTTTTGGCCCTCCCTGCAATCAGCTTTAGACATCCATGGCCAAGAAGGCAGTGTGAGAACACCATTATGAGGAAGGTGTTTGCTTAAAGAAATATTCTGGACAAGAACTGATGGACTTTTTGATAGTCTGGCAGGGAACCACAAACGCCAGCCAATATCTTCTAATCCCCTGAGGATTCAGAACTGCCCCCCATAAATACATAATGGGCTGTTTATCTGAGCAGCTGGGAGATAACATCTTAAAGTTACAGACTGGTGACATGAAGCAGTTAGAAATACAGATACCTCCCCACCCTGGGAAAAACAACCCAGTATATAGATACCACTGGATGCTTCTTTCTCATGCTAATGAGAGGCACAGTTTTCCCAACATTTTTCTGTTAAATAAATCTACTTGGTCAGAAAAGGATGGGCCCGCCTCTTACTCCAGTTGCATGCTTTATAGTGTTTTTGAAGTTTGGGAATATGTTAGGAAATATTCCCACTGGCACAATCAAGTAGATTTTTGTGGCAAATTTTGACTTCTTTTCAAAGAATGCTTAAATTCAGTGACATTAATCATGATCATCTAATAAAATCCTACAGAGATTCCCAACAAGATGCTTTATTCCCAGGGCTCCCATACTACAACAGATCAGATGATATATATATATATATATATATATATATATATATATTCAATACTATGCTTTCGTCTGTAATCCTTCAATCTTCTGAAGATTTAAAGTATCCAAAAGAAAAAAAAAAATCCTCCTTCTCCAAAGACCTATTATTTGTTTCCTGTCATTAGGGAAAAGAAAAAGCTAGCCTTGATAATTAAACAGTCTATTGAACATTTAATATAGTGGAGATTTTACAATTGTTTGTTTCTAATAAGGCTGCTTGTTATTGTCAATAAAGTGTGAGAATCCCATGCTTGTCATGTATTTTTCCAAAAAAAAACAAATTAATCTGTATGATTATGGATAGTGATCAAATTAACCACTAAATTGACAGTCTTTTCTTCATAGGATATTAATAAATATAAATACAACAATGAACAAACTATATTTCAACTGACTGGTTCATTTTAACTATTTCCTGAACATTTGAATGGATTCATTTTATAACTAATCTTAATTTAGTCATAAAAATATTGTTGTGGGCCACAGACTTGATTCTGACTCATAGAACTGCCTTGTAAGGTTTCCAAAGCTGTAGTCTTTATGGAAGCAGACTGCCACATATTTCTTCCTTGTAGTGGCTGGTGGGTTCAAACAGCCAACCTTTCAGTTAACAGCTGAGTACTTACCCACTGCACCATCAAGTCTCCATCAATCATAAAAATAGGGTCCATATATTAGTTTAATATTTTTAATCTAATTGTTAATCCTCAATCTACCTATGTACTATCTATCTGCCTGCCTGCCTATCTATCTATCTATCTATCTATCTATCTATCATCTATTGCATTTAACAAGTCACTTCCTTTTTAATTCCTCTCAGGGATTAAAGCTTTTTTTTTTTTTTTTTCCATCAAATTCAGCTTAATTGTAAGCTTTGCCTGGTCTTACCTACTTAATTTTCTTCTAGCCTTTCATTAACCCTGAAAAGTGGCAGAAGAATACATACATATAAAATTGTTCTGAAATGTGTAGAAACAGCCTCCATCATGACTGCATAAAGCGACATTTATGGGCAATGGCTACTAGAGGCTGAAGCCTGTGGAGCCAGTCTCGGGAGAGTACTCTCCAGCCCCACGGTTTTCCTATGGACAACTGAAAAGTAAAACGTCTGCCCTCAGCGTTAGAACGTGCCCTAATGCTGCCTTTTCTTACAATTTGAAAACTTTTTATTGGCATTAAGAATTTGCTTAATCAAATCCTAGTGAATATCTTTTCTCACTCCTGGGACTGTTTAGCAAAATATGGATTAGGGCAAAGGCTTCTAATGTGTCCTTAGGAGAGTCATCATGATGAGATCCATGAAGGGGTGGGGGAGAATGTACAAGCTCCAGAAGACTGCCTTTAGCCAAAACAAAGGAGAAAAATGAGGCTTTGGCAGGAAAAACTCCCTGTGTTTGAATCAAAACTATGAAAGGGAAGTGTGTCAGTAAAAAGATTTCCCCATAGGTTTGTTTGGAATAGAATTTTCAATATAATGAAGATAAAGCACTTTTTGAAAACCCCTCTAACAATATTTCATTTCTAATAGAATTGCCTGTGAGCAACTGAAACAATTGACAAGGGCAGGGGTAAACACTTGATAGAAGAAATTCTAACACTGAAATAACTAAAAATATGCTTACCTCAGTTGAACATCTTGTTGGATGACCTAGAATATAATTATCTTCCTAAGTAATCCAATTAGCACCAAAGCAAAAGAGGAAAATTTTTGGTTTTAGTACCTGAGGAATAGAAAATGTTTGGAAAAGAAATTTCACAGTATTTATAAGTGAAACATTTCTCTATCCCAAATGTATGAGCTTTCTGAATCCAGAACTCTCACCAGTCTAATTCTTTTGTGTATTTTCTAAAAAGAATAATTATCCATAGTAACAGCACTTGCTTACATGTGATATTTTACTAAGGACTGAACGAAACAAATTGTGCAGACATAGTGATGCAATGAAGCCTGATGCAGAAAGTTTTTTAGGGCAAATGAGCAAATGTATTCATTGATTTCACTTCAAGAGTTATTTGCAAACAATTTACAGGTTTGCTGTTGTCATTTACAGTTGAGTGGATTCTGACTCATAGCAACCCATGTGACAATGTAGAACTGCACCATGGGATTTTCTTGGCTGTAATCTTTCTGGAAACAGATTTCCAGGTCTTTCACCAGCAGAAAGGCTGGGTGGGTTCAAACTGTCACCCATTCCGTTAGCAGCTGAGCACTTAACCTTTGTACTACCAGGGGTCTTTTTTACATATTTAGGCCAGAGATTAAGTGTATTGATCAGTGTATGAGAAAAGGGACCCTTCAGAACTGATGGAGAAATCAGCCTTGTAATTAAAATCAAAAGCACTGGAGCTAGACGAGCCTGGTCTTGGATTCTGGCTGGGCCTCTTACTCTATGTGACTTCAGGTGAGTTGTTAATCTCCCTAAATCTCAGTTACCTCATTTGTAAAACAGAGATAGTAACTATACTTTATCCACAGTTTGTGTGAAATACTTGCACAGTGCTAAAGTAATGATTGTTAACTTAAAATTAGTTAATCAGTAATAATCGTGTTCAGCGGTAAATCCTTTGAAGTTTTCTTGACTTATCTATTACATATACTTCATGTCATCACTCTTTCAAATAGAACTCCAGTGGAACTTCCTCTCTCCCACTTTCTGAGGACATCCATAGGTTTTCTCGTTTTAGCTTCCTTAATTTTTTCTTTTACCCTTATCTCACTGGCTGCCTAAGGAGCACTGGTGGTGCAATGGTTACAGCATTTGGCTCCTAAGCAAAAGATGAGTGGTTTGAACTTACCAGCGACTCCATGGGAGAAAGATGAGGCGATCTTCTTCCATAAAGATTTACAGCTTGGGAAACCCTACAGGATAGTTTTCCTCTGTCCTTAAAGGGGCACTAAGAGTTAGAATCTATTCAGTGGCCATGGGTTTGGTTGTCCCCCACACTGGCTGACAATATTTGATCATGAGGATGGGTTTTTACATCTTTGGAGAAAACATTGATACTTTTCTTGTCATCTGTTTACTATTATGTCTTCAACTATCTTTTGGTCAAACACTCTCAAATTTCCTACTGTCTTAGGCTGGATTCACTAGGAAAGCAAAACCAGAAACTCACTGCCATTGAGTTGATTCCAACTCATAGTGACTCCCATTGGGTTTCTGAGGCTATAAATCTTTACAAAAGTAGATTGTCTCATCTTCCTTCATGGAGGGTTTGAATCGCTGACCTTCTAGTTAGCAGCCAAATGCATTATCCAGTACACCACCAGAGCTCCAAGGAAATGGGTTATGCCGTTGTAGAGGCTGGCAAGTCCCATGGGTCAAACATCAAGCTGGAAACTTCTTCTGACTCATGCAGCTTCATGGGTTGACAAACCCAAGATCAGCAGGAAGTATAGCAGGCTTCTGGCTTTGGAGGCTGACGAATCCAAGATTGGCAGGTAAAATGGCAGATTGTTGGATCACAGGCTGCAAAGGCAACAATCCCACAATTGGCAGACAATAAAGAGCTAGATGCAGGATCAAGATCTGGCAGAAAGCCAGAGAATTTTCCCAGAATGGCCAAATATGTTTTACAAGCAGGCCATACACTGGAGAAAACTCCCTTTCAACTAGTTGGCTACTCATAGCACATCTCATCATGGAGTTATTTACATTATATCAGATCTCATCTTGGGGGATGACTACATCTTAACTGTTAAACCACTGAGAATCATGGCCCAGCCAAGCTGACCCGCAACCTTAACTATCACACCTACCTACATCTTAACTAAGCCCTGGTAAGATGAAGCTTCTTAAGAATTCCACTCTTAAAATCACTTCTCTCTTTCACTGTTGGTCACTATTAGTCAAGAATGTACCATTCGGTTCACGTTGGCTTGGGATCTTTGTAGTTTAGTATGCTGTTCCCTCTCTCTAGTTTATCAATCTGGAGTCACTTTAATGTTCCAAATGGAATTAGAGCCAGACCTTTACACAACTGGCAAAAGATCTAGGATCTGAATAATGCTGGCCAAGTTTGGGAACAAAGATTCTGCTGAAAGTCTGAAGCTTCAGTACTCATAATTACAATAGACACAATTCTTAGCTTTCAAAAAACACCCCAAAATAAAAAAAAGTACAAGCTTTAAAATATAGTGGAAAAAAGTATGTATTTCTTTTAAATAGATAAAGACTATTTTCTCTTTTACTGAAAAGTAGAAATTTGCTAAAATAGTAAGATTTACTTTCTACTTTATATATCTAGATAATGGAAGCAGAAGATATTATGAAAGATGTAGTTTTTTCATATTCATGACATATTTTTTAAAAGGAGGAGAAAGACAATGTTGTAAAAAGTCAGAGAATTCACAATGTACCTATGGTGAGCAGGTTACCATGTTGCTATTGTATTAAAAAGGCCTAACTAGTATAAAACGTGGACTTAGACTTCATGTAATTAAAATCTACTGGACTAATGAAAAATATGTATCAGGGATTAATTTGTTTTAAAACCCTTGGATACAAAAATTATTACATTTGTTTATTTTTCTAAATCACATTTGATCTGGTTCTATGTTTCCTACTTGTAGATCCTCAACATAAGTCACTAGGGAGCCCCTCACCATCCACAAACCCACATCTGAGTGAGAAGGCAGATGGAGCTTTGATAAATTAACAAAGCTTCAAAGGGCTTGTAGCTTTCAGTTCACCACATAGTGTTGTTGCCCACTGTCCAATTTCATAATTTCACAAAGTCCATTTGAAGGCAAGTTGTTTCACTCTATGCCACTCAAAGGGGCAAAGATGTTTGTTTTGTTTTTCTTCTTTGACCACCAAGTTTTTGGTGTTATGTTGCATCAGAATGTATGTGATTCCCTATCAAGACTCCTGCCACTTACTGAAGAATTATTAAAGGAAGATTTTAAAAGGAAAAAAAAAAAAGTTGCCCTGGAGCTGATTCCCCCACCATGTGTGTCAGAGTGGAACTGTGCTCCACAGATTTTCAGTGGCTGATTCTTCAGAAGTAGATTGCTGAGACTTTCTTCTGAGGCACTTTTGAGTGGACTTGAACCTTTCACATTTTCATTAAGGAATTTTTAATGTGTGTACTCATTATTATCCATTTGCTCCTACACATCAACTCTCCAACATGCTCTTTGGCCTAGGGGGCTAACCTCTATTGACTGCTTCACAAGGAATCTTGATTCTAGATGGTTGTGGCATGGGTGTGTGTGACAGGAGCTCAGAGAGCAGAAGGAAAGAGACTGCAGTGTTTATTCCCTGACCCCTTTTCCTATGCCCACCTCGCCTTGGACAATGGCTGCATTCTTCTACATATAGTCACAGCTCCTATCACCTGACCTTTTTTCCCCACAATTATAGATTGTCTCATTCTCTGTCTTTGCCCCTCAGGTCGAGAAGTTACAAAGCCTTCCTACTCTGGCAAATACCTGCACCTAGCCCCTATCTCAATAATAATAATAATAATAATAATAATAATAATAAA
>NW_006921595.1:18718910-18721312 GCF_000298275.1 Orycteropus afer afer | reverse complement strand
CATCTTCCTTCTGAGGAGTGGCTGGTGGGTTTGAACCGCCAGCCTTCTGGTTAGCAGTCAAGTGCCTTAGCCACTATGCTACCAGAGCTCCCAATATTATTAATAGTAAAGATTATTTTAAATTTGCTTGTAGAGATCTGATGTACACTGCCATTTTATTAAAAGTTTATAAGCTCAGGAAAGCCCTAATTTGGAGACATGAACTATTTAGGAACTGTGTCCTAGTGATAGGACAGTTTGGGTGTAAACCTTGAGGAGAGAATGTGGGATGGCAAGAAGACTTTTATTTTCCCTTCATACCAGAAGCAGTAGCTCCATGTGTTCCCAAAAGATTAAAAACCACAGGTAGGCACTACAGAAATAGATACAAACAGATGGAACCCAAGGGTTGAGAATCCATCTTGCAGGATGTTGTACCACTCAAAGCATAGATATGTAGTGGGATGCATGTGGGGGGGATTCTTTATAAATTTCTTTGAATTTAAAATGAAACAAAACAAATACAATATTGTGAGATGGTGGAATAGGCAGAAAGACTGCACAGACCCTCTTCAACAAAGAAAATGGGAACCAATTAACACAGATACAGAAGATAATCCTGGACCCCTGAGCTTTGAAAGGAAGGATATAGAAGTGGACTAAACTCCACTAGAAGAATTTGCATGAAAACACCAATAAAGGAGACATACGGAGCTGCAGTCTGGCAGCAATCCTGACAGCACAGACAGCTTAGATATTGCCGAGTGGTGTTAGGACCTAAGAATTGACCTAAAAATCAGCCCTGCTAGCCAGGGACTGCACCATGGACTGCTCTGGTAGCTGGTGGAAAAAAGGGGAAGCAGTGAAGAGGAAGGTGGGCTGATCAGTGGACTTTTGCCTGTCTGGAGGGTGCAGCCATTTTGAATGTTTACAAGTTGCTTGAACATTTTGGATATTTAAAGCAACAGCATTCTCCCAGATTCCAGGCACTTAAGAACAGGCTCTGCTTGCTGGGAACTGCAAAGATCCGCATGAACTACTGGAAAGGTGTGACATTCCCCTTGTTACTCTTATATCTCACACCCTCTTAGTGAATGGAGGTGCAGCCAGCCCTCACTCACACTCACCTTCTAGGCTGGCAGGAATTACATCATAGTCTGTGTGCTCCATTGGAGCCTGGGTGCCCTGCCCTGCCCTGTCCAGATTTTTTTTTTTTTCTAGTTTGTTTGTTTTTGTCTGTTTTAAAACTACTACTATTATTATTATTTTGTCCTTTTTTTTATCATTCTTTATTATTCCCTTCCAGCTTTTCAGGTTTTTTTCAGCTTTATTCTTTTCCCTGTCCTTGGTTCCGATTTTTTTTTTTCCTTATGGGTAACCCCGTTCCATGTTTTTCTTTTTGCATTTTTCCCATTTTTTTCTTCATTATTCTCCTTCTCTACCTTTTTTTGTCTTATTGCTCTCTCCCCAGATATTGTGGTATTTTTTGTTTTGTTTTGTTTTTGTTTTTTTCCCTTTTCTTTTTTCTGGTTACTATTCCTGTGTGATTACACAGTGTGTTTTTTGTCTATTTGCTTTTACTTTTTTTGATGGTTATTAAATTTTTATTTTTGTATAACTGAGTGCGAGACAGCAACAGTCCCCATATGACACAACTACACCCACATCTCCTGCCGCTTCACTTACTGAGTGAGAGTCACCACCTCCTTCTCCACCAATGGGCCTATGATAAACAGCCACCAAGAAGAGCCTGACTCACCCTTAACTGCTCTTCACAAACAGTTAACAGAGATCTAAATACAACAACATCAACATGTCTCAGAGAAAACAGACCATCACAGTCCACACAAAGAAGCCAGATAAAGTATTAGAAACAAGGGAGCAGGATACAGACCCAGAACGCAACCCTGAGGAAGAAATAACATTATACTCTTTGATAAGGAATTCAAAAGAATTATATTTAGGTGTCTTCAACAGATTGAGAGAAAGATCAAGGAAAACACACACAAATCTCTAGAAGAATTTTGGAAGAAAATACAAGAACAAAATGACAAAATAAATGAAAAATTAGAAATTATTCTAAATATATAGATAGAAATCCAGAAGATTGATACTAAATTGTCAGAAATAGATAACACATTGAAAGGCCAGAGGAATAGAATTGATGCAATGGAAGAGAGAATTAATGAGATTGAAGACAAATACCTGAATACTTCTATGGAAAGGGATCAATCAGAAAAAAGATTAAAAAAAAAAAAAAATGAAGAAAGCTTATGGATCATGTGGGATACTATCAAAAGGAATAACCTACATGCCATTGAAATTCCAGAACAAGAAAAGAAAAATAAAACCATTGAGAAAATTTTCCAAGATTTGTTGGAAGAGAACTTCCCTGATATGATGAAAGATGAGAATATATCCAT
>NW_006921595.1:18711351-18712716 GCF_000298275.1 Orycteropus afer afer | reverse complement strand
CAACCATAAAAGAGCAGGAATGGCAATATTAATTTCTGATCAAATTGACTTTAAGACAAAAACCACCATATGAGACAAGGAAGGACATTATATAATTATTAAAGGAACAATTGACCAAGAAGATATAACCATAATAAATATCCATGGACCCAATGAAAGAGCCCCAAAATACATAAATCAGGCTTTAAAAGAGTTGAAAAGTCAAATAGATGACTCCATAGTCATAGTGGGAGACTTTAATACAGCACTTTCAATGAAAGATAGAACAAATGCAAAGAAACTCAACAAAGATGCAGATGAGCTAAACAATACAATCCACCAACTTGATCTTACAGACATCTACAGAGCACTTCACCAACAACAGCACAATATACATTATTTTCCAGTGCACATGGAATATTTTCCATGATAGACCATGCGTTAGGCTGTAAAGCAAGCCTTCGTAAATTTAAAAACATTAAAATACTGCAAAGCATCTTCTCAGATCATAATGCCAAAAAATTAGAAATCAGTAATAGGAAGATCAATGTAAAAAGAGTAACACATGGAAACTGAACAACACCTTCCTTAAGAAAGACTGGGTAAGAGAAGAAATAAAAAGTGAAATTGAAAATTTCCTTGAATCAAATTATGAAAACACAATAAACCAAAATCTTTGGGATACAGCAAAAGCAGTGATCAGAGGCCAATTTATAGCAATAAATGCACACATAAAAGAGAAGAAACAAACAAAATCAACACTTTAAACCAACATCTCCAACAATTAGAAAAAGCACAGCAAGAAAAGCCTACAGTCACCAGAAGAAAGGAAATAATGAAGATTCAAGCATAAATCAGTGAAACAGAAAATAGAAAGACAATAGAAAAAATCAACAAGACCAGAAGTTGGTTTTTTGAAAAGATTAATAAAATTGACAAACCACTGGCAAATTTTACAAAGGAAGAAGGGAGGGAATTGAAATAGCATGAATAACAAATGAAACAGGTAACTTCACAATAGAACCAACTGAAATAAAAAGGATAACATCAGGATACTATGAAGAACTGTACTCCAACAAATTTGAAAATCTAGAAGAAATAAACAAATTTCTAGAAACACACCACTTACCTAAGCTAACACAGACTGATGTGGAAAAGTTGAACAGATCCATAACAAAAGAAGAAATTGAACAGGTCATCAGAAAATTACCAACAAGAAAAAGGCCTGGCCCAGACGGTTTCACCAAAGAATTCTACCAAACATTCAGAGAAGAGCTGACACCAATCCTATTCAAACTGTTCCAAAACATACAAAAGGATGGAATCCTCCCTAACTCATTTTATGAAGCAAGCATAACCTTGATACCAAAACCAGGCAAAGACATC
>NW_006921595.1:18705692-18710760 GCF_000298275.1 Orycteropus afer afer | reverse complement strand
TGGCAGGATACAAGATCAACATCCAAAAATCAGTTGGATTCCTCTACACCAGCAAAGAGATTTCTGGAAAAGAAATAAGGAAACCAATACCATTTACAATAGCTACCAAAATAATAAAATACCTGGGAATAAAACCAGGGACACAAAAGACCTATTCAAAGAAAACTATAAAAAAAAAAAAAACTATTTAAGAAACCATAAGAGATCTACATAAATGGAAGAACATCCCATGCTCATAGATAGGAAGATTGAACATTGTGAAAATGTCAATTTTACCCAAAGCAATCTACACATTCAATGCAATCCCAATCCAGATTCCATCAACATTGTTTAAGGATATGGAAAAACCAATCACTAACTTTATATGGAAAAGAAAGAGACCCAGGATAAGCACAGCACTAATGAAGAAGAAGGAGCTCTGGTAGCATAGTGCCTAAGGCACTTGACTGCTAAACAGAAGGCTGGCAGTTCAAACCCACCAGCCCCTCTTCAGAAGGAAGATGGGGCAATCTACTTCCATAGTGATACTGCCTCAGAAACCCAAGAAGGGGTCGCTATGAGTTGGGTCCAATTCAACAGCACATAACAACAACAACAACAACAACATTGAAAAAGAAAAACAAAGTAGGAGGTCTCACACTTCCAGATCTCAAAATCTATTATGTAGCCACAGTAGTCAAAACTGCCTGGTATTGGTCTAATGAGAGACACATGGACCAATGGAATAGAATTGAGAACCCAGAAATAGATACATAGACCTATGGTCAGCTGATCTTTGACAAAGGGCCTAAATCCATTAAATGGGGAAGAGAATGCTTGTTTAATAAATGGTGCTGACAAAACTGGAAAAATGAAAAAAGATCTGTACCTTACACCATACACAAAAAACAAACTCCAGATGGATCAAAGACTTAAATGTGAAATCCAAAACTATAGAGTTCCTCAAGGAAAAACTAGGGATGAACTTAGGGGCCCTAATATATGGCATAAATAGACTATCAAGCGTAACTCAAAATATACAAACAGTAGAAGAGAAACTAGATGAATGGAACCTTCTAAAAATTAAATTTTTATGTGCTTCCAAAGACTTCTCCAAAAGAGTCAAAAGAGAACCTACAGATAGGGAAAAAATATTTGATAATGACATATCTGACAAGGCACTTATCTCTAGAATTTATAGAAAACTCCAACACCTCAATAACAAAAATATAAATAATCCAATTAAAAACTGGTCAGAAGACTTGAATAGGCACTTCACCAAGGAGGCTATTCAGGTGGCCAACAAACATATGAAGAAATGCTCACAATCATTAGCCATTAGAGAGATGCAAATCAAACAACAATGAGATACCATCCTGCCCTAGCACTAGCAGCAAAATTCAAAAAGACAGAAAATAACAAATGCTGCCAAGGATGTGGAGAGATTGGGACTCTCGTACACTGCTGGTGGGACTGTCAAATGGTACAACCACTGTGGAAAGCAGTATGGCAATTCCTTCAAATGTTGGAAATAGAAATACCATTTGATCCAGCCATTCCATTTTAGGTATATATCCTAAAGAAGTGAGAGCCATGACAAGAACACACATATGCACACCCATATTCATCGCAGCACTATTAACAATAGCAAAAAGTTGGAAACAACCTAGATGTCCATCAACTGAGGAATGTATAACCAAACTATGATACATACACACAATGGAATACTATGCAACCCTGAAGAATAATGTAGAATCTGCAAAATACCACATAATGTATGAACTTGGAGGACATTATGCTAAGTGAAATAAGTCAATGACAGAAGGACAAATATTGTATTAGTCCGTTATTGTAAAAGTCAAGGAACAGTTTATATATGGAAGGAAATTTTCTTTCTTGGTTACCAGGAGTGGGAGGGTAGGGTAGGGAACACTGTTAGATATGTAGAGATAAGTATTGATTTGGGTGAAGAGAAGGGCAATGTACCAAATGTGAATGATCAACATGGTGGCACTAAGGAAGAGGAAGACATAGAGAGGTACATGGTAGCTGCAGACAATAAAGATGAACCCTTTTGCACATACAATACTGCGTTGTCAGTTAAGGGAAACATGGGTATGCAGGAGGATAGATGGGTGGACAGGCTGAACTATTAGGTATGTCTCTGCAGCAGGGAGTGTACACAGGACCATGTATGGGGTTGGCAAACAGTGGTTCTACAAGTGTATTTGTATGTAAGAATTTCCAGGGGTATAGTAGAGCTGACAAGGGACAAGTTTGTAGTCACTTCTTGGTCACAGCTAGCTACCCAGGGGGAGCGAGTAGTTGAATCTGTGGGCTTGGTACCATAGTTGCAGGGGACATCAAGCTCAATTGGCATAACATACTACACAAAACATTGTTCCACCTCCTACTTTGGCGAGTAGCGACCGGGATCTTAAAAGCTTGCAAGCAGCCATTTAGATGCAACAATGGGTCTCTCCTCATCGAGAGCAAAGAAGAATGAAGAAAACCAAAGATTCATGGGAACAATTAGTCCTCGTGACTGGTACACCATGTGATCCTCAGCCTATAATACTATGAGACCAGAAGAACTAGAAGGTGCCTGGCTACCACTGTCAACTACTCAGAGGGGGATCTATGTAGGAGATCCTGGATAGAGAGGGAGAATAATGTGGAACAAAACTAAAACTCATTTGGAAAAAAAAAAAGGAGGACCAGGTTTGCTGGTCTGATAGAGCCTGGTGGAACCACTGAAACTGTGGTCACTAGCTGCCCTTCAGGTCTGAAATTGAACCCACACCTGTGGCTTCCAGCCAAACAAAAAACAGGCATATGAGTTGAACTTGTACCTGAGGTAGATACACTCCTTGGAGAGAACATTCTTGGGAGAAAGAAGGGCTGTTTATGCACAGGGAGACAGGCCAGGGGGCAGGAATGCATGGAGGGTTGGACACGGGGAAGAGGTAACTATTGGGAGGAAGTGGGAGGGGAGTTGTTACATTGGGGTAAATTGTAGTCAATGTCATGGGGCAATGTGTGTGTGAACTGCTGTATGGAAAGTGAAATATATATATATAGTGTTTAAGGTAGACAAGGAAAAGGAAGTTTCTCCACACAAATCACTAGAATGCTCTGATTTGGAAAATAGACCCTTGGCCAAATAGAATAATGCACAGAGTAACTATTAAATATGTTTATCACAAGGTAAAGTATATGAAGGCGTTCTGGCACCATAGTGGTTGAAACATTCAGGTGCTAACCAAAAGGTTGGTGTTTTCAACCCACCAGCCACACTACACAAGAGAGATAAGGCAGTCTGTTTCCATAAAGATTTGTTGTTGTTAAGTGCCGTAGAGTCGTTTCCAACTCATAGCAACCCCATGCACAGCAGAACAAAACACCACCCAATCCTGCGCCAGCTCCACAATCCTTGCTATACTTGAGCCCATTGTTGCAGCCACCGTGTCAATCCATCTCGTCAAAGGCCTTCCCCTCCTTCGTCGACCCTCCACCTTACCAAGCATGACATCCTTCTCCAGGGAATGGTCCTCTCTAACAACATGACCAAAGTAGGTGAGATGAAGTCTGGCCATCCTCGCTTCCAAGGAGCATCTCGGCGGCACTTCCTCCAGGACAGATCTGTTAGTTCTTTTGGCAGTCCATGGTACCTTCAGCATTCTTCCACAACTCAAAAGCATCAACTCTTCTTTGGTCTTCCTCATTCATAAAGATTTACAGCCTTGGAAATCTTATGGGGCAGTTCTACACTGTCCTAAAGAGTTGCTATGACTCAGAATTGACTTGATAGCAATAGGGTTAAGGTATATGAGATTTTAAGCTATTTAATTCTTAAGTGATGAAGTTTTATTTTAAAATATTTTTTAAAAGGAGATATGCCATAAATTGTTATGATGCATATCAAGATTTCATCACCCAGCTTTCTTCCCAGTGTAATCTATTTGCTAGTGTACAAATTCTCCATAGGCCTTGTGATATCAGATTGTCAGGGACAATTTGACAAAAGGTCAGTTATACCAAAGCAACATAGAATTCACTGACAATGTTGTGTCCCATCCTTAAGAAAAGGACCACAGGTCTTTGGAGCCATAGCTAAGTAATTCCTTGAGGGAAGGATGGGGAAATGATCCCCAATGGCATGAAATCAGATAATCCTAGAAAGAAAACAGAACACACCAAAGGACAGCATTCAAAATATATAGGGCATTCTTATAGTTTGCTTTACTTGGTAGGGTAGGATACGGATGACTGGAGAGTGATATGAGAATATCAGGTCATTTTTAGCACCATTCATATGCAGAAAATCTTAAAAATGAGAGTTAAAGATAACTGCCTTAGGGTTGATTCTGATCAAATTTATATCCCTAACATAAATCATAATAATCAAAGAAGCTGGATTATATGAAGAGGAACTTGGCATCAGGATTGGAGGAAGATCAATAACAACCTGCGATACGCAGATGACACAACTTTGCTTGCTGAAAGTGAGGATAACTTGGAGCATTTACTGACGAAGATTAAAGACTACAGTCTGCAGTGTGGATTATACCTCAATATAAAGAAAACAAAAATCCTCACAACTGGTCCAATAAACAGCTGCATGGTGGATGGAGAAAAGATTGAAGTTGTCAAGGATTTCATATTACTTGGTTCTACAATCAACACCAGTGGAGGTAGCAGTCAATACATCAGATGACATAATACGTTGGGCAAATCTGCTGCAAAAGACCTCTTTCAAGTGATGAAGAGCAAAGATGTCTCCTTGAAGACTAAGGTGAGCCTAACCTAAGCCATGGTATTTTCAGTCACCTCTTATGCATGTAAGAGCTGGACAATGAATAAGGAAGACTGAAGAAGAGTTGATGCTTTGAGTTGTGGTATTGCAGAAAAATGCTAAGAGTACTATGGTCTGTTAAAAGGACTAACAAATCTGACCTGTAAGAACTGCAGCCAGAATGCTCCTTGGAAGCAAGAATGGCCAGACTTCATCTCAACTTCATTGGTCATGTTGTCAGAAGGAACCATTCCCTGGAGAAGGGTATCATGCTTGGTAAAGTGGAGGGTCAAC
>NW_006921595.1:18680952-18702472 GCF_000298275.1 Orycteropus afer afer | reverse complement strand
TTTCATGCAAATTCTTCTGCTAGTTGGGGTTTAGTCCACTTCTGTATCCTTTCCTTCAAGGCTCAGGGGTCCAAGATTATCTTCTGTGTCTGTGTTAAATGGTTTCCCTTTTCTTTGTTGAAGAGGGTCTGTGCAGTCCTTCTGCCTAGTTCACCATCTTGCCGGAACTCTAAGGTATTTTGTTCTACAGGACAATATTTTAAAGACATAATTTTTATACTACCTCTTAACGTGTAGTGAGAAAAACTTTTTTAAACTGTTTTTAATTTGTTGCATGGAAAAGCTGGTACTTCATAAATTTATGTATCTTCTTAAAATGTTAGTAGAAGCTAAGAACCACACCCAACACAGTGCCTTTATGTAACCAGTTCTTAATAATTTTTCATGGAAAACATAGATATGACTTCAGAATTAAATGTATGTAGTTTTCGATCAAGAACAATAGCAGAGTGATCTTTGGCAGTTACTTCTCTTTTAGTTTCAGTTTTCTCATATGTGAAAATGGACATAAAGGCATATGTTCCAGGGTTGTTATGAGAATTAAATGACATAACTTTTTGAAAACTATAAAAGTACCTGAGAGCTGTAAGAAATTATTATTATAGACTTTTCTTCTTTATCATTAAATAAAAAACCTCTGAAAATATGTTCAAGTATTAAATTAACATTTTCACTAAAAATCAATCCAATTCAATGCTTCTAAACTGGATGTGATTTTGTGCTCCAGAATGAATTTGGCAAAGCCTAAGACATTTGGGTTGTCACAACTGGGGTGTGCTCCTGGCAACTATTAGGGAAGAATCCAGGGATGTTGCTAAATGTAGTGTAATGCACAAGACAGCCCCACACAACAAAGAATTATCCAGTCCAAAATGTCAATAGTGTGGAGGTTGATAAATGTGGATCGGATATTAGGATTTTTTAAAAAATAAAAACTGCAAGTAATGTAAAATGTAAGGGTTCTACTAAGAATCAGAGTAAATTTCTATAGCTTAGAAGTTGGTATGAGACAGATTTGTGCTAAACCTAGATTCAGGCATTAAAGTTTGAGCAATGACCATGCTCGTAATTCCTGAAAATCTTCTTATACCAGAGCTATGTTTACTACTTGTCTCATTCCAACATTACAAATAATACCAACCTTAAAATATTTGGAATAATAACTGTACAGTTTTCTGTGAAAAAAAAAATTCAATTAGTGGTAGCACATATGAATGGATATCTTCTGGGCTTAAAATTTTTCTCTTTCTGTTTTGGAGGAGAGCAGAATCGAGCTATCTTTTCAGCACATGACTAATTTTCATGGTCAGACTTTCTCCAGTTTTTATCCAAGTCTCTTCCACATCCCTTCTAGAGAAAGAGATCTTAATTTTCTGTGTCTAAAATGTTTGTATTCAAGCCAGTCACTCATATCAGAATAACAGAATTTAAACTACTTGACATAGAAATGTTTTTCATTTGTAGATGGAAGCTGTTGTCAGAGTAGACTGGGAGGAAATTTGGCAATCCATCTGATGATTATTTAATACTTAAGGGATTAGGATACTTGACATACTTGGTACCTCCCTTCTAGACACTTATAGTCCAAAAGTTTAAGGTAATGACCTAGCAATACATATTTCACTCCCCCTCTTTTTAAAAGATATATGTATAATTTTCTTTCTGTTTCACTTGGACTGCATGTGCCTTATTCTGTGCCAGAAAATACGAAGAATCTTTATCAACCTTCCTAATTACTATTGACATCATGGAGTATGTAAGTTTTCATTAAAGCTTTGAGAGGTGGTTCACTAGATATGAAAATACAATTTTATTCTAGGTAGAAGAAAAGTTAATAAACCCTAGAGGCTGAGAATATAAAAGGAAAATCAAGACATTGAATAACAATGAAGGGATTAAAGAATAGGATTTAGTAAGTAAAGTATAAGGAATTTCAGATTGTGGGCAAGCAGAAAGAGTTCTATAAATTTTAATTCTCCCCCTGAGTATTCTCAAAAAAAGGAAGCCTGATAAAAGGAAATTCCAGCTTTCTGTTCTTACTTGAAATAACCAAGATAAAATAAAAAGATAAAATAATCACTAAAAATTAGTTCTCCTGAATACAAGTACAAAATAATTAGTGATGTATTAGTAAATATTTGGAAGTGGTCTATAAAGAGAGAGAGAGAGAACAAGGAAAGAAAGAAAGAGAAGGAAAAAAAAAAAAAAAAAAGGCCCGTTGTAAATATTCCCAGTTGGCTAATATCCAGGTACTGAAATGAAGTTACTGAACACCAGTTGAGAAGAGATGGGAAGTAGCAAACTATTATATAGTACTTCTACTATATAGATACAATTGATATAAATACCATCAAGAACATAGACAATAGAAAAATGTAATAAAATAATTAGAAAGTAATGAGTTTTGAGTGCTTATAATCTTGTTTTTAATATAATAGATTTCATTTAAATTGTTATTTAAGTTTTAGTAATAGCTGTGCTCACAAAATTTCTGAAAATTTAACAACTAGCTCTCACAAGCCAGTACAAGGCAGCCCTTGCACATCACAGATGGGGACAGTTCTTTGAACCTCCTTCTTCGCTTTGCCTGTGTAGAGTTGGAACTTAACATAAAAGATAAGAAGTCACTGAAGATGCATTGAAGGTTAATATATTAGATCAAGAACACAATTTCTGAAATGTTCATCATTAAGAACATAATGGAGAAGTAACCCTGGAGTAGGGAATTCATTATAAAAGTGGAAAGAGGTGGAATAAAGTATAGCGGTATTTGGGGAATATATAAATATTAGAAGGAGCTCTGGTAGCATAGTGCCTAAGGCACTTAACTGCTAGCCAGAAGGCTGGTGGTTCAAACCCACCAGCCACTCCTTATCAGGAAGTTTGGGCAATCTATTTCTGTAATGCCACCTCACAAACCCAAGGAGGGGTCGCTATGAATTGGGTCCGACTAAACAGCAAATAACAAGAACAACATAAATATTGGAATATTTGATATGATAAAACTAAGATATTGTAGTAATAATATCAAAAGAAGAAGATGATTAAGGAACTGTTCATACTGTATTTGCATTTAGATTTAAAAGGCTCTGTAGGTTTACATAATTTCTGTGTACCTTGGTTAAACACATTATGTATGACTACTGACTGATAACGTGAAATCAATTAGAATGGGTTTGTAAGTGTATGGGGGGATGTATGTTAAAATGTGGCATCTACCAGACCAAATTTGAGATGCAGAGTTTTTTCTTAAGTACCCTTGAAATCTTTTGTAATTAGAGCATGAAAACCAAATAGACATTTTCTTTGGACTGCCTGAAAATTCAAGGTATGTTTTGTCCTTCTACCAAGAGAATTGGGTACTTTAACAGGTAAAACTTTTATCAAAAAAGTTTCACTTACTATATTGCTCTAGATTTTCCAGTCCCTTTCTTGTCTTCGGAAAACCACAATAAACTTTTTTTTTCTTCTGGTGGATTAAAATAAAAGGAGAATGCCTCATTCTGGAGGGCAAAAGTATAGCAGAAGATTGAACTTAAAGGGGGAAAAAATTACAAAAACGTACATGCTACAAGGAAGCTTTGAAAACAAAGCCCTGAAAAAAATGAAAGAATGACAATTTACAAATCAGGAGTCCAGAAGTTCTGTTTTATGATTATGTTGCAGTTTAATTTCTTTATATCTTTCTGCCATTGTTAAAAAAGCAGCCAGGACTTCAAAGGGAGCTTGCATGTGTTCCGAATCAGGGCTTCAGAGCTGATGTCTGACAGCCCAGAAATTAAAACGAAATAAATGTGCTGTTTAAACTCCCAGTTTTTCCAACAACAACAACAAAATCACTTTTTATGCATTTTGGGTAATTTTTTTTTTTTTTTGCTTGTTAATTTGAAAATTCTTTTTTGTTCGATTTTTCCTCATTTACCAGTTACAGGTCTGGGCCTAGGGAATACAGGATTCCCATGGACTTCAGAGGGAATTTCAGACAACCAGAGGGAGATGCCAAGACTCTGGAATCAGCTTTTGTGACATTTTCTGTACAGTGAAACAGATTCCCCCTCAAAAAAAAAAAAAAGACAAAGAACCTTAGTTGTTAGGCCATGCCCAAACACCTGCATTTGACTGTTCTTGCATTTTCTTGGGATGACGGAAACAGACATCTCCAAAGAACAAAGAAAGGCTCTGGGATGGTTTGTATTTGAAAGTGCACTAGCGTGTATACGGAACGTCAGTCACTAGCCAGAAATTTGGCAGCCATTTCTTGGAGCACTGAAGAGAGTAATAAGAGTTTGACACAGAGAGCTCTGTAACTTGAGGGTAAAGCAGAGTCCGTGAGGGACTGCAATTGCAGATGCAAAGGACCTTGATATCATCTGAAACAATTTATTAGTTTTACCAATGAGGAAGTAAAGACACTGAGGCTCAGAGTGGTAAAGTAGTTTGTTCAAGATGAGACAACTAGCAAAGTGTTGTAGAAGTTTGTGAAATTCTATTTTCTGCCTAACGACGTGGGGAATAAACGCTATTGGAGTTCAGAGAAAAGCAGACACAGAGACCCTTTGTGTTTCGGGGCTTCTTTCTACCTGCCTATCACAGCCGTTACTCAAAAACCCACCCCTGTCTTCCTCTTTTCATTGAGATTAACAAACAGCTAGGAAGTGTGGGGAAATAGCAGCCAGGAGGAAAGGGCTTCCTCATCGTGTCTGTGCATAGAAATGTGGAGAACAGCACGCCTCTCTGCGAATATTGCAGGATTAATAGGTTTGGGTTCTCTTTCTCTTCTCCCACAATGCCATCCCATAGACTCCACATCTGGCCTGCAGAACATCCCAGAGTGTTTATTTCCGGACCCTGAGAAGCTTTTGTGAGCATTGCTGGGAGTCTACATTTGTATTCATGTTAATTACATTCTGAGAGTATATACTGCCCAAAGGAAGGATCTGATGTTCCTCAGTTTTCACATTATCTTGGAAATTCTGTGAGCTCCTGTGGTAGGGAGAAATTAAGTACAGGTACTATCTGGATTATAACGAGTTCCATCCTAAGTGTGTCTTTCAGTTGAATTTGTAGGTAAATCGGAACAGGTGCATATAGTTCTTATTTAGACTTAACTTCAGTGCAGAAAAAAAAAAAAGGGCTCAAAGCCTTTTCAATGATTTAAAAGCTGCATGTGCGTCAAGTGAAAGTGATTGTAATGAAAAATTTGTTACAAGTAGGGGTTAAGAAATCAAATGACATGTTGTATTGGGCAAATCTGCTGCAAGAGACCTCTTTAAAGTGTTCAAAAGCAAAGATGTCACTTTACAGACTAAGGTGCATCTGCCAGAAGAGAAACAAATCTGTCTTGGAAGAAGTACATTCACAATCCTCCTTAGAAGAGAGGATGGTGAGACTTTGGACTCATGTACTTTGTACATGTGTACTCATGTACTTTGGACTCATGTACTCATGTACAAAGTCTCATGTACTTTGGACATGTTATCAGGAGGAATCAGTCCTGGAGAAGGACAGCACACTAGGTAAAGTAGTTGGTCAATGAAAAAGAGGAAGACCATCAACATGATAGGTTGACACAATAGTTGCAACAATTGGCTCAAACATAGCAATGATTGTGAGGATGGTGAAGAGCTGGTCAGTGTTTGGTTCTGTTGTTGCAGTGCAGTGAATTACTTAATATGGCCCTTCTAGCCATAGTCCTCCATTTTGTGACAGAGTGTAAATTCTAGGCTCTATGCCTGTGGTTATGGCCCCAATTTGAAGTGTGTTATCCATTATGTTAATGAGGCAGGATTAGAGTGGGATGTATCTTGAATCACCACCTTACTAGAGGGTGTGACTCAAATTGTCACCCTTAGTTTTCCTTGAAGATATGGTCTGCATCCAACATACATGACTGTTCTGGCAAAATTCAGTCCTGCTCTGGATCCTGCATTTGGCTCATCATCATCTGACCCCAGTTCTTGGGACTTGAGACAGTGGCCAGTTGCCTGACCTGCTGATTTGGTTTCATCTGCCCCTAAAACCATGTCAATGAGGAGAATTCTTGAGACTGTCACATGATCCACAGATTTGGAACTTGCCAGCCTCCACAACTGTGTGAGCCATTTCTTTGGAAGTTTGTGAGCTCTATGAGATATTACAGCCAAGCACAGAACCCAAAGACAGGAGGGAGCGTACTGAAGGGAGGAGTTGTAGTTGGTGTTAGAGATGATGGAATAGTACAGCAGTTTGGAAAAGTTGGTCATTTGGGGAATCCTTAACCTCCACCTCATACGCACCAGCTTTGTGCTGATCCTTCCAAAAGAAGTTATTCAAACACTTGATGTCAGAATGATGGCATTTGCGGCAACAGCCTAGACTCACTGGAATAAGTAGTTTTTGGAAAAAAAGAGGATAAACAGGAGAATGAGAAACCTTTGGTTTCTAGATGGGATTAAAAAATGCCCAAGGTTGAAGCAGCTGTTATGCTGTAATCAGTTACCCAAGGCAAAAGATATTCATGGGATTTAAGAATAGTGGATCTAACTCCTGAGGAATTGGTTAGTTGGATGCATATGGGAATACAGAGTGATAAGGAAAGGGTGAAACATATAGTTCCTTTGTTGCTTTTTATCAGTGATAGCTGATAGCTGATAGCAGGGGAAAAGAATGTAAGAGCAATTGTAGTACTGAGCCAAGCCAAGATCTGGTCTGGTCAGAACTATGACCAGTAGTCTCAGGGCCGATCAGGTAAGGAAAAATCTGTGGGAACAACAGGTAGTACACCAACAATTGCTGGTCATCAATAAAGTAGTCTAGAAGGGAAACATGCAGAATCAAGAAACTAGTGAAACTAGGGGGTATAAGGGAAAGGAGTTGCTTCAGATTGTAAATTGGTATTGTCAGCTTCCCGAGGAACCCTTACTAACATGGATTGTGGAGCAAGTAATTTAGGAACAGGGCCGTTAGTTTTGAATCCTACGGAATAAGAGTATGGTTTGGATGATGCAAGACCCACAACTCACTCAGGAACAGTCACAAATGATGATACAAGATCCATCTTACAGCAGGTTAACCCAGAGGGGCTGGTCTTCCTGGTGGACTGGATACAATTTGCCATGAGGTTTGTTTACCCTGAGAAGAGAAACTGCCCTTTTCTCCCTCTAAATACCCCATGGAACACTTCAGAGGAAGCAGCTAATGTGCTGCTTATGCAAGCCATGCTGCAATAGCTTTATGGTGAGCCACAAATTCAGCTAATGAGTATTCCCCTTACACAGCTCTTGGCCAATACAGTAAGCAAGGAAGTCCTTTCCACATGGGCACCCATGTAATCTTCCTACTGGAACACAAACAACAATACAAGAAGTTTTGTGGGATCTCTTGGGACAGCTTCACTACATGGGTCTTAAAGATGTAAGAAATCTAAAGGTAATTAATAGGAGAATGGGAAGAGGCAATGGGGAAAGAACTTACCCCAGCAGGTTGGGGCTTTTCAGACGGTTGCTAAGAAATGGGATATATAGAGCGGACATTAATGGAACTGAGACAAAGGTGCTAATGTAGCACTAAAGGAGGTTGGGTATGCTAATGGGAACTCCTGTTGGTCCCCCCACATGAAAGAAGCCCGAAAAAGTTTGTTCTATTCACTCCAATGCAGTGGAAATTAATTATGGGAAGCCCACCTGGGACCCTGTGATGCAAAGACTCAGCTAGTTGATGAAGATAAGGACTGATGACAGGTCCAGAGTCTTTTGGTTCAATCCCTACCAGGGGATCAAAGGCCATATGAGCATACGTGGGTAAAATGGCACTGTGGGTGGGGAGGAGACATGTCTTAAAGCTCCTGGACACAGGAGCACAATGTACTGTCATCCCAAAACCTAACAATGAAACTTTGAAAGGGCTTAAAGTTAGGTTGGGTGCTATGAGGATACAACAGTTCATGGGCCTAAAGTGAAAGTTTGTATGAGAATTGAAAGATTTAAACAGATCTTGTACAAAGTAGTTGTATCTCCCTTGTCTAAATGTATTATTGGTAGGGGTATTATGTCTAGTGGGAGAACACACTCCTTCTACTTGATACTATAAATTGAAGGCATGTAAGTCTACCTTTGGGCCATTATTGATCTTACATGCTAAATGGAAATTGCTTGAACCCACTCAGGTTGTTAATTTGAAACAGTATAGATACCTAGTGGACAATAGGTGATTACTGCTTTGACTAAAGATGTGCTAAAGGCTGGATAATTTGTGCTAACAAATATTATAGCCCCGTATGGCTCAGGAAAAAGACAGATGGCTTATGGAGGCAGACAGTAGACTATTGAGGTCTAAGCTGAACCAGTGGCTTCAGCTTTTTAGACATGGTATCAACAATGCAGAAAATAAAGCAAGCTAATGAAAACTGGTATTCAATGATTAAAAAAAAAGCTCACTGCCATCGAGTAAGATCCACCTCATGGCAACCCCTCCTTGGGCTTGCAAGGTGGTATCACTACAGGAGTAGATTGCCCAACCTTCCTTCAGAGGAGTGGCTGGTGGGTTTGAACCACCAGCCTTCTGGTTAGCAGTTAAATGCCTTAGACTCTATGATGTTGTTGTTGTTGTTATTTGCCATCGAGTCGGCCCCGACTCATAGCAACCCCTCCTTGGGTTTCTGAGGCAGTATCACTACGGAAGTAGGAATGCCCAACCTTCCTTCCGAGGAGTGGCTGGTGGGTTTGAACCGCCAGCCTTCTGGTTAGCAGTCAAGTGTCTTAGGCACTAGGCTACCAGAGCTCCTTGATAGATCCTGCAAATTCCTTTTTCTCAATCCTAATCTCAGAAATTACAATACTGAAGGATTCTATGGGCAAAATATTGGACGATGCAATAAGCATCAATAGAAGATGGAAGGAATATAGTCATTGTACAAAGAATAACTGGTCAAAGTTCCATCATTTCAGGAGACAGCATATGGTCAATAACCAATGGTTGAAGAAAGAAGTCCAAGATGCACTGACAGCATTGATGAAAAACAAGGCCTCAGGGATTGACACAATACCCATTCAGATATTTCAACAAACAGATGTAGCACTAGAGGCACTCACTCATCAATGTCAGGAAATTTGGTAGACAGCTATCTGGCCAACCAACTGAGAGATATCCATATTTGTTCCCATTCCCAAGAAAAATGATCCAACAGAATGTGTCGTTAATGTCACATGCAAGTAAAATTCTGCTGAAGATAATTCATAAATGGTTGTAGCAGTATATTGACAGGGAAGGTTCTGAAATGCAAGCTGGATTCAGAAGGTGATGTGGAATGAGGGATGGAATGATATATTGCTGATGTCAGATGGATATTGGCTGAAAGCAAAGAATACCAGAAAGATACTTACCCATGTTTTAGTGACTATGCAAAGGCATTCAAGTCTGTGGACCATAACAAATTATGGATAACATCGAGAAGAATGAGAATTCCAGAACACTTAATTGTACTCATGAGGAACCTGTACATAGACCAAGAGGCTGTCATTCTAACAGACAAGGGGACAATGCATGGTTTAAAATCAGGAAGGGCTATATTGTTTTGCCATACTTATTCAGTTGATGTGCAGAACAAATAATCTGAGAACCTGGGCTCAAGAAGAACATGGTATCAGGATTGAAGGAAGACTCATGAAAAACCTGTGATAAGCAGATGACACAACCTTGCTTGCTGAAATGGAAGACGGCTTAAAGCACTTACTGATAATCAAAGACTACATTCTGCAGTATGGATTACAACACAACATAAAGATAATATAGAAATCATCATAACTGGACCAATAAGCAACATCATGAGAATGAATAAAAGATTGAAGTTGTCAAATATTTCATTTTACTTAGATCCGTAATCAACACTCATGGAAGCAGCAGTCAGAAAATCAGATGTCATATTGCACTGGGCAAATCTGTTGTAAAAGACCTCTTTAAAGTGTTGAAGAGCAAAGATGTCACTTTGAAGACTAAGATTTGGTATTTTCAATACCCAAGCTGTGGTATTTTCAATTGCCTCATATGCATGTGAAAGCTGGACAATGGATAAGGAAGACCGAAGAAGAGTTGATGCTTTTGAGTTGTGGTGTTGGGAAAGAACAGTGAAAGTATCATGGACTTCTAGAAGAATGAACAAATCTATTCCTTGAAGAAGTGCAGTTGGAATGCTCTTTGGAAGCAAGAATGGCCAGACTTCATCTCATGTACTTCGGTCACATGGTGAGAAGAGGCCAGTCCCTGGAGAAGGATATCATTATTTGTAAAGTGGAGGGTCAGGGAACAAGGGGAAGATCCTCAATGATATGGACTGGCACAGTGACTGTAATGATAAGCACAAGAATAGAACTCACTGCCTCCAAGTTGGATCCAACTCATAGCAACCCCTCCTTGGGTTTCTGAGGCAGTATCACTACAGAAGTAGATTGCCCGATCTTCCTTCCAGAGTGGCTGGTAGGTTTGAACTGCCAGCCTTCTGGCTAACAGTCAAATGCCTTAGGCACTATGAGTCAGAATCGAGTTGATGGCACCTAACAACATGAATCTCGGAAAAGAACCAGCCACAATTTACTTTCATGTGGAAAGGATCTCAATATACTTTCAATGTTTTGCTACAGAGTTATTTGAATTCACTGGCTTACTGTCATATTTTGGTTAGAAGAGACTTGGACTTGATGTAGATCTCAGGTATGGTGATACATTACGTTGATGATATTATGTTAATATCAAACATGGATGAACAAGCTAGGGCAGATTTGAAAACAGTGCTGGCCCACATGATCAACAGATGATGTTAATAAATCCAGCAAAAATCCAGGGCCCTGCCCAAATGGTGAAATTTTGGGGAATAACTTGGGCAGGAGCCACCTGTGACATTCCACAGGCAACCAAGAATAAGTTGTTAGCTACTTACAAGACTAAGCAGGAAGTCCAACATTTGATTGGCCTATTTGGATTTTGGAGCACCCATATTCTACATCTTAGACTATTGCAGGGTCCCACCCATAAAACCTCTTGGAAGAAAACTGCATTTGAATGGGGGGCCAAGCAACAGCAGTCTATGTCTGAATTACAGAAAGTGGTCTCACTCTCCTTGCCTTTAGTCCCTTATGGTCCACATTCAGACAGGATTTTGGAGGTGTCTGCCACACATACTTACGCAGACTGGAGCTTACAGCAAAAAACTGAGAATGCCACCCTACAACAACCATTGGGATTCTGAACTAGAAAGTTTCCAGATGCTGCAGCACAATGCATGCCATTTGAAAGGCAATTATTCTTCTGCTATTGGGCATTGGTTTAGACTGACTCAATGACAGACAGACATAAAATCATCATGAGACCTGAAATACTCACAATGTCTTGGATGATATCAGAGAAACTCTTTAATAAGGAAGGTGGTGCCCAAAATAGTTCCATAATAAAATGGAAATGGTTCATACAATAACAAGCTACTTGAAGAATGCAGGGAGGCACCCACGATATTCATAAGCAGGTAGCCTCTTCTCTCATAGTCCTACCTTGGAACCACCGGAAAAGCTGCCAGAGACCACATGGACAGTGCCCTATCAACAGCTTTCTGCTGACCAGCAGAAGGCTGTTTTGTTCACAGATGTCAGTTCCTGGTTACATGGAAAACATTTGATGTAGAAAGCTGTTGCATTAAGACCAGCAGATGGAAAGACTCTGACTGAAGAGGGTTATAACAGGTCAGCTCAATGGGCTGAACTGCATGCTGTCTTCTTAGCCATGATGAAAGAATTGGGATATGATGAGAGCCCATATGTTTGGATTTTTATTGATTCATGGGCAGTGGCCAATGACCTGACTATATGGTCAGGAAAATGGGTAATGGAAAATTGGACCTTTAAGGAGACACCCATGTGGAGCACCAACCTATAGAGAGCACTTGGAATTTAGAGGGTACATTGGAATAGGACATGTCAATGCCCATGAGAAGAATCCTCTTCCTGGATCAGGAGGGTGATTGGAATCAGCAAGTGGACAATGGTGTCCGCTCCCTTGAGGTGTCCAATTGGGTCCATGAAATGAGTGAATATGGGGGTGCTGCAGCAATGCAGAGATGGGCTGAATCTCTTGCACCCTTTGAAGCAGAAAATGCCAATAAGGACTGCTCGTTAGCAAGAAAAACAGAGGTTACAAATAGCTAGGGGGCAGATTCCCCAGGGGGAAGGCTCTCCAAATAGTTGGCAAGCTGAGTATACTGGATCAATAACACCAGTGGCCTCAGACTGCTACAAATGAGTCTTCACAGGAATACATACTTATTCTGAACTGAGCTTTGCACATCCCAAGACAGATGCAAATGCCAAAAACACCATTAAAGGATTGGAACAAAAGATACTGTACCAATTTGGGCCACCAAGTTATATTTCCTCAGACCAAGGAACATGCTTTACAGCCCACAAGGTGCAGTAATGGGCCAAGAAACATCACATCAAATGGGCATACCATGTTGCATATCATCCCCAGAGTAATAGTTGGATAGAAAATTGGAATGAGCGATTGAAACATTGTTATTTGAAATGGGGTGAGATAAAGGCATGTAAGGCTGGCTCACGTGCCTTCATGAGCATGTGCTCAAACTCAACATGAGGGGAGCAAAGGAAGGACCACTAGTGGATAGATTACTACTTTTCTCTGGGGGATCTGGGGAAGAATGGTGGAGGAAGATGCTGGTGCCACTGTATAATTCTTCCCCAACCAAACCGAAAAACCAAACTCACTGCCATCGAGTCAAAGCTGACTCACAGCAACCCCTCCTTGGGTTTCCAAGGCAGTATCACTACGGAAGTAGATTGCCCAAACTTCCTCCCAAGGAGTGGCTGGTGGGTTTGAACCACCAGCCTTCTGGTTAGCAGTCAAATGCCTTAGGCATTATGCTACCAGAGCTCCTAATTCTTCTCCACATAACCCAAAATAGCTGCAATTCCATGACCAGAGACATAACTGCAGTCACTAGAGGCAGGTTTGATCCCTAAGCAAGAGACTGTAACTATTCCCCTGAACCTATATACCAGAATTCCCAAAGGTCTAATGGGATAGACTGTACCTTCTTCCCATCTGGCAAAATCAGGATTAACAGTGAATACTGCCATATTGCCTAGTGGCTGAGATAGCGCACTAGTGTCATACCTATGTAACCATACACAACACGAACAAGAGTGGACTGAGGGGGAAGCACTTGCTAGACTGGTCTCGCTACCAGCAATCTGGACTGCCACAGTCAGCAGCTGAACCTGATATCTCTTCCAAAGGTGGAAAAGTCTGGGTAAAAATAAATGAGAAAAGGAAGGAGAAATAGTAGCTGAAGGTAAAGGAATGAATAAATGGGTTATGCAGAGGAGAAAATCCAACATTATGCTGATACCTAATGAAAGACTCAGAGCAAGTGAGTAATCTTGTCTCAGTTAAATTTTATGAGAGGCCAGAAAGGCTGAAAACAAGACAACCTTTTGGAGAAACTGACCAGATCAGATGGACACCTGCAGCAACCTGAATGGTTGGTACCTGAGTAACCTTACCCTTGGGACTCTTTTGCCCTATGAAGGGCTAATTGGTAATGACTGTTTGGGACTAAAATGATTGGAAGGGCAAGTTAGTCCTTCAAGTATGCAGGGGCCAATGGTTAGAAGATCCAGGTGTGGGTTGCATTGCAGTGAACTACTTCCCATGGTTCTGCTGGCCATAGTCCTCCATTTCTGTGATGTATTATAAATCCCAGCCTCTATGCTCATAGCTATGGTCCCATTTTGGAGTGAGTTTTCCATTAAGTTAATGAGGCAGGATGAAAATGGGATGTATCTTGAGTTATCACCTTACTAGAGGGTGTGACTCAAATCACCACCTTTAGGTTTCTTTGAGGGTATGGTCTGCATCATATATGTGTGTGTGTGTGTGTATATATATATATGTATATATATATACATACATACATATGTGATCTGGCAAAGTTCACTCTGTCATTCTGAATCATGCATCTGGTTTGTCATCATTTGACCCCTAGTTTTGGGACTTGAGACAACAGCCAGTTGCCTGGCCTGCTGATGTGGGTTTATTGGCCCCTGCAAAGCACATGGGTGAAGAGAATCCTCCAGATCAATGCCTGGCCCATAGATTTGCGATTGGCCAGCCTCCACAATTATGTGGCCATTTCTCTGGCAATTTGTGAGTTCTGTAAGACATTAGAGTGAAATACAGAACCCTAAATGGGGAAGGAGAATACTGAGGGGAAGAAGAGGAGTTGATGTTAGAGATGATAGAGTGGTACAGCAGTTTGGAAAAGTTGGACATTTGGGAACATCTTTAACCACTGCCTCATAGGGACCTGCCTTGTGCTTCCTCTTCCAAAAGAAATCATTTGAGCAGTTGTACACAGGGTCACTATGAATCAGAACCAATTCACTGGCACCTAACAACACAACAACAAAGCAGTTGGTTCAAGCATTTCAAAGTAAGGGAAAGTTTTCCTAACATTAAAGGGCAAACACAAGTTGTCCTTAAGTCAGTCAGTCATGACAGAAGGATTTATTATAGTTAGTAAAAGTAAACTAAAATGCTTTCAAAGTTCTGAAATATGAAGTCTCTATACATTCATTCCTTGAAAGGCGATCTGATGGTGCTGTGGTTAAAGCATTGCACTGTTAACCAGAAAGTTGGGGGTTTGAACCCTCTAGTGCTCCACAGCTCTGGTGGCATAGTACCTAAGGAATTTGACTGCTAACCAGAAGGTTGGAGTTTCAAACCTACCACTCCATGGAAGGAAGACCAGGCAATCTACTTCCATAAAGATTTACCACCTTGGGAACTCAAGTGACAGTGAGTTTGGTTTTTGAGTCAGTGCTCCACAGGAGAAAGAGAAGGCAGTGCGCTTCTATAAAGATTTACAACCTTGGAAACACTATGGGGCAGTTCTACTCTGTCTGATTGGATCTCTATGAGTCGCAATCAACTCGAAAGCAGTGTGGATACATTTCTTGAAAAGGAACAAATTTTTAATCAGAGAATGCCTGATTCTCCCTGGCTCAACCATTGTTACAATGTTTGCAGTCAGTCATGTCTAAGAACTCATTTCAAGCACAAGCACTGCTCAATCTAAATGTCTCTCTGGACATGAATGTGAGGAAAACTGACATTTTGTTTATTCAGTGAGCACTACTGTGTTAGTTATTGGCTGACAGGCCAAGAATTGGAGTGTTGAATCACTCTTTCTGAATCTCACATTGTTGTTGTTGTTGTTACGTGCCGTAGAGTCAGCCCTGACTCACAGCAACTCCTCCTTGGGTTTCCGAGGCAGTAACACTATGGAAGTAGGATTGCCCAACCTTCCTTCCGAGGAGTGGCTGATGGGTTTGAACCACCAGCCATCTGGTGAGCAGTCAAGTGCCTTAGCCACTATGCTACCAGAGCTCCCGTACATATATTCAAACTGTGTATGGATCAAGGAAATTTCTCTGAATGTAATGGTGGGAGCAGTAGAGCTGAATCTTGAATGACAAGTTAGACATAGATGAGAGGAGAAAGGGAAGCAGATGGGAAAAAATGGCACCAACAACTGTATCACAGTGATTCTCCAACAACCATTTGCTGAATTTACTGTGTACGGCACAGTACTAGGTGATTTACATGTATTATCCCATCTATTCATTATAATTTAAGATGTTATTACCCTAATTTACAGAAGAAGGAAAAGAGACTCATGGATGTTAAAGAATGTGCCTGACAGCATTGAGGATGAGAAAGACAGAGAGAGTTACATGGGCAGTACAAACAACAAATATGAACCCCTTTGTAAATACAATACTGAGTTGTCAATGAAAGCAAACATGGGTATAGGGACGGATAGATGGGTGAACAAGCTAAACAATTATGTATGTCTAAATGGAGAGTGTATCCAAGATCATATACAGGGTTGGCAGACAATGGGCCTCTCGAAGAGTATGAAGGGATGGACACTGGGAGGAGGTGGCTATGGGGAGGAAGTGGGAGGGGAGCTGCTGCATTGTAAATTTTGGTCAATGACATGAGACAAGGTATATGTGAGCTGCTGTATGAAAAGTGAATTTACTCTGTAAATCTTCACCCAAATCCTAATTAAAAAAAAAAAAAAAAGAATGTGCCTGAGATCACATAGAGGACAGTGAGAAACATGGACTCAACTTCAAGTCTATACTCTTAGCCCAATGCACTCTCCCGAAGAAAAGCCTACAGTCTATTGAGGAAAGACAATTTGGCAGTAATGACAATTATTTTGACAATAATAATTTAGATAAAAACTAATTGCAGAGGGCCTTGATTGCCGAGCATGTAATTTGGACATTATCATTGACAGATGTTGAGGTTTCACATCTAGATGAACCATTGGCAGAAGTAGGGACATCAGGATGAGAAGCAGAGGAAGATGGATAATGGATAATAATTGTCGTGTGCCATTGAGTGTACCCCCAACACATAGAGATATCATGCACAAGAGAACAAAACATTGCCGGCTCCTGCACCACCCATGAGAGTTTCAGACCTGACCTTTGTGAGAGTTTTCATTAGCTTATTTTGGCGATTGATCTCTAGGCCTTTCTTCATACTCTGCCTTAGACTGGAAGCTCCTCTGAAACCCATTCAGCATCACAGCAGCACACAAGCCTCCATTAACAGACTCCTTTGACAGTGACTGTACATGAAGTGCACTGGCCGGCAATTGAACCTGGATCTCCCAATGGAAGGCGAGAACTGTACCACTGCATGACCCAGAGCCGCTAAATAATGTTTAGACATGCTCAAGCTAAGAGTGTGATGTACAAAGAAATGGCCTACTGGCAATTTATGATGGAGGATTGGAGCTAGGAAAATAGGATAGGGAGAAGTGGAGATTTTAGTCTTTTAATTAATGGTTGTAACTGTGACAGTGAAAATATTCACAGTTAAACAATGTTTACAGTGGGAGAATGAATTGTTAATGGCACAGTTTTGAGAGTATCAACATTTCTTAGATAGAAGGAGGTAGAGGAGCTGGCAATTGGATGCTGAAGAGGAGGAGAGAAAAGGGAAATCCTAAGTTTGGCACTACAATGCCATTTGAGAAGAACGTTTCATAAAGCAAGGGATATTAGAAACAATAATGATACAGAAAGGCAGAATTTCAGGTAAGAAATAATATATGTTGTTGTTGTTATGTGCCGTCGAGTCGGACCCGACTCATAGCGACCCCTCCTTGGGTTTCCGAGGCAGTATCACTACGGAAGTAGATTGCCCAACCTTCCTTCTGAGGAGTGGCTGGTGGGTTTGAACCGCTAGCCTTCTGGTTAGCAGTCAAGTGATTCAAAATTAGAATCAGTAGTGTCACACTGATTCTGTCACTAATGCTTCTATCACTCTTTAGGTAATGAGAATGAACAAACGCTTTGGGAGATCTTAAGGAGCTGGCAGAGAATATCTGGGTGTTTCTTAAGAGAAGTTATTTCTCTTTAATGAATTCATCTGAGGTTGAAAATATTATGATGGATTACACAACTCTTTTGAGACATCATGGTTATGATAGAAGCCATATTCTTTTTATAGTCACTTCAAATTTCTTTTGTCCTCTGGTGTTAAGTAACTTTAGACACCCAGTTACTATTGTTTCTAAAGCTATACTACTTGTAATTGGGATAAGAAAATTTCTAAAGATCACAGTGAAATAAAATTTCCACATTTTTCAGCTTACAAATCTGCTCCTTAATATCCTGACTCCAAAATCTTAAGTATTTTTGGTAAAACTGAGTCCATCCCAAGTGTATATAGGCTGGATTCCTAGCCTAGTGTGTCTGGGAGCATCTTTAGTCTGAAAATGGATTACCTAAACTCATTACAAATTCTTATTGAAAGATGTCCATGACCTCCCAATTCTAATGATTCTAGAATTACCTTCATTTATTCTGGTACATACCCAGTTAGTCCCAAAATGTCGGGCAACTCCTTTTTAATTTTTGATCTACCCATCTTGAATCTGGTCTCTGCGTATTTCACTCTCTCAGCATTCAACTTCTTGGTCTTGTCATCTTCTTTCAGATTAAGTGTCTTGAAGCATGGCATCTGACATGCCACCATCATTCCTAAAATACTCTTGTCTTTTTAAGATTGCCTTTACAATTATGAAGGTTTTATAGTATTTTGCTAAAATATGGATATTGGGCCTCATTCACAAGGAAAACTGTGCAAAACCTTAAGATGCAAGACCTCTAGCTTGATCAAAGGAAGGCAAATTTTTCATATCTTATACTTCCAATCTAAGGAGTTTGCTAGGACAATAAGGGAATAAAGAGAAATCAAAGGCATCCAAATTAGTAAGGAAGAAGTCAAACTATTCCTGTTTGCTAAAGATATGATCTTGTACATAGAAAACCCAAGAGACTCAGCAAAAAAACTACTGGAACTAATTGAGAAATTTAGCATAGTGGTGGGATACAAGATGAATATACAAAAATCAATTGGATTCCCCTATACCACCAAAGAGATTGCTGAAAAGGAAATCAATACCATTTATGATAGCTACCAAAAAATAAAATATTTGATAATCAATCTCACTAGAGACACAAAAGACCTAAACAAAGAAAACTACAAATCACTACTTCAAGAAACCTTAAGACATCTATGTAAATGGAAGAACATACCATGTCCATGTACATGGACATATACATGGACATGTACCATCTACATAAATGGAAGAACATACCATGTCCATGTACATGGATAAGAAGATTGAACATTGTGAAGATGTCAATACTACCCAAAGCAATCTATACATTCAGTGCAATCCCAATCCAGATCCCATAAACATTCTTTAAGAATATGGAAAAACGAATCACTAATTTTATATGGAAAGGAAAGAGACCTCAAATGGCATAGTGCCTAAGGTATTGGAATGCTAACCAGAAGACCAGCGGTTCAAATCCACCAGTCACTTCTCGCAAGGAAGACTGGGCAATCTACTTCCATAGTGATATGCCTCAGAAACCCAAGGAGGGGTCACTATGAGTTGAATCAATTTGATAGCAGTGAGTTTGGTTTTTGGTTTAGTGAAGAAGATGAACAAAGTAGGAGTTCTCACATTCCTGGATCTCAAAACCTTCTATACAGCCACAGTAGTCAAAACAGCCTGGTACTAATACAATGATAGGCACATAGACCAGTGGAACAGAATTGAGAACCCAGAAACAGATCCATCGACCTATGGTCAGCTGATTTTTGACAAAGGACTGAAATCCATTAAATGGGGAAGAGATGATCTCTTTAACAAATGGTGCTGGCAAAACTGGGTATCCACTTGCAGAAAAATTAAACAAGATCTGTACCTCACACCATATATAAAAACTAACTCCAGATGGATCAAAGACTTAAATGTGAAACCTAAAACTATAAAGTTCCTCAAGGAAAAAATAGGGGCAAATTTAGGACCCCTAATTTATGGCATAAGTAGACTGTCAAGCATAACCCAAAATGCACAAACATTTCAAAACTAGGTGAATGGGACCTTCTAAAAGTTAAATTTTTATGTGCTTCCAAAGACTTCTCCAAAATAGTGAAAAGAGAACATACAGATTGGGAAAAAATATTCCGCAACGACATATCTGACAAAGGACTTATCTCTAAAATTTATAGAAAACTCCAGCACCTCAACAACAAAAAGACAAACAATCCAACTAAAAAATGGGCAGAAGACATGAACAGATACTTCACCAAAGAGGATATTCAAGTGGCCAGCAAATACATGAAGACATGCTAACGATCATTAGCCATCAGAGAGATGCAAATCAAAACAACAATGAGATATCGTCTTGCCCCAGCACTAATGGCAAAATTCAACAAGACAGAAAATAACAAATGCTGGCAAGGGTGTAGAAAGATTGGAACTCTCATACCCTGCTGGTGGGACTATGAAATGATCCAACCACTGTGGAAAGCAGTATGGAGATTCCTTAAAAAACAGAAATTAGAGATACCATTTGATCCAGTAATCCCATTACTAGGTATATATCCTAAAGAAGTGAGAGCCAGGACAAGAACAGATATATTCACTCCCATGTTCATCACAGCACTATTTACAATAGCAAACAGAGGGAAACAACCAAAGTGCTCATCAACAGAAGAATGGATAACCAAACTATGGTACATACACACAACAGAATACTATGCAACCCTAAAGAATAATGTAGAATCTGCAAAATACCACATAACATGGATGAACTTGGAAGACACTATGCTGAGTGAAATGTCAATTACAGAAGGACAAATATAGTATTAGTTCATTATTGTAAAAAGTCAAGGAAAGATTTATACATGGAAGGAAACTTTCTTTGTTGATTACCAGGGGTGTGAGGGGAGGGGAGGAAACACTGCAAAAAAAAAAAAAAGCATTGACCCCATCACTGTAGTTTTGTGTATTTTACTGTACATAAATTATATTTCAATAAACTATATTTTTTAAAAAAGAAAACTATTCTACCACATGGGGTTGCTATGAGTCCGAATCAACTTGACTACATACAACAACAACACCACCTCTTGTCTGGGTAAGCAGGGGAAAAAATCGTGTATTCCAGCTTTCTTCCCCAAAGTATAATTATACTGAGGTGTCTGATGGATATGAGAGAGTGTTCCTATTTATTTTATTTCAATTATTTTTATTTTATATGTATTTTAATGTAGTGATTTTTAAAAATGGCAAGTGGGAACAACTCATAAAAGGCCCAAATCACTTTGATAATAAGTATTTGAAATGAAACTTTTTTTCTTTTGGTCTATATTGGCAAGTTTTACCAGAGCAATTTGTAAAAGCTATAGGAACTTGGCCATGTTTGTGTTGAAATTTTCTGCCATGGTTTGGAGAATGGGTTGCTATTTTTAGAACAGCCCTATTGAGCTTATGAAAAAAAGCATTGGATTCTCATAGGTTTTGCTAAATGCTATGCTTTCCTTTGTAAATGTTCTTTAAATATTTCAATTAAATGGCAATTTATTTTAAAAAATCAGCAATAACAAATGTGTAATAGAAGCCTATGTATTACAGAATTCTTAATCTTTAACAAGTACATTTGGAGCCCATTCACATTTATTTAACATACAATTGCTGTCTAATTTAATCTGAATTAAATGGTTGCTTGAAAGCTATAATTTAGAGGGCTCCTGAGTCTCCTTTTATGGTAGGAAAAACATGAAATCATCAGTTTTATCCAGAGGGTAGATCTTATCTTTTAAAATCAGGTATTTTGGTCTTGAAATTAAAAACCTAGCCATTTGGAAAATGCAATTGCAGGGAATGCTTTTGGCAATGAGACATACATCCCCATTTGCTTCGATGAAAAGACTTTGTTTTCTACCAATCATCAAACCCTCAACATTTAGCTGACTTTTTTCCAGCACTTTGAGGGTGAATTATCATCAATATTATTTATAAGCATCTATTTATATGGAGCTCTGCTAGCGTAGTGCCTAAGGCACTTGACTGCTAACCAGAAGGCTGGTGGTTCAA
>NW_006921595.1:18655746-18680144 GCF_000298275.1 Orycteropus afer afer | reverse complement strand
CCTTGGAAGGAAGGTTGGGCAATCTACTTCCGTAGTGATACTGCCTCGGAAACCCAAAGAGGGGTCGCAATGAGTCGGGTCCGACTCGATGGCACATAACAACAGCAACAACAACAACAAAAGTTATGTTAGCTGTCACTAACATTATTTATAAATGTTACAAGAGTAGAGATTGCCTTTGTTTGCCTCCAGACTATATCCACAATGACCAGCACGGTTCTATAACATAGGAGCCTCTCAACAATATCTCCTAAATGAATGAGTCTACCACAACTTTTAAAGTCATCTTGAAGACATGGTGTTTTAGCTTCATTCTCTGTAGAACAAAAATCAATTAAATTACTTATCAGTTTCATTGACCTTGTGTAAGAAACAGTCTGTGGCAAGAGGGATTGAGTTTTCTTTTTGGGATGTTATTATTTTGTGGGGGGGGGGGGAGAGTGGGAGTACCTGACCTTCTTCCTCAAATACTCATGCTGTCTTACTTATGATGGCCATAGTCTCTTTGAAAAAAAAAAAAAAATTAAAAGACAATAGTTCCTCTGAAGTAGGTATATATCATAAGAGCATAACATTTTTCAGAGCTTTAATTTTCTTTCCTTTTCTGTAAAAATTGCTCTCCATTATCACTTTGGGCCCTAAATTGGAAAAGTTTGATATTCTGCTTCAGAGCATGGGCTCTAGATTAAGAACTATTTATTTAACATTTCTGTCTGTTTCTTCATCTCCAAAATGAGAATAATGGTAACACCTCTTCTATGTATCCGTATTTTTCTTGAGGATTAAGTGAGTTAATGCATGTAAAGTACATTGCATTACATTACTGAGTCTGGCATATAGTAAGCACCATATAAACTTTAGCTATTATCACACATTAGCCAGTTGTATAAAGTTGGCCTCAATCCTCTATCCTATTTATTCATCAGTCATTTAATGAACATTTATTAAGAATGCCCAACACTACACTAGGAGCTCTGGTAGCATAGTGCCTAAGGCACTTGACTGCTAATGAGAAGGCTTGTGGTTCAAACCCACCAGCCACTCCTTGGAAGGAAGGTTGGGTAATCTACTTCCATAGTGATACTGCCTCGGAAACCCACGGAGGGGTTGCTATGAGTCAGGTCTGACTCAAAGGCACATAACAACAACGACAACAACAACACTGTACTGGGCACTGGATATACAAAGTCAGGCAAGATATGGTCCTGATCCTCTGGTAGTCTATAGCCTAGTAGGATGGCCTGACACATTAAGGACTACATAGGTAGAAATGGCCATGTGGGGAACACATAGGAACACTAACCACATTGCACAGGTGATCCATGATTCCACTGAGGCTGAATTTAAAGAATAAGCAGGAGTTACTTGGGTATGGAAAGAGTATCCTATCAGTGGAGTCTCAAAACTGTAGGCCACTATTTAACTGCAATGCTCATCAAACTGTAAATGTTGTTGTTGTTGTTATGTGCCGTCGAGTCGGCCCCGACTCATAGCGACCCCTCCTTGGGTTTCCGAGGCAGTATCACTACGGAAGTAGGATTGCCCAACCTTCCTTCCGAGGAGTGGCTGGTGGGTTTGAACCGCCAACCTTCTGGTTAGCAGTCAAGTGCTTTAGCCACTATGCTACCAGAGCTCCCGTAAATAGTTAAGTCTAATGGCAGAAATTAGAGTCTGAGAGAGAGACATCATGCCTTGAAGGATTTGAATTTCATTCTGAAAATTGTGAGAACACCGAAAACAGGTGGTTGGGTGGCTGGGACCTTTTCTTGGGAGGGAGGGAGTAATATTTCTTTTTCTAATGATAAGCACTGGATGAACTCACGTTGAACCCAAAGTTTTCTGCTAGTGTTCTTGATTGTCTCCAAGCCCAGGGTCTTCTCCTAGCTGGCATATTCACTCTTTTAGTCCTCTAAAATGACTCAGTATTCCCTGAGTACAAGATATATTAGTTGAAAAAGACTTGCAAGCCTCCAACCTGATGAAGCCAATGATTACATTCTTTCATAGGACCTGGTCCTCTAGTAAGGAGCTCTGGTGGCGTAGTGCCTAAGGTATTTGGCTGTTAACCAGAAGACTGGTGGCTCAAACCCACCAGCCACTCCACAGAAGGAAGACTAGGCAATCTCTTTCCTTAAAGATTTTGCACCTTGAAAACCCAGTGGGGGTTGCTAGGAGTCGGAGTCGACTCGATGGCACTAAGTTTGGCTTTGTTTTTGGTTGGTTCCTTAGTGGTGTACACAGCTTTATAAACCTCTCTGCTAGAGAAGGTTTATAAATTCTATGTAAATTCAGGCTCATCCGGGAGTGGGGTTCTTGTACTCTTTATCACAAAGTGACCACAGACTTTGGGTGATAGAGAAACCAGCAGCACTGAATCTATTGATAGTATCTCATTACAACTGAAAATTCATCACAGCCTCATTTTCTTCCTACAGCCCATCTCCCTGAGATACTGTAGCCAATTTGTTCAGGCATCAAGGTACCCAACTTACCCCTCAGTATACTGACACTTGGTACCTAGTGAGGGAAATGGGTAGAGAGTAGTGATACAGATGACCCCTTGGGCACATAGTGATGTGAAGTTATTACTTCATCTCATTCTACGTAAAAAGTGAAAATGCTTTGTTTGTTCTTTAAGAAAAAAAATTGGTTTGTGTTCTCTCTTTAAGAATTATTATGCTCAGGGGTAAAGACATCATATTCTAAAGTGAGACAGCTTGAGTTGAGTTCTGGCTCTACTACTTAGCTGTATGAACTTGAAGAAGTTACTCAACTTTTCTAACTCTGTACTTCTATAGAAGGTTGCATACTCTATGTGGCTACCTCATGAGGTTGATGCAAGGATTGAATGAGAAATCTGTGTAAATCCCAGGACCTGGCACATGATAAATACTATAAGTATTTGTAAGTACTTATCATTGTTATTCTATCTAATTTGACCTATATTCTCATTTCTATCTTATAAACTGGAATTATGATTTTGATTTTTCTTAGGACTGTAGTTTATTCTGTGATGGGTGAAACTGAATAGCATAAAACAAAACCCATTTATTGTCTCACAGTTCTGCAGGTAGGGATTCTGGGCAGAGTCAACTGAGTCTCTCTGCTTATGGTCTCACAAGACTGTATTCAAGGTATCAGCCAGGCTGGACTCTTTTCTGGAGGCTCTCGGGAAGGATCAACTTCCAAGCTCATTCACATTGTTGGCCAAAATTCAGTTGCTTGTAGTTGTAGGAAAAGGTCCCCATTTCCTTGCTGGCTAGAGGCCACTGACATTCCTTCTTACATGGTCCCCTTCATTTTCCAACCAGCAATGGTGCATTAAGTCTTTCTTATGCTCCAAATCTCCCTAACTTCCTCTTCTGGAAACAATTGGAGAGAACTCTGTTTTGTAAAGAGCTAAGTGACTAAATAAGGACTTCTGGTCATGCAGTGGTTAAAATATTTGAGCTATTAACCAAAAGATCAGCAGTTTGAACCCACCAGCCACTCCACAGGAGAAAGATGAGGCAGTCTGCTTCTGTAAAAATTTACAGGCTTGGGAATTCTATGGACAGTTCTAGTCTGTCCTACAGGGTTGCTATGAGTTGGACTTGACTCGATGGCAGTGGGTTTGGTTTTAAATGATTGAATTACTCCTTCCAGAAAAACCTCCCTTTTGATAAGCACAAGATTAGCTAAAAATTCATTTTGTCATATGCATAAGTTTCCACCCATACTCGAAGGGGATGTAATTATACAAGGGCAAGAATCATCGGGAGTCACTCTTAGCTATCTTCCTACTATAGTATCAAATAAATATGGAATCAAATAACCTTGACTAGAATATGTTCCTCCCAAATTTATTCAGAATTTCAGTGAATATATATTGAGCACATACTTGTACCAAACTTTATATTAGATTTTAAAATGTTGATCATTTTTGGCACTTTAGCTTTTTGAAATGAGTTTTCAGGAAAAAGATTGTCTGGAAATGTAAGTTCCTGTCCACTGAGGTCACTTTTCCATTCTTGGTCTTTGCTGTTTTGGAATTACAATATATATGATCCCATAGCAGCACAACTGAGTAATTCTAGAGCTAGGTTTGCTCATATAAAAACTAAACAAATGAAAAGAAAGATATCATCTAGATAATAGCACCTCTTTATCTAGTGGTTTTTAAAAATCAGATTTAGGGGAAGGGAAGCAATATGTATCATACACATTATTTTATTTAAACTTAACATTACTATGCTTATATAAAAAATGAGAAGCTGAGGTGAAGGATTTCAAATTCTTAACTCTTTATTAGTATCTCCTCTTTGATCTGCCTCTGAGTTTCCTTGAAGCATCATCCTTCTATTAAGTTTATAACATTTTTTTTTAGCAATTGTCTTTCTCTATGTTGAATTATATATTTGTCTGTGTACATGTCCCATTTATTTTAGCTCCTTGGAAGCAGGAGCTATGTCTTATTCATCCTAGTATTTCCCTAGCTATTATTAGAGTATGTGCTCAGTAAATATTGGTTGAATTTGAGCAGTGCAAACTACTGTAATGGGATCATCATTGCTTAGTATGAGTCTGTCCTTCTCTTGTTCCATCCCACTTGGCCAATTATGCATGAGCATCGATGAGAGAATAGATCCCATGTGTTTGATGCATTATTGAAAACAGCAGTAAAAACTGGTGATTGGCAAATCAAGTTGCAGTTGGGGTTTGGCACAGAGCAGTTTTCTTGAGGGTGGGAAGGAATAGTCCTATGATGTCCAAAAGCATTTTCTAGGGACTTTTTTGTCAGTGTTATAATACTTGTGTATTTCCAGGGAAATTTAATTCACATGTCTCTGGCTTGTTTACCCTTAACACACCAAAGCAGTGGTTTTTAGAAACCATTTGGTGTCTAGAAACTCTAAAGAAGTTCTTTTTGAACTTGAAATCATGGCTGAAAAATTGGGCAGTATTATTATCAAAGATCTATGAATTGGCAGCAAAAAAAAAAAAAAAAAAATGGTGGAAAGTCACTCACTTCTCTACTTCTAACTATTTGCCTTGATAATTCACCTTTCTTGGTCTTAAGTTTCCTTACCTTTAAAATGAACAGATTGGAATATATGATGTGAAAGTTCATTTCTGTATCTAACATACTATGATTTAATTCTTTTACATAAAAATAAATAGTGAGTGTCTGGTCTGTGTCAAAATCTGTTTGAGACATTGTGCTTGTAAGCTTGTTGAAGTGGCTACTTATGATTAGATAATTACACCAATTCTTTGGAGTAGACTAATCTTCAGTTATATTTATAGGTGAGTATACTGAGCTTCAAATATGTCTTTGTGGTATCACATATGTTTGAAGTATCACAAATGTTTGAAGTATCCAATTTTTATCTAAAACTATGGTATATATTAGGGTATTTAGCAAATAATCAAGAAGCTGTAGATGAATCATAAATGGATAAATGAATGGATGAATGAATGAATAGTTAAATTACCAGTCAACCTTTCTTGCCATTTTTATTCTCTGCAATGTTTTCAGTTTCATCTTTCAGAAATAATGACATTGGAGAATTCTACTGTCTCAGACTTTAAACAAATTTATAAACTGAATATATATTTCCTTACAAAAGGTGCTGAGAATATAAACTTACCTCCTGGAGCATCAATGACTAGAACAGTAAAAAGATTTTTACTGTGGTTGAAAATGCCTTCTCTAAAACATATGCAATATTTATAGGGCTGCTTGCATAAGCCAACTGAAAGATTTAATGATAATAATCTCCATATTTCTTCCAAAATTGATTTCCGGTTTCAATGAACTTGGAAAGAGTCCTGAGACATCAAATACGGAAAGATCTTAACGTGAAATGAATCTTCAGAATATGTTCTTAAATTTACATTTTAAACATGACCTGAAAATATATATCTTTGCCATTATTAAGGTGATACTTTAATGAAAAATTTTCATTTGCATGAAATAAACCTTTTTGGCTACAGATGAAAGGATTTTATGGTAGCGACAATAGTTTTCAGAGTTAAATGATCCCAACATCATCAGGAACCAATCACAAGTGCCTAACATATGAATTACAGCACCACGAGTCTTAAAAGGTATTTCTGTGGAAAGCATTCCTCCCATCTGCAACAATCGGATTCTGCTTTGAAGTCCTGCTGGAGAGCCTCACAATACATGAGACTGCCACATGCTACCCAAATTTCTCTCTCAACTTGAGTTTTAACTACATTTTCATAAAAACAACTTAATGTGGATGGCTACAGGGAGTAAAATGGCTACAGTTTTTGTTATTATACTTTATTATATATGCATTCTTCTGTGATCTTTTCTGGATGTAATAATAGAAAATATCCCAGTTGTACAAAATTAAATCTGAAATTTAAATGGGACAAAAGTCTGTGACTCCTTTGATCCTGACTGTATCAAATATATGTGAGGAACTCTTCACAAACATTTCAGGCCCAAAGGAAGTCAACTTAAGGTTCAAATAAGGTGAAAAATGAGTAGATTGTTGCTGATGCTTTTTAGCAACATCCCAAAGAGTTATAAAAATAATACAAGTTAGAAAAATAATATATCAGTTGTCAATATTTCAAAAGAGACTGTCACTCCTGCTGACTTTCATTCCATTACCTCTGCTGAATGGCCACATAATTTCTATTATTTCACTTGAAACTTCTTCCTTCAAAATAGTGAAAGTAATAGTGAGGAAAGACTTACACTGAACAGAAAACTGACCTAGCAAAGTTAAGAGATTCATAAATAAGGGTAAAATGATTGGGGTGTATTTATTCATTAACCAAATGAATCACTACTGGGGAACTCTTCTCTGATTCTAGAGTCTGGGCTACAGAATGGTGGGCTAGCAATGGCAACTATATCGTAGATTTCAACCCAATAAGTTGGACAGAATCCTTTCTTTAACCGATGGTAAAATTCCTGTGTTTCGACTTCCATAGAGAGCCCCACTACACTATTTACTATTTCATATTAGAAACGGATATTTTGGGAATATCCTGGACATTATGCCCTCACTTTTGTGAGCTTCTGTAAGAATGTTTCAGTTATCCACAACATTCATTACCTAAGAATTTATTCTAAAAGAATAAAGTTTATAAAGGTTTGATTGCACTTTATTTCTACTTTGCCTTTAAATGATCTACTATTTATTCTGATTTAAAAAAGCACTTTGATAAAAATTGTTAGCAATAATGAATAAGCTTATTTCCATCCTAAAATACTACCTAATAACAATAAATCAAGAAAGCAAACTCACTGCTGTCAAATCAGATTCATTCAGAGCAACCCCTCCAGGGGTTTACGAGGCAGTATCACTACAGAAGTAGTGCCTTAGGCACTACGCTAATAACAATGGAATCAGATAATTGTTAGTATAGGTACCAATCACTTAGGTTGTATACAAGGATATTTGCAATCTTATATCTAAAACTAAAAGCCTACTAACAACTCAAGTGTCTAAAAACAGGGAATTGTATGGTACATTAATATATTTAAAATGATATTATAAAGGATATGAAGGCAATTTATACTATATTGAGTTGTAAATCTAAGTTTATAAAATATAATGTGATTTTTATTTTAAAAATACACAAACAACAAGCATGAAATACACAAAAATGAAAGTGGGAATCTCTGGTGGAACTATGGATTGATTACTATTATAAATATTAGTAGGAGCTCTGGTAGCATAGTGCCTAAGGCACTTGACTGCTCACCAGAAGGCTGGCGGTTCATACCCACCAGCCACTCCTCGGAAGGAAGGTTGGGCAATCCTACTTCCGTAGTGATACTGCCTCAGAAACCCAAGGAGGGGTCGCTATGAGTCGGGGCCAACTCGACGGCAAACAACAACAACAACATATATATTAGTATTTTATGTAGTGTTTGTTTATGATATAATAGTAAATATATTTATATAACAGTCTTATGTACTATCATATAATCATTCTTTTATTGTTTAGTTTTTACCTATTTATGATATATATGTTTCTATTATATTGAACTATATTGTATTATCATTTTCTAATTATTATTTTCCCACTATTCATTGTATTTTGTTATTTTAAGTGCAAACTAACATAAACCTACTTAGAGTTATGTCTTTCACTACAGATTTTCTTTGGGAACCATTTGAGAAAGTGTAGAGAGAAGCTTTTGAGATAGGCCGTTTAAAAAAAATGAATTATTTTGTGAGCCATAGCTTAGTCATTAAGTACATACCTAGGATTTAATTTTTGAGCCTTCCTTGAGAAACTTTTCATTTCAAACTTTTCTGAACCAGTAAAAGTCCTGACATGCTATAACTTCTTAGGAAGAAACAACCCCTATAGAGTATTAGGAAATCACATTGAAACTGGTAATCTGCAACTACCATATTTAGCAGCTTATTTAATACTCTTTTCAGAAGGAACCAAATTAAATTTACTTCAATGGAACCAAAGGGAAAATTTCTAACTAAGAATGCCCTTCCAATTCTCTTCTTCAGTGATGTCTGTCTGGACAGTTACTCATTCAGCTGTGTTTGATTATCCAAAGAAATGAATAGTCATTATGTAGCTTCCTTATACTTAAAATTTAATACTGAGTAGAGTCTTTCAAACAACTAGGTTATAGAAAGGATTCATTATTATTATTATTATTATTTTATTACTGCCTTATTCTAAAAGATTACCTTAAAAGAGCTTAAGGTGCCAAATCTCTCTTTGTGGGGGAAAAATCTTTCTTAGAGATTATTTCTTAGTTAATACAAGTAGGAAGAGCTACTGCCAAGGCTGATTTTCAGTCAATGTGTACCAGTACGGCCATTCAAAAAACAAAACACAGTTGCTATAGTGTCTACGCCTGCTCATGGTGACGCTATGTATGTCAGGGTAGAACTATGCTCCATAGAGTTTTCAGTGGCTGATTTTCTGGGAGTACATTTCCAGCTTTTTCTTCTGAAGTGCTTCTGGGTGGACTCATACTCCAACCTCTTGGTTAGCGGCCCAGCACATTCTCTGTTTACACCGTGTAGAGACTGCTTAATAAGACCATACTCATCACTAAAATATCAAAATGCTTCTGTGATCGGTAAGTAGTCACCCTGAGCCTGTCACCTGCCAATTCCTACTCTAAGTATCTTGATTCCTCCCTCAGTGCCCCCCACAACTTCCCCAAAGTTTAGAAACTAAAGGCATAGGGATCTTAAGAACCCAGTTGCACTCCATATCTGGTTACTGCTTGAGCCCTTAATGGCTTATACTGTACAGACATTTTTCTTAGTTGATCATCCTCCTAATAGCCCTCACACTTAGGACATTCCAACCCCCTTGAGAAAAACAGTGCTATCTAAAGTGTCTGATAGAATCTTTCAATTCTGCAGGTTATTGTTGGTTTATTGTACAAAGTAGGATGAGTATCCTTTATAAATGTAAATGTACAAACAATTACATAAAATTGGAAATCATACCTGTTAAAAACATGTTACATGACCTTTAATCATCACACAAACATCAATACTCACAAACCCCAAAGAAACTCTTATGTTATATGTCCTGGAAAAGAGTTACAGGACAGTGATAACAATACTGAGTTTTTCAAATCTTTCCAAAAGGCACAGCAGCAACGTAGTCAGTGGAATGCAGATTAATTGGACTTAAAAAAAATTTTCTTGAATTCTATTTTAATTGTAAGAGAGAGCATGAGTCTTGTAGAGATTTCATTTCTTTACTAGAATGTTTTGTGCATGCATAATTCAGAGTTCAGCTGTCTCCATCCCTGATTCCAGAGATCACATGGGTAACATGTGAATGGAAATAAACCCTTTAGGTAAAAGAAAGAGGAATTTGGATAGAGATCAAAGATAAGCTTCATTCCACTTTTTCCTTCCAATTTTACTATCCCATTTAAATTTGGCATTTTATAGGACTTTTTCAATCCCAGAGGAAAGAGTGAACTTTAATCAGATTTGGTGTTTTCTATCTTTTTTTTTTTTTTTAATCCATGTGATTTGATCTTTTCAGTAGTGACTTTAGATAATTAAATTCTCAGTTGCTAGGAACCTTCAGTATGAAAGATATAGTGCACTACCTTGATATATTACATCTTTTAAAAATATCACTACATCCCTGATTGCTAAGCCCCCTAGAGCCAGGAAAGGGAGGGACCAGGAGCAGGCTCAGGGACCTCAGGAGCGGCAGGATATTTAGGCTAAAAGGGGTGGGAGGCAAAGAGAGGCCCCAAACTCTCTAGAGCCAGGAAAGGAAGGGACCAGGAGTGGCGAGGGACCACAGAGTGACAGGTTTCCGGTAGGAATTAGGTAAGAGGAGGGTGCAGAGGTTTCCAACAGCTAAGGGAGACACACTTGTCTGTCAGTTTATCATCCTGTGAGGCTTGTATGTTGCTGTGAGGCTTGAGGCTGTGCCACTGGTGTTTCAGACACCAGCAGAGCTGCACATGGGGCACAGGTTTCAACGCAGCTTACAGAGTAAGACAGATTAGGAAGAAGGAGGAGAACATCCGCTTCTCAAAAATTGGCCAGGGAAAACCTTATGAATAGCAGAGAAACACTGTCTGCTATATTACTGGGCAACTTTATGAATAACTTGGAAACCTTGCCTGACAGAGTGCAGAAGACTAGCCTCTTGGGTTGGAAGACACTCCAAATAGGACTGGGAAAGAGCTGTCTCATTACAGTACAACCAACAGTAATGATATGGACATAGTAAGTATTTCAGGACCTCCATGTGCTGATGTGGCATGACTCAAATTGAAGAGAAACAGCTGCTAACATCCATTAATAATCAGAACATGGAATGTATGAAGCATGAAACTAGGAAAATTGGAAGTTGTCAAAAATGAAATGGAATGCATAAAGTAGGTGTTAGTGAGCTGAAATGGACATGCTGTATGCCTACAAGGAAGACCAGTTAATATGATTATTATTCAACTATTATGCAAATTTATGCACCAACCACCAAAGCAAAAGATGAGGAAATTGAAAATTTTTATCAACTTCTGCAGTCTGAAATAGACCAAACATGCGATCAAGATGTGTTGCTTATCATGGTGATTGGAATGCAAAAGGTGGAAACAAAGAAGAATCATCGGTAGTTGGAAAATTTGGCCTTGGTGACAGAAATAATGCTGGAGATCACATGATGGAATTTTTCAAGACCAACAACTTATTCACTGCAAATACCTATTTTCAACAACACAAACGGCAGCTATACACATGGACTTTGCCAGACAAAGTACACAGGAATCAGATTGACTACATTTGTGCAAAGAGGCGATGGAAAAGCTCAATATCTTCAGCCAAAACCAGGCCAGGAGCTCATTGTGGAACAGACCATCAACTGCTCATATGCAAGTTCAATTTGAACTTGAAGACAATTAAAACAAGTCCACGAGAGCCGAAATATGATCTTGAATATACCCTTCCTGAATTTAGAGACCATCTAAAGAATAGAATTGATGTCCAAAACCAGAAAAATTGTGGGATGACATCAAGAGTATCATCCATGAAGAAAGCAAGAGGTTATTAAAAAGATGATGGATGTCAGAAGAGACTCTGAACTTGCCCTTGAGCAAAAAGTATCTAAAGCAAATGAAAGAAATGACAAGATAAAAGAGCTGAACAGAAGATTTCAAAGGCAGCTCAAGCAGACAAAACCAATTACTATAATGAAATGTGCAAAGACCTGGAGTTAGAAAACCAAAAGGGAAGAACACACTCAGCATTTCACAAGCTGAAAGAACTAAGGAAAAAATTGTAGCCTCAAGTTGCAATATTGAAAGATTCTATGGGCAAAATATTGAATGATGCAGGAAGCATCAAAAGAAGATGGAGAGAATACACAGTCACTGTACCAAAAAGAACTGGTCGATGTTCATCCGTTTCAGGAGGTGGCATATGTTCAAGAACCAATGGTATTGAGAGAAGAGGTTGAAGCTGTGCTGAGTTAATTGGCGAGGGACAAGGGTCCAGGAATTGACAGTATGCCCATTGAGATATTTCAACAAATGAATGCCCCACTGGAGGCACTCACTCGGTTAAACCAAGAGATTTGGAAGACAGCTACCTGGTCAAGTGACTGGAAGAGACCCATATTTTTACCCATTTCAAAGAAAAGTGATCCCACAGAATGTGGAAATTATCAAACAATATCATTAATATCGCATGCAAGTAAAATCTTACTGAAGATAATTCAAAAATGGTTGCAGCAGTGTATTGACAGATAACTTCCAGAAGTGCAGGCTGGATTCAGAAGAGGATGTGGAACAAGGGATATCATTGCTGATATCAGATAGATCTTGGCTCAAAGTAAAGAATACCAGAAAGATGTTTACTTGTGTTTTATTGACTATGCAAAAGCATTTGATTGTGTTGATCATAACAAATTGTGGATAACATTGAGAAGAATGGGAATTCCAGACCACTTAATTGTACTCATGAGGAACCTGTACGTAGTCTGTTGTTCAAACAGAAAAAGGGAACACTGCTTGGTTTAAAACCAAGAAGGGAGTGTGTCAGGGTTGTATCCTTTCACCACACTTATTCAATCTGTATGCTGAGCAAATAATCCAAGAAGCTGGACTATATGAAGAAGAATGTGTGTGGCATTAGGATTGGAGGAAGAATAATTAACAACCTGAGTACACTGACAACACCACTTTGCTTGCTGAAAGTGAGGATGACTTGAAGTACTTAACTGTTGAAGATTACATCTCAATATAAAGAAAACAAAAATCCTCACAACTGGTCACATAAGCAATATTACGATAAATGGAGAAAAAATTGAAATTGTCAAAGACTTCACACTACTTGGTTCTACAATCAACGCCAGTGGAAGCAGCAGTCAGGACATCAGATGATGTATAGCACTGGGTAAATCGGCTGCAAAAGACCCCTTTCAAGTGCTGAAGAGCAAAGATGTCTCCTTGAGGACTAAGGTGCACCTGACACAAGCCATGGTATTTTCAGTCACTTCATATGCAATGTGAGAGCTTGAAAATGAATAAGGAAGACCAAAGAAGAATTGATGCTTTTAAGCTGTGGTGTTGGCAAAGAATGCTGAAAGTACCATGGACTGCTAAAAGAACTAACAGGTCTGTCCTGGAGGAAGTGTAGCCAGAATGCTTCTTGCAGGCGAGAATGGCCAGACTTCGTCTCACATACTTTGGTCATGTTGTCAGAAGGGACCATTCCCTGGAGAAGGATGTCATACTTGGTAAGGTGGAGGGTAGACAAAAGAGGGGAAGGCCCTCAATGAGGTGGATCGACACAGTGGCTGCAGTGATGGGCTCAGGTGTAGCAAGAATCATGGAGCTGCCTCGGGATGGGCCGTGTTTTGTTCTGCTGTGCATAGGGTCGCTATGAGTTGGAGATGACTCGATGGCACTTAACAACAACAACACACCCCTGATTTAGGTTATAGGAAAATATGTCTAGAAGACTTTGCAATATGATTAGCAAAAATGTGTACTTGCCTATAAGTGTTTTTTGTTTTGTTTTGTTTTTGAGTAGAATGAATTACTATGTGCAATTAATATTGACTTAAGCTAAGATGATTTTTTCAGTATTAGGAATCAAAACTGTGCACTACACAGTTTCTGGATCCATATCATTCTTTGTGTAGTAATTAAGTAAAACGGGAGATTTTAGTATGGTCAGCTCCATTCCAAAGTGACCTATGTAAAAAGTCTTACTGATAATCATCATGAGGTCCACAATGGTAGCAATGAGCAAGAAATCTTGAAATGCTTGGAAAAACTTTTTATTTATTTTTAAAATCTTTTAGAATATCTTTTTTGGCCAATTATTTAAAAATATAAGATGAGTGTAAAATGACTTTTTTGACTACCATCAAGATATTAGCTAAGTGGACAGAAGCAATAGTAAAGTGCTTCAAGATCATAGGAAAATTAACTCATTGCAAAAAGGACATGGAGGTGGCATCCTCTGACCACCTCTAAGTTCAGAAGTGGGAAACAGAATCAGTGTTAGTAGCCCAAGGCTTATTCCTATGAGGCCAGACATGTGACCACCCTCCAACCTTTTTTTACCAACTCTGACACCAACCATCACTCCCACAGTACTCACTACTTCTCTGGGTTTGATAATTCCATTGTAACGGCCACACAGAACTAACATAATATTCACAATTATGGGGTTTATTAGGGAAATAACAGGTTACAATACAGTTTTAGGAACACTCAGGATACAATTCTTTGATGGGAGACAGCTTCCCCTAGGCCATGCCCTTAGGCATGCCTCTCTTTGTGCTTTGACCTCTCGACCTGGTCTCTCCCCTACTCAGGCCAATGTTACAAAGCTCTTTTAGCTCTGCCCATAGGCACGCCTACTGTACCCCACTGTACCAGCAAGCATCCTGCTCAAAGACACTCAGCCTTCTTGCTCCATGGGTTGGCAAGCCTGCTACTCTGGCTTGTGCCAGTCTCTCAGTTCTCATGCCAAGTTCACTGACATTTTTCTACCACTGTCTCAAAGTAGAGATCTCTGGTCCAAGGACATGCTCCACTCCTGGCTTCTCTCTTAATGACAGTGAGATGCCCCCCTCTGCCTCTAGGAGGGTTCACTTCAACTTTAGTGGAATGACAAAACCCCAACATCAGGGTTACCTACACCTTGTGTACATGGTCCCACCCCCACAAGGGAGTCATGTACCTTATTTACATTACTAATAAGCTATCCAATCCCCTTGGTGCGCCACAAGCACCTTACATTTGCATAGTTCCACCCAGTAATCTGGTGGGAGTCATAAAAACCATGGCTAGAAGGGCCATACCAAGTAATTACTGTACCACACTCATCCTTCCAAGGTAACCTCAAGTACTAGACCAGAACTGAAAACGTTGGTAGTTCTGGCATAACAGGTGAATATCTCAATATATTCCAAAGATTAAGACAATATCATATCATTGTTCCTAAATGGAAACAACTTCCTTTTGCTTTGCGTTGTCATTGTTTAACAATTTTTTATACATTCTTTTAGTTCTATCAATCCTCTTCTGTGTTAATTAAAAAAAATATATCTTAATTTATTGTGAATGCTATTTTACTAAAGATGGAAGGTGAGTGAGCAGGTGTTTGTTGTGTGATTATGCTTTATAACATATACAGTAATGTGTGCATTTTTTGCATTTATCAATTATTTCATAATAAAAGAATGGCTACCACATGACGCAGGAATTCCACTCCTAGGTATATAGGCAAAATAATTAAAAGCAGGAACATAAACATTTGTACACCAATGTTCATTGCAGCACTACCAAAAAGTGGAAGCATCCTAAATGTCCATCAACAAATAAATGGATAAACAAAATGTGGTAATATATATAAAGGAATATTACGCAGCCATAAAGAGAAATGAAGTTCTGATCCATTCCACAACACAGATGAACCTTGAAAAGGGTATGCTGAAAGAAATAAGTCAGTCATAAAAGGACAAATATTGCATGCTGATCCCATTTATATGCAATAATAATTTACTAACCAAACAAAAATACCAAACTCACTGCTGTCAAGTCAGATCTGACTCATAGCGACCCCTCCTTGGGTTTCTGAGGTGGTATCAATATGGAAGTAGATTGGCCAACCTTCCTTCTGAGGAGTAGCTGGTGGGTTTGAACTGCCAGCCTTCTGGTTAGCAGTCAAATGCCTTAGGCACTATGCCACCAGAGCTCCTAATAATTTACTAGGCCATAATTTATTAGTGGTTACCATGGGTGTGAGGGGAAAAGGAGATTCAATGTGTAGGGGACACTGAGCTTTATGTTAAGGGTTGATGGTATAATTTACAAATGGGTAAGGGCATGGTGAAACAATATGGTAAATGCAATTAATGTCACTGAACTGTATATGTGAAGATTATTGAACTGTCAAATATTGTGTTACATATATATTTACCAAAATAAAAAAAATTAACACAAAATAATCTAATGTAATAGTCAATTCAATGTGATATATAGAAAACTTCCTCCTATATTAAAATGAAGGCATATGATGGAGACAAGAAGTATATGGCAAGCAAATGGCAAAGTTTTCCTTATTAATACTGGGTGAATAATATTCTGGTTCAAACCCACCAGCCTCTCCTTGGAAGGAAGTTTGGGCAATCTACTTCCATAGAGATACCACCTTGGAAACTCAAGGTAGGGTCGCTATGAGTCAGATCCAACTTGACAGTAGTGAGTTTGGGTTTTTTTTGGGGGGATAATATTCATGTTTTTCATCCAGACATATATGGACTATTATGGGAGACAATACTATGCACTGATAAAGAGCCAAGCACTGCTGAAAATCTTGTTTGTGGTAATTCTTGCCTGTTGGATCTTGGGCATTGCTTTTCTTGTCTATAAAATATAGATAATAATAGGAACTGACTCATAGAGTTATTGTATTAAATAAGCTAGTGCATACAAAGTACTGAGAAAAGACATAAACAGAATAAACAATAGTTATTAGATTCTGTAGTCATTTTCTCTTGATTTAATACTTGGAAATGTTCTTCTCGTATTTATGGTAGGCTTTGGTCATTTGACGAAGCAATTGATGACACTGGCTAATGGACGTGTAGTGTTGGCTTTAGAAGGAGGACACGATCTTACAGCCATCTGCGATGCATCCGAAGCCTGTGTAAATGCCCTTCTAGGAAATGAGGTAATCAATCTAAAAATACAAATACAGACAAACTACAACAACAAAAACAGAAATAAAGAACCAAGGGTACATGAATGGACAGTTCAATGTCTTTTTTTTTTTTTTTTAACTCATATACTCAGAAACTCAGTATTGTGGCTCTTATCATTTAAAAAAGCGTAATATAAGCCTTAGATTTGAGAAATTTACATATCCTAATTTTATATGCTATGACTTTTGTCCTGTTATAGAATCCACAAAACACTCTCCCTCAATCTATTTATTGACAGAGCTCAACAAATGAGTAAAGACTACCCTTGGAATGAGGAATGCTTTGTCTACTGACCCAACCCCTGAGTACTGAAATATTGATTAAGAATAAAATTCAAAGAATTTCTCTGGAGATATCCTATAGGACTGTGATAGTTCAGAAAAAAAGGGACTTTTAAAAAATATTGCTAAAACTTTTTTGTCACCTTTTAAGAATCCTCAAGGCCAAGATATAGATAATATTTCTTAAGGATGGTGATAATGAGCCTGAAAGAGGTTGAGAAATCCATCCAAATTCATGGAGCTAGAATGTATTAGACCCAAGATTTAAACTTTAACTAAATGGAGATCATTCTCTTCTCTTTCATATCACATAGCTAAATTGCAACATATTTTTCTGACCACTCTGCAGACTAGATCAAAATGCCATAAAGTTCACTTTCTGACCATTGTAAGCTTTTGGACCAATTAATTGTGATTTAGCAAACATTTCAATATTTGTATGTGTTCATATTATCATTTAATTTTCTAATGAATATATGTTGTTATGACTATTGCAAATATTTTGCCTTTCCTTCATGAACTTGAAATATGACTTTGCTTATGAAATAAACATATATAAAATCATTTAAAAATCTATCATTCACATTGTGTTTTTAATAGTAACTCATGTCTTTCTAGTACTTATAAAAGGAAAAGCTACTTTTTCTTCTGTACATTGAACACATAGCTTTTATTGTCATCACTGTTCTTAAAAATTTATGGTGTTTCAAAATTATTATTTTGTCTTATTGAAATAATATGTACATTTTTAATTTGAAAAAAAAAAGAAATATGAATGAGAAAAACCCAAGCACTCCCCAAGTACTCCAGTCTGTTGTATAATTTTGGACAGCACAATAACCCAAGGACATAACTATCTAATGATTAGTGTCAACAACTGCTTGTGATTCCAATCATACCTTATTCAAGGTAGTTAACATTTTCTGAAATCATAGAATCTCTTTGAGATTCCTGTAAAAGAATAATGTCAAACAGAATGTTCGTTTATTGATGGCAATGAGAGAGAAAAAAATGCCACTTCTATTGTATCAATTAGTGTTGTGCTTTTCTGTTTGTATATCAGATACATATTTTTGCATAGTCAATATTCTCAAGTTACTTATTTGAATTTAAGTATAGGAACATTTTCATGAGCACAATCATTAGTTGCTCAGCTGCTAACCGAAAGGTTGGCAAATAAATGCTACCTACCCGGCAACTTTGTGGGAGAAAGACCTGGCAATCTGCTTCTTTCTGTAAAAGATTATGGCCAGGAAAACCCTACTGAGCAGTTCTACTCTGTCACATGGGGTCACTATTAGTTGGAATCAATGCTCTGGCACCCAATAACAACAACAAACAGAAATATTTTAGGAAAACGAGACTGGTTTTAATATTTGCATTATACAGGCTTATGCCAGATGTGCAGAATATCAGTAGGTTGTGGATTGTGGGTCCACGGATGACTGACCTGCTGATAAAGAAATGTTACCCAGCTGAGAAAGTGCTTTTCCAACTATGTGGAAGGAAATTGCAGATTTTACTGGCTCTTTTGGAACAGACCCATTCAAATCTGTCCCTATGCTCTTGTAATCGCTACACTGGGTCCAACTCTATTCTCCCAAGAGAGGATTGGCAAAGAGGATAGAATAGAATAACTGCTCTTGTGGTTTCTTTCTTTAAGAGATGACTATACTCTAAAACAGATTCAAGTCACTTGTATGGAGTTATTTGTTTTTCTTGATTTATCTCAGTATACTAAAAACCAAAATGAATGCATCTGTGCCTTCTCTGTATGTCCTTAATTTGGGAGGTCTATAGTTATTTACTTGCATGTGCTATTGCTAGAGATCAAATTGACTGGTTTCATAGAGCAATCAGTAACATTAGAAGGACATCACCTGAACTAAAGTTTGAAGCCTGTGCCTTTTTCTCTATGTTTTAAAAGAATAGGCCTGAAATAGAGGAAGAGATAAAAAAGAAAATATCATTGGCCAATCATAAACATGGTCATGGGTGTCTACAGATTGCTAAAAATTATAGTAAGTGAAAACTGAAATTGTTATCTTTGGCTATGTTGACTATTTCATGGATTTCAATTATCTGGATGCCTTATGCTAAACTTGATTTAGTTATTTGAATACATGGAATACCGTCTTGTCTCTTTTAGTTGGCTATATCTGTGACTGCATAAGCACAACTGTATCATGAACTAAAGGAAGAAAGGTTTAAATAATCTCTATCTTTCTGTATTTTTTTCCATTGAGGGTTCTTAAGGTGTAAACAATAATACAGAATTCCCACAAAATACTTTAAGGGTAAGAAATGGATTTGGCCTACTGAACATTAAAAGGTAAATTTTGCTGTGTCAATCTATCAGTACATTGAGGAACAAAGTTAAGAGAAAGAAAGTTTTTTAATGAAAAATGGAAGGAAAATACAAGTGCATTGTACATTATAATTCATTTTTAAAAAGGAAATGAAAATGTAATACTTGAAACAAATCAAGAAACAAAGCGTTCTCCTCACTTTCATTGATGATATAATTTATTATCCAAGGCCTGATTTTCTATATTTTTTTTCCACTTCAAAGGTCATCATGACTAACAGCATAACTACACCAAAGTTTTACATTTCATTCCTTTAGAAAAAACAGTATCATATGAATTTCACCATTGGAAAAAATGTATGCATACAGTTTTCACAGTAGTTTTATGTGGTAAGTTCTAGGTAAGAAAATAAAAAAGGACGACTTTCAGATACCAATAATTGTGATTTCAAATCCCAACGTTCCTTCAAGCCTCCTTGTCAAGTGATTAATAGGGCAATTATAACTTATTACCTAGGATTTCACTTTTACAAAGCACAAAATGTAGAAAAGCTTGAGCTTAAAACATTGGCAGGTCTACTATGGCTTCTCTACATTGAACACGCAATTGAACTCAAATTAGGAAGGTCACGAAGGGTCTTTTGAGGGTCTCTGCACTTTGTCAGATGTATTTATTCATGTGCAGAGGATTAGAATTCATAAACATTTTGCCCTTTTTTTGAATGCTATTTCTTTCCCTTGTTGTTCTTGGCTAGGCCATGTCAATACTGTAAAATGCTGCTTCATATGGCTTATTATCAGCAAAATAATATGTATTACATAACCCAAAGGAATTGTAAAATCAGCAGGAACACTTGGCTATGTATCTCAGTGTAGAAACAAAGATGGGCACCAAAAAATTTGATTTTTTAAGAAATAAGTTATCTGAGTGCTATACCCAAAACAGACATTTTCTTCTTTTAAAATGTTTTTATCATGAATGTGATCTAGTTAGCAAAACATCTCTTAACTATTCTTTTCAGAAACATGCACAGGGTCATTCAAAATAATATACTATTGGATTAAAGCTAATTTGAGCATGGTACAGGAAATTCCTAGAGGCAACTGATTTTGAAGACATACCAGAAGTCCCTTTTTTTCTTATTCTTGGCAAAGCTGAGAACTTAGATTTATCAGTACAATCAGTGTATGATGAATATTCTTTAACTTCTTCACTGAAGCATTAGGCACACCAGCTTGGGTTTTGCAAGAAATTGAAGTGACTATCTAAATGCAAAGAATCATTTGGTTGCTTGGAAAGACACCAGGGATGCTTAAGTGAATAGCCAACAGTTTTCAGAAATAGTAATTGAAACATCTGTGAGATTCCCAGGGAATCTGAGTTTGATAATCTGTATTTGTGTTGGTTGGCAAACAATGTCACAGTTGTTTTAAGGATAAAAATTTGCCTACTGTTATGCAAAGCCAATTAGAAGCACCCTGGGTTGCTTCTTTTGAAAGAAAATTTTCCAAGAGGTGAGAACAGCTTTAGCACTTGGCATTCCTATGGGATCTGAAATGAAAACATTGAAAACCTTCAGGCAGGTAAGAATAAGGAAAGGACGTGTGGTAGTAGAATTCTTGGGTAGTGAGTTGAGAACATGACCATTAAAAGACCACCTGTCAAAACAGAATAAGACAATTGTAAGCTCTTTAGAGAAAACAAATTGCCATAGACCTGGAAACTGTTGTGATGATGCCACAGCCTCTGATACTAAAAGCTCAGCACTTCAATTTGGAGTGAATAGCTTGTTTTTTGTTGCTCTTCCACAACCTCTTTAAGGCACACCTCCCTCTGTGCCTCTCTCCCTCTCTCCTTTCGTCCCTTCTCTCCCTCCCTGCCTCTCTCCTTTCTCTCCTTGCCTCCCCCTTCCTTTCTTCTTTCTTTCCTCCCTCCTTTTTTCCTTCCCACCTTACCTCCCTCCATGCCTGCCTTTCTTCCTTCCCTCCTTCCTTTGTCCCTCTTCCCCCTCTTTCTCTGTTCTCCACTCCCCCTTCTCATCTTCTCTTTGTAATAACTCTCTTACCACATGTTGAGTAGGCTCACCTGCTTTCATTTGACTTGGATTTCAGAAACAGTGGCTAAACTTAGTGATTGTGTTTGTTGATAATCTTTCTAAAATGACTTTTGCTCTAAAGCTGCTGAAAGAAGGCTCTTGAATTGATTTGAGTAAGTGTTGACAACCACCCCTGAGTTGAAGTCTTGAGATGTTGTCGAAGTGGCTCATCAGGGGTTTGTTTATATTAGATTTTGAGTAGGGAAGTCATTTTGCCATCTTTTTTATCTTTTAGATTATGTATGGCTGAGGTTTACTCCACTAGGGAATTGGTGTGAATCTGGGAAAGCTTACAACCTCCCAAATAGTTGCAATTCATGAGTAGAGGAAAGGAGAACTTAATACAGGAGAAATGTTTGATAAGGCAATATAATATCTTCCCATGGTCTTCTCTTAGACTTTGAAAACGCTGCTCATTGAAGACAATGTATGGATAATCTAAAGAGAACATAAATATTTTGAAAAAAAATTATCTGAGAGTACTTTTCAGTGTAGATGTGGCTGATATATGTCATTTGACAAGGCTTATGAGAAGCAGGTACCCTGAGAACCAAAGTGATTTTGGATTTGTTTTGCTTTGTTTATCTGCTGCAGCAAAGTGCTAAAAACATGGAAGTTTTCTGAGTAATGCAAAATTTCTTTAGGCAGATCTTTCAGTATCAAATATCTTTAGGTATAGCAGAGGATAGTAAAAGGAAAATGGGCTGAAAACCTGAATATTTCATAGGTTCGAATATAAAAGGAAGAAACCATTTCTTTTCAGTGGTGAAGCAAACATGTTGTTGCATTAACTTATTCATCAATTCATTCAATAGTCTTATTGAGCATCTGTTTTGTACTAAGAAATTCCAATACAAGTAATAGTAAAATGAATACAAATAAAGTGCTTTGGGAATATAAAACAGGACCAATTGTTCTTAACTATAAGATTGGGGAAATATTTTAATAAAGTGACATTTAACCTTGGTTTGAAATAAAAAGTGAGATTTTGACAAGCTAAATTCAAACCAAAGGATTTACCATGTGTCCTAGTTAACTAGCAGTGTTCTTTAAAGAAAAGAAATTGATTTTCTCACAGTTCAGGAGGCTAAAAGCTCAAATATAGAACATGGCTCTAGAGGAAGGTCCTTCTTTGTCTATTTCAGCTTCCAATAGCTACCTGCAGTTTTTAGTGTTCCTAGGCTTATAGATGCACTGTCTCTATCATCTCTCTTCCTCTCATCCTTGTATATGTCTCTTTTTATAATTTGGAAGTGACTAAGTTAGGGTTTCATTAACATAACACAATCAATATCCTATTTCCAAATAGGATCACATCCACCAGTACAGGGTCTAAGACTTCAACGTATTTTCTGGGGACACAGTTCAATCCATAACACCATATCCTGTAAAATGCATGGATAAAGACATTAAGGCTCCTTGGAGTGTGGGTGGCTTTGTCAGGGTGTTTTTGTGTTTGTTTTTGACAGAGGAGAAGCTATTTGCAGTTGACTAAAAGTAGATGAGGCTGGGTCAGTAGAGTGGAAGGATCATAAAGGATTAGACTTTCTTGGAAAAAATATAGAAACTTTGAACAAATGAACTCCGGATTTGGGGTAAACCAGCAGTAAGAACAACGATGTTGTTGTCGTTGTTGTTGTTATGTGCCCTCTAGTCAGAACCAACTCATAGCGACCCCTCTTGGGTTTCTGAGGTGGTATCACTATGGAAGTAGATTGCCCAACCTTCCTTCTGAGAAGTGGCTGGTGGGTTTCAACTGCCAGGCTTTCTGGTTAGCAGTCAAGTGCCTTAGGCACTATGCTACCAGAGCTCCCAACAGCAACAATAACAACACAATATATGATTTTAGAAGAAGGCAGAAGCTCTTACAAGAAAACAGGAGTTGATTAAGGAAATTATAATTAGAAAAAAATTTCCCTGCATTATCAATAAACAAAATTATGCTGTATCAGTGATAGTCTGGATCTGGCTCTAACTGGTATGTGAGATCAAATTGTGTGCATCTCTCTAAATCTGAATTCAGTGACATCACATTGGTAGTCTGAAACAGGCCATGATGGAAGTATTTACACCATGAAAATTGGCAAATGCTATAAATCAGGGCTTTCTTTCACATCCAGTTGTGAAATAGTTACCAGAACACCATTGTTACTTGAGGTGAAACAGGTCTTCCTAGTAGGAAAATAAACTTTTGGAAAAGTGTATTGTAAATAATCTTTTTAAAATTTAAAAAGTTCAGAAATAAACATTTTAGAATCATGAAAATTAGCAGCTTAAAAGAAAGGAAATTTGAAGAGCAAATCACAAAGAAAAAAGGAAATCTAAGGACCTACAAAGTATAACACTGAAATTTAAACTTACTTGTTGAAATAGGAGAGCAAGTAAATAAAGATATTTTTGGTATATAATGCAAACTAAACCTTGTTTATATGACAATTGATGTCTGAATTCTGTACTGTCTTTTGGGAAAGTACAGATAAAGAGCTGACTGCATACTTTACTTCCTATCTTCATTTCTTAATCTTACTTCAACGACTAAGCAAAAATACTGAGAATCTGAAGTACATAACTAATTTCATTCCTTATCTCTCCACTGGACAACTACGTTTAGGTAACAAGATTATTATTTAATTGAATGCTGCTATAGATGCTGCACTATATCATTAAGTCCAGATTTTTCATAGTTTAGTGCCATGGATACTATGTGGTTTGGATAAGGAATAGACCATTTACTCATCATATTCCTCCTTTTATTTATTGGTTGATATACTTGTAACCTACATTTCTTCAAGTCACTACAACTTTGGAAAAACTCAACTAATAGCAACAATTAATAATAATAACAGCCGCAGAGATCCAGGTGAGGAGAGGGAAATCAGGCACGCCCAAAGCAGCAGGGTGAGAGAGAAGGAGAAAGGGGATTAAAAGGCCCAGGAATCTGGACAGAGGAGGAGTCAGGTGCAGGAACCCAGGTAAGGGTGGTACCAGAGGTTTCCAACAGGG
>NW_006921595.1:18637938-18652611 GCF_000298275.1 Orycteropus afer afer | reverse complement strand
CTCCTTGGAAGTGAGAATGGCCAGACTTCATCTCACCTATTGTGGTCATGTTGTCAGAAGGGACCATTTCCTGGAGAAGGATGCCATGCTTGGTAAGGTGGAGGGTCCATGTAAGAGGGGGAGGCCTTCAACGAGATGGATTGACACGGTGGCTGTGATTATGGGCTCAAGTATAGTGGGGATCGTGGAGCTGGCGCGGGATCGGGCAGTGTTTCGTTCTGCTGTGCATGGGGTCGCTATAAGTTGGAAACGACTCGACGGCACCTGACAATAACAACAGCAAAAGAAAAACAACCAAAGTAGTGTTCAATTAATAGTACAACAATCACAGTAATAATCTCAAATTCTAGCCCCCTGGTCACTCATCTAAGTTGAGGAATTCCTGCAGTGTTTCACATTATCTGAATGCCACTCTTCTTGGTCTTCTTAATACTCTCATAAGAACTGTTAGGTTTATATCATTCTCTTTGTTCAGAGATGTTTCTTTATTTTTGTGTTGATGTCACTACTCAATAGAGCCAGACTCAATCTGAATTATCTTCCTGGTCTGTTAGTTTAGCAACTCTATTGCCAATAGAATCCCTGATTTAAATATTTTTTAATCTATTTGGTCAATGTTCTTAATGTGAAACTTCAAACAAAAAAAAAGGGGGTTATTTTGAGAATGACTCATGAATCACAATATGGATAAAATTATATCCAGATTTACTTAAGCAATCAAACTCATCATATACAACTAATTGCAGACATCTCTAAAATAATTATTTAAATGAGAGTTTTAACCACCAATCTGTCCTCACTAGAGACTTAATGATAGTTCATCAGCATAAAAGGTCAAATCTATATCTCAGTCTGCTTCCCTTGTCCTGTTGGTCTTGATCACATTCTTCCAAAGTTCCACAACAAGTTTGAGCCTCACAGCTTAACTCTTTCTGCATTTTGTCTGGTTGGATCTGCAAACTGTACAAGGACTTTCAAGCTCCCTTAGTAAGTGCATTTGTGGCCTGCATCAAAAAATATGGGTTGTTTCCCTCGCTGTAGAACCTGTCATCTGACTTAGTTTCTTAGGACCACCACAATATAATGAAAAGAGCCAGACTTTGTTTTCCTGTTTTTATCAGAGAGATCAATCCATTATTAATCATTTTTAATTTTAAAATATAATGCACACACAGAAAACTGCACAAAGCTTGAATGTACAGCTCAATGAACTTTCACAAAGACAACATATATGTAACCATCACCCAGGTGAAGAAACAGGAAAATGCTATGACTCCCATAGCTCCCATATCCCCCCTCACACTTATTCCTTTTCCCATTTCTGAAAGTAATCATTTTACAGATTTTTAACACTAGAGTTTAATTCACCTGTTTGTGAATTTTATATACATGAAATCATACAATGCATACTCTTTTGTGTCTAACTTCTTTTGCTCAACATTATGCTTGTGAGATTCATCCATGTTGTTGCAGCTAGCTATCATTCATTCATTTGCACTGTTAACATATCATTACCTTTCATAAAAAAAATTTCTATGAAAATACCACAATTTTTTTACCTGTGCTACTCTTGAAGAATGTAGGAAATTTTTACACCTTTGGGGTTATTCTATACAATGCTAAATGGACATTTAATACATGTCTCTTTGTGCATTTGTACATGTTTCTGATGAGTATATATCTAATAGTGGCATTCTTGGGTCATGGAATATGCATGTGATCAATCTCTATAGGTAATTAAAAAAAAAAAAAACCTCTTCCATGCGTTGTTCCAATGTATACTCCTACCAGTAACATATAATTGTTTCCATTATTCTATATTCTTCCCAAAGCTTGCTATTATCTCTTTTCCAATTTTTCCTTTCTGTTGAGTATGTTGTTGTTGTTGTTATATGCCGTCGAGTCGGCCCCGACTCATAGCAACCCCTCCTTGGGTTTCCAAGGCAGGATCACTACGGAAATAGGATTGCCCAACCTTCCTTCCAAGGGGTGGTTGGTGGGTTTGAACCACCAGCCTTCTGGTTAGCAGTCAAGTGCCTTAGGCACTATGCTACCAGAGCTCCTGTTGAGTATGTAGTAGACTATTATTTTAATTTGCCCTTATACTAATGAGGTAAATCAACTCTTTGGTTATTGATCATTTGTATATTCCCTTTGGTGAAGTGCCTAGTCAAGTTGTCAATTTTCAGATTATTTGTCATTTTTGTTATTGAACAGTTGCTATAGATTTTAGATTGGAACGTATTGTTGGTTGCATGTGTTTAACTATTTTCTGCCATTTCTTTTGTTGTCTTTGTACCCTCTTAAAGGTGTCCATTAATAAACAAAAGTTGTTTGTTTGATTTAATGTATGCTTATTTCTTTTTGCATTCTCTTCAGGTAATCTTTCTGTATCTTCAAAATCATGACATTAGTCTCCTTTTCTAAAAGCTTCATTTTTGACCTTAATATATAGATTCACAATCCTTCAGAAGTTGAATTTGCACGACATTAGGTAGTGATGAAGTTGTTGTTTTTGTTTTTGTTTGTTTTGCTTTTAATGTATTTATCCTTTTGACTCAGTACCATTTATTGAAAAGAACACACCATTCCTATGGCTTTGAATATACATGAATATTATTTCTATTCCACAGGCCTCTTTATCTCTTCTTGTGACATTATCAAACTCTCTTTACTGTAGCTTTGTATCTGGTAGAACAAATTTTCCAGTTTATTTTTCTTCTTCAAGGCCATCTTGGCTACTTTTGGTCCTGTGCATTTCCATACAAAATTTTAGAATTAGCATGACCAGTTCTAAAAATGCATATAAATGTATTTAGTTCACCAATAAAAGACAAAGATCATCACATTGTAGTTTAAGAATGCAGTTTAAAAAAATCTGTCTGTAATGTAATGATAAGTAAAGTTTCAACATGAAAATACTTAAACTACAAAAACTAATTGAAGAAAAGGTGGTGTGGCTACATTAATAACAGATGAATTAGGCTTTAAGGTAAAAAGGGAATTAGAGATTAAAAGTGATACTTCATAAAGATAAAATATTCTGTTAACTAAGAAGATAAAACAATTTAAAATTTGTGTATCTAATAACACAGCTTCAAAAATATCAATCAAAAATGAAAAGAACCAAATGGAAAAATGGATGAAAAAAATAGGCAAATCATGATGACAGATTTTAAACATACCCTGTCAATAATCAATAGAACTAGAAGGAAATAAAAGGAAGAGGACCTAGATTTAAATATCTGATTAATAAACTTGCCCTAATTAACATATATGCTAAACTGTATCCAATAACTACAGAATGCCATTCTCTTCACAACATTTTCAAAAAAGACCATACGTGAGGGCCATAAAGCAAGTCCCAATAAATTCCAACTAATTGAATTCATACAGCATATAATCACTTACCACAGTGAAATTAAGCTAGAATATTCAAAGGTAATCAGAAAAAAACTCATACATTTGAAAATATTAATATACACTAATTAATTCATGTGTCACAAAAGAAATCAGTAAAAATTAGAAAATATTCTGAACTGAATGATTATGAAAATGTGAGACACTAAAACCTGTATGATATATCTACAGCTTAATTTAAAGCAAAATATATGGTTTTAAAGGTATATATTATAATATATATATTAGGAGCTCTGGTAGCATAGTTGCTAAGGCACTTGCCTGCTAACCAGATGGCTGGCGGTTCAAGCCCACCAGCCACTCCTTGGAAGGAAGGTTGGGCAATCCTACTTCCGTAGTGATACTGCCTCGGAAACCCAAGGAGGGGTCGCTATGAGTCGGGGCCAACTCGACGGCACATAACAACAACAACATATTATAATAGAAGAAAGCTTACTATTGATGATAAGAGCATATATCTTTAAAAACTAGGCAGAAATAAAGAAAATCTAAAAAAGGAGCAGAAAATAAACATATAATAATAGAGGAGAACAAAAATGTCAGAGTTGGTTCTTTGAAATAACTAAAAGAAATGATACAACTGATTAACAAAAATAAAGTATACGTTACTAGCATTTGGAATAAAAAACAAAGGTAGGGGGACTTGGTTACAGATTTTAATGACACTAAAATGATTACAACAAAAAAAGCCAAACTCACTGCCGTCGAGTCAGATCTAACTCATAGTGACCCCTCCTTGGGTTTCTGAGGTGGTATCACTATTATGTAAGGAGATTGCCCAATCTTCCTTCTGAGGAGTGGCTGATGGGTTTGAACCTCCAACCTTCTGGTTAGCAGTCAAATGCCTTAGGCACTCTGCCACCAGAGTTCCCAAAAAAGATTATAAGGGGATATTAAAATAATTTTCTGTTGAAAAATTTTAATTTATTTGAAATGGAAAAATTCCTATTAAAATGTTGTGTTATCAGGTGCTGTCAAGACGTTTCTGCTGTGCAGCGACCCTATGTATAACAGAACAGTACTCTGCCCCATCCTGTGTCATCCTCACAATCATTGCTGTGTTTGACCTCATTACTGCAGCCACTGTGTCAATCCATCTCTTTGAAGATCATTTTCTTTCTCACTGATCCTCTACTTTACCAAGCATGATGTCCCACTTCATGGACTGGTCCTGCCTGATAGCATGACCAAAGTACATGAGACAAAGTGTCCCTATCTTCGCTTCTAAGGAGCATACTGGCTGCACTTCTTCCAAGATAGATCTGTCTGTTCTTTTGCAAGTCCACAGTATATTCAATATACTTTGTCAACATTGTAATTCAAAGCCATCAATTCTTCTTCAGTCTTCCTTATTCATAAAGCTTTCACATGCATATGAGGTAACTGAAAATACCAGGACTTAGGTCCGTCACACCTTAGTCCTCAAAGTGACATTTTTACTTTGGAATGCTTTAAAGAGGTCTGTTGCAGCAGAGTTGCCCAAAGAAATACATCATCTGACTTCTTGACTGCTGCTTCCATGGGTGTTGATTGTGGATCCAAGTTAAATAAAACCCTTGACAGGTTTAATCATTTCTTTGTGTACCATCATGTTTCTTACTGGTCCAGTTTGGTAGATTTTTGTTTTCTTTATGGTGAGTTGTAATCCATACTGAAGGTTATAGTCCTTGATCTTCATCGAAAGTCTTCTTCACTTTCAGCAAGCAAGGTTGTATCATCTGTAGCACAGCATAGATTGTTAATGAGTCTTCTTCCAATCTTGGTGCTACATTCTTCTTCATGTCGTTTAACTTTTTTGTTTGTTTGTTTTAAATAAGCCAAAGCTGGCTTATAAAAATACAACCTTGCAAAATTGAATAAAGAAGACTGAATTAATTAAGAGAAAATTTGAATCATCCTATAATTATTAGGAAATTGAATATATAATAACAAATTAACCAAGAGTAAACCCAGACCAACATAGCTTCACCATGAATTCTACTAAAAATTGAAGGAAAAAAGAATACTAGTACTAAACAAACTCATTTAAAGTCAAGGGTAGGCGGAAGAGCACTTCCTAACTGACTTTTTGGAGTCTGAATAACATTGATACAAAACCTCAAAAGAGCATTATAAGAAAGGAATATTATAAGACAATCTTGCTTGTGAATGTAGAAGTTAAAACTCTAGATGAAATATCAATTCAACAATATCTAAAAACCACCATAACAAAAATGAATTTATCCCTGTTATGTAAACAGGGATAATTAATTGTATTAACATTCCAAAATTAATCACTTTAATAAACACAATTAACAGAAAGGAGAATATAATACATCAATTTCAACAGATGTTTTAAAGCATTTGATAAATTAAACTATTGAAATTTATGTGTAAGTTGAAAAAAGTTGATGGATACAAGATCATTTAAAAAATCAACTGTATACCCATCATAAACTGGAGCAAATAAGAATTAAAACTCCAGTGCATTTAAGTAATAAGTGAATATTAGGTAAAACTAGTGGCAGGTAAATGGGAACTCTCTGTACTACCTTTCAACTCTTTGGCAAATTTCGAAAAGTTTTCATAATAATACTCTGTATGTTATGTATATAAAACATACAGAGTATTTTGATTAAAATTTGAACAAAACCATTTGCAAAGCATCAAACGTACCAAAGATCTAGGAATAAATGCATCAGAAAGCGTAACTCCTGTAGAGAAAATTGTAAAATATTTTTAGACAAGTTTACAGAGATCTAAATAAACAGATGAATAAACGATGTTAATGGACTGGAAATCTCGATATTGTAAAACTATCAGTTCTCCCAAAATTGAAATTAAGGTCAATGCCTTTCAAAATCAGATTCTGTTCTCTTTTCATGCTCTTGCTTTTCCTTCCTGCTTCTTTGAGAGTGATGCCTTTCTCTTTTAATTACTGCCATTGCCATGCTGCCCCTGGTTGCTCTGGACTTTCTATTCCCCTGCTTTTCTGACCTGAGGAAATACCTGTACACCTTTCAGGAATGTCTACCAAGGAGTAAAGAGAATAGCTTTCTGACAATTCTGCAATGGCAGTTCACCTCAGAAAAGAAAACGATTTTTTATTATTGCTCTTTCTGAACTCTCATCAAAAAAAAAATACCTTGATTATAGCAGGCAACCAGAAGGTAGAACCCACTCCATGTAGTTCTGTTAGCTGCAGAGAGCAAAAGAAAGGCACCTTTCCATGTTTTCTTTCAATTAATACTTCCTCCATTTATTCAACGTTAAGGCATTTGACTGCTAGCCAGAGGGTGGTGGTTCAAACCCACCAGCCACTCCTTGGAAGGAAGATTAGGCAATCTACTTCTGTAAAGATACTGCCTCAGAAACCTAAGGAGGGGTGGCTGTGAGTTGGAAATGACTCCACAGCAATGAGGTTTTTTGTTTGTTTGTTTTGTTTTATTTTGTTTTTTAGTTTATCTTACACAAGGCTCTATCTTTGCCTTTAAATGACTCACAAAATAGAGAAGGATGACGGACATGGCTGAGTACAATGTAATGTATTTAATAGAGTAAACAAGGATATTTGTGGAAAAGGAGACACGGGTGGAAGGAATCTGTTCTTTCACAGAATTTGAGGAAAGAGTTCAAGAGCAAGCAATATTTAAGCTGGTTCTTGATCAGTAAATTTTTACCAATTCAAAGAAGGATGGAGATAACAGAAATTAAAATGAGCAGAACAATGTATAAACCAAAGCAAACTCACTGCCATCCAGTGGATTCTGACTCATAGCTTCCCCCGTTGGGTTTATGAGGTGGCAAATCTTTACGGAAGTAGATGGCCCCATCTTCTTTCCATGGAGCAACTGGTGGGTTTGAACCACCGACCTTCTGGTTAGCAGTCAAGTGTCTTATCCACTGTGCCACCAAAACTCCTTAGAACAATGTATAGAATGGGGAAAATAACTTGCATATTTGAGAGACATCACAACATAAAATAAAAGCTAACCTGAGTATTTAGGAGACTCTTTGCTTGGCTGATGTGTACACCCATCCTTATGTACCTGTAACGTTTATAAAAGCTCTGTTTAGCTTCTTGTCTGTTCTGTTCCAAATCATGAAAATAACAGTACCCTGATTTTCATGTTTCACAGATATAGAGAAAGTTTTTTAAACTCTTACTCAAGAGCCTCTCCAAACGTAGCCCTTGCCTATTTGCACAGAAGGATCTTAGCCGACTGAAATTATTATTGTCCTACACGATGTCTCAGATTCTGGAATAGGTTGGTGGTTTAATTATGTTGTTGTCGTTGGTTGCTGTCAAGTCCATTCTGACTCATGGCAACCCCATTGTATGCAGAATAACTGCTCTGTAAGGTTTTCACGGCTGTGACCCTTCAGAAGCAGATTGCCAGGATTGATTTCAGAGGTGCCTCTGGGTAGGTTTGAACTGCCAACCTTTCAGATAGTAGTGCTTAACAATTTGCATCACCCAGGGACTCCTGGAATGATTTTTGGTGATTTAAATAATCTGATTGTAAAAAACCTGAAAAATGCTTAGTGAGCAGACGATAATATCTGCAATATTTATTGGATTTTAAAATAACTGTATTGTTGGTAAAAAAAAAAAAAGCACTGCTGTTGAATTGATTGCAACTCATAGTGATCCCTCCTTGGGTTTCCGAAACGGTATCTCTACGGAAGTAGGCTGCCCACTCTTCCTTCCAAGGAGTGGCTGCTTGGTTTGAACTGCCACCCTTCTAGTTAGCAGTCCAATACCTTAGGCACTGTGCCACCAAAGCTCCCATATTGTTGGTGGGTGCCCTCAAATTGATTCTGACTCACAGTGACCCCATGTGTCAGAGTAGAAATGCCCCATAGGGTTTCTCAGGCTGTGATCTTTACTGAAGCAGATCTCCCGGTCTTTCTCCCACGTAGCACTGTGGTGTACATTTGACACAACAAACTTTTGTTGTTGTGGAGGAGGGCTTCACCATTCCATGACCAGGACATCTTAAAAAAGAGCTGTAGTACTTTGTAATTATGTGGTACGTGCAACTGAACCTTCTGAATTACGTAAACACAGTATTGCAACTTTCTGTAAAAGACGTAGGAAAATAAATTTTCCTGTCTTTGAGCCTGAAATTTTTTATAAAGAACTGCTGTGACTTTTGAGATTAGCTTTAGATACAATAAGGTTGGAAGAGACCCTCATATATCTAGAGGTTGTACTTAAATTATCTAGTGTATCTTATAACTCCATGACAATTATCATTACTAAACTGGATTCCCAACAGAAATGCCATGATGGGTGTGTAATATTTCTTACATCTGCATCTGCTTTATCTTACCATAACGTTTGTATGCAAAAATTCTCTGGTTTGCATAAATTATTTCCTTATTTATCTTTTAATGACTTACTAACATTAATTGGCCTTAAAAGCCAAAATTTTGCTACCTTTTTTCAATCAAACTAAATACATAACAAGCTTTACTGCGTATTTGTATTTTTTGCTACAAATTTATACAAAATAACTATTTAATATTATTTCATTATAGGTAGTTATTAGATTACTAATAATGACCAATATTCATAAATATTTATTAAATAGATGCTTCAATCAGATATTTTTAGTGCTCATAATTGTAAATAGTTAAATCAACAAACTCTAGAAAAGACAACTCAATTCTGTGGTCCCTCCATACAAGTTTTTTAATTTTATGAAAACAGACTCTAAATGCTGCTTGCCGTCTTGCCAACTCAGAGAGTATTACCCTTGCCTTTTCTGCAGAGCTACCGGAGAAAAAATAAAGAACCTACATTGAGAAGTTTCTGAATTCAGCTCTGTCTGTGTGTATACAGTCGAAATGAAACAAATTGGGGCAATTTACTGAAGGTTAAATCCTCTAAATGACATTCAGCTAAAACATGCAGGGGAAATGGTTTGGGAGGCTTAAATTATCTTGCAATTGCCTTAATTCTCTGGGTTGCTGCTATGAGTAGACACAATTTTATCGTATCTAACTGAAGATTCCAAATGGGGGTTTAGGATTGTTTGTATTTTTACTCTCAATCCCTGGAATCATGTATACTGTCTATAAAACCCAGGTCTTAGAAATATACCACAGACCTCAATGGAAGAAATTTGCAGAAGTTGGTTTTTGTATGAGTGATCTATCTGTAGTGTTCTTTCCAGTAGCCGTCACCTTTCATTTTGTCATCAACATTTTTACTCTGAAGCTACAGGGGGACTTTTTCAAGGATGTAATATCCTGACATTACCTTGTGCTTTTGTTCTTAAATATTTGAACACAGAGTGATCTTTCAAAATATTTTATTAGCAAAACCTAGCGATTTCTCTTAGTGCTCCTTTTTTTCCCTCTTATGCCCTGAGACAGAAGTGAATGGAAAGATTATTTATGAGCAAGGTGGCTCAACCCTGTCTAATTCTTGAGTAACAGTTTTCCAAGTAACCTTCAATTTATGATTCAGTAGTTCCTCTGAGTTATGAGGGTTTTACTAGGATAACATATTCTTGAAGATACTATCTGAAACACCAACTTTTTAAAAACAATTTTTAACAAATTTTAAGAGTTTAAGTTTTCAGTAACACTGCATGTTTTCCTCACACACACTAAATAGTATTGCAAATAAATCTTTTGAAGTTTTAAAGGTTTTTCTTTGGCAGCTAAGAAAAACACTCTGGGAAGTTATATTTCGTGGATTTGCCCGTGTATAAATATCCCTGAGCTAGTCTGTTATCCTGTGGCATCTGGAAGAAAGGTGCTATTGTTTTAGATCCCATGATTGAAGTACAGAATAATCAATTCAGAGAGACCCTGGGGGGAAGATTCACTCACATGTGCTGTGAAAACTTGGAATATCTGAGCTTTTGAGTCTTTACTTCAGATGAAGAGACATAGATTAGTTCATGTTTCAGTACAATGTGTAGTCATACTGTTCCCGTTCACACTACAACCATATAATAGTATGACCATCACTGTGTATCTGAGGTGATTAAATTTTCTAGGAAAACCACTCTTTTGCTCATCCCTTTGTTGTTATTACTTTGCTCACTCTCTGTATAACAAGAGCTGGAGAGCTATTTTGCCTTTGATTGCCTTTGCCGCAAACTTTCTGCTGCGACACATCAGGCTACATCGCCAGGGCATTCTGAGAGATGCATCATCAGACTTAGGTCTGATGAAAATGCTCCATAAATGATTCAAAGTTCCTCTTCATTATTGCAGAGTAATATTTCTTAACCTTCTCCATGAAAAATCAGTGTAATTCCAGAAAACCATGATAGATTGGCAAGAAAGGAACTGCCCTGTGCTTACATGTGGACATATCAACGTTAAGAACAAAGTGGAAGTGAAATGGAAATGTATAGTTATTATACCTTGTATAATTGTATGTGAACATTTTCCCTATTACTTTATTCAGCAATACTTGCATAAGAGCAGCTGTGTCTTAGAGCTTTCCACTGTGAGCTGTTCAAATGTGTAAGGTAGTTAGATGTGAAAACATAGCAACAATATTGATGATAGATTGCCTACTTTCTGTCTATTGCAACCTGAGGTTTTTGTATGCCCCAGCTGCACATACAGACATGATGGAATTTGGTTTGTGAGAGACTTATAAAAATTACCCAAATAATTCAGATTTTTAATGAATAATATACAGACATGCACCTGCTTCAGAGACTTCATGGATTAGTTTTGTAACCAATAGAAAAGCCCCTTGGAATTCAATTACATGGCTGCAAAACAGAAAATAAAACTGGCTATCCGTTTAGAACCGATATCAGCAAAACGTAAACTCGTTTCTGGAACAAACTTTTCCTGAGGATTAGGTTGTTTCCGTTTGCTTTGTTTCTGTGAGACTTATTATGAAGCCATAATATACTGCTCATATTATCTTCTATTCTTGCAGCTGGAGCTGCTTCCAGAAGATACACTGCACCGAACACCAAATATGAATGCTGTGATTTCTTTACAGAAGACCATTGAAGTTCAAAGTAGGTCTTAACATTAGTTTTGTAAAACTTCTAATGAGGTACAAGTAATTAAATTTATGAGAATTAGAGCACAAAGGAACATACGGTTATCAGAATTTGCACATATTGTAATGTGTTAGTACTTAATGCGTTATGCATTGCTTTTAACATAGCAATCTTACCTTAAAGACATAACTCAGAGACTCTCCATTTAGAATTCTGTTTTCTCATATTTCCAAATACTTGGATTTTTCTATTACTAACATTGAACATTTACCCAGAACAATGAACTAAATATAGTAATTGTGATTATGTCACCAAACTTAACTAAGGGTAAGTTATTTCTCTTCTAATGTTGGAATTCAGAGATAATGTACAGGTTTTAAGTTTGTCAGAACAGGAAAAATGTTAATGAGAAAACCTCACTATTAGAAAATCCAGATTAACAAAGCAGAGAAAGTCAGGGACTTTTTGTTTTCTTCCCATGCAATTCCCTTCACATTGCTCTTACTCTGTCAAGAGTTATTCTTTTTCCAAGACTGAACACAAACACACACACACACACACAGAGAAATCAAGCACAGATTAACATGAAGGTTAGAATGAAAGGGAGAACCAAATTGCAAAATCAGATGTGAAGGAAGATCAAGAAAACACTTAGCTTTGCTACTGTGCTGTAGAGGAATTTTTAACACACCAACTGGAAAAGCCACTGCCAGCTCTCTCTGAGTCACTGTCTTTGCTTGTTCAGTATCAATTTGGAGATCTATGTGTTACTGGGGTTCTATTAACCACTCATCTGTAAATGTTTTCAAATCATGCAACCCAGAAACTCCCAATAATCCCTTGCCTTACTTAGTCTCACCCATGCCTGGTTTGAGGGCTGTAGGTACTCAATAAATATTTTTTGCCTATAAGTCATAACTGGAATAAACTATGTTTTCAATATTTCATAGAGCAGAAAAGCAAACATTCAAATATCTCAAAGCCTCTGAAATAAGGTTACAGTAATAGAACTAAGACAGATGAAGAAGGGGAGGTTGGAGAGGATTTCATAAGTTTGAGTATAAAATTATTGTACTGACTCCATCTCATTTCTACTGAAGGTAGACCAAGAGGCTCTATTGCATGTCATTCCAATCTCAAGGCAAGGAATCTTGAAGTGATTTGTGATTGCCTTATCATATTCATCCAATGCCCCCTTAAAGGTCAATACTACAGAAATATTTTAGTTCTCATGTACATTATTCATTTTTTTTCCTCCCCTGAACATTCTTTTTGCATTATACACACCAAAGTACCATCAAGAATTAATATTCCTGTATCTACTCTTGTAATCTAACTTTCAATAAGCATTTTTGAACATTTATTACATGCTGATCAGCTATCAAGGTGCAGAGGAGATGAAGAGTAGTATTACAATATGAAGAGTTTCTGGCTTCTAGATATGTAATTACAGCCCAGATCATTTCAGTGCAGTGTTCACAGGGCCCAATGAAATCGTGTGAAGGGGCTATTCTCCTCAGCTGGGGCAAAGGCCTGCAGAATGAGGAAGTTTCAGGGAAGACTTCTTGGCAGAGATAAGGCCTGAGCTTCACCTTAGATACAGAATAAAGTTTTGGCCAAGTGAAGGAAGAGAGGAAATATTTTGAAGGAAACCACTGATGCAGAGGTCTCACTTTTCACATAGATATGTAAAGTGTATAGTTTGTGTACATCTTTAGAAACTGCACTGTTGCCTTTGCATTGGATCTATTACCTTAGGAATTAATTTTTGCTGCATATATTTTTCCTCTCATCACTGACAGGTTTGAGTGATTCATGCAGTCTACCCTGGTCAAGCAAACCTTAGACTTGGAAAGGATTCAATCTGTGGGCAAAACTCATTGAATGAGAATCTTGCCACCATGGATTCAGAATCTCTGCTTTCTGTCCTAAACTCCATTTTCCTGTAAACCAACACTGACCCCTTTCTCCATTAAAAAAAAAAAAAAAACAGTTTCCTCCTAAGTCTATATTGTGGATCTCACTCAGCTCTGGTCAATCCAGTAATTCTACAAACTTTCAGCACTCATGTGTCGATTTTAGTCAGTTATATTTTTATTTTAATTTTTATATTATTTGACTTATTTGAGATTCATGTTTTATAAAATGAGGATTTTAAGGTCTGTTAGTCCTGGTTCCTTAATTAAATGATAATCATCACGAAGACAGGGCTTATATCTTCTCACTCTTGGATGTCCTTATGGGAAGAGATGGTAGCACTGAAGAAGTTTGAGGTACATGATATACAAGGTAAGCAGATATGAGTAGGTATAATTTAAGTAATGCTTCAGGGTCCCAGGAAACCTCTAAGGAGGAATGCCTCCTTCTGAATTAGGAATATATGCCTACTCAGCAAATATGCCCTCATCCCTTCTACTGAGAAGGATTTTGATTTTACTTATTAATCTTTACCATAACACACATGCCACTAAAGGTAAGCTGAATTTATCCCCAGCTTCAGGTAAGCTGCTCTTAGTCTAAGGTGAAGCCAGCCAATCCTCTGAATGATAAATGGATAATGAATGGGTACATGACTTGATTCTGACCAGTGAGTATCAGGGCGGGTGTAAACCTATGCTGTGACATAGGTCCTGGCCCTAGAAGGGTCCCATGCTTAGTTTAATGTTCTTGCTGTTACTACCTTGAAAAGAGAGCCACATTTTTTACTTTGCTCTGGGCTCTCCCAATTATTTAGCCAGATAACAGGCAAGGTGGTGATAATGTAGAGAAGTTATTATCAGGAAAAATGAAAAGCAGCAGCAGCACAAGCAGAGCTCAAATTGTTACGGAGAAAGATATCAATGGCGGGTTGAGGCTGTCAATGGAAAGACAAACATAAGACAGGAAAGTAATTGATGACCATTTGGGATATGGAGTGAAAATCAGTACACAGTAAGGGGTTCGACACTGATGTTTCAACACTGTGTAGTACATTTTTACGCACTGCTGTCAAATCAGATCCGACTCTTAGAGACCCCTCCTTGGGTTTCCGAAGCGGTGTCACTACGGAAGTAGATTGCCCAACTTTCCTTCTGAGGAGTAGCTTGTGGGTTTGAACTGCCAGCCTTATGGTTAGCAGTCAAATGTCTTAGGCACTATGCTACCAGAGCTTTTGTAGTTGTTGTTATTTGCCGTGGAGTCGGCCCCAACTCATAGTGACCCCTCCTTGGGTTTCCGAGGCAGTATCACTACGGAAGTAGGATTGCCCAACCTTCCTTCCGAGGAGTGGCTGGTGGGTTTGAAC
>NW_006921595.1:18615122-18637838 GCF_000298275.1 Orycteropus afer afer | reverse complement strand
CTGTTGTTGTTGTTATTTGCCATACCTTCCTTCCGAGGAGTGGCTGGTGGGTTTGAACCGCCAGCCTTCTGGTTAGCAGTCAAGTGCCTTAGGCACTATGCTACCAGAGCTCCTACCAGAGCTTTTATGTGGTGCTAATTATGTGTCTTTGGAGCTGTTCCACCAGACTAAAGGAACAGAAAAGGGCTGCATAAAGTACATAGAGTAATAGATAGAGTGGGCATCTGGGAATCACAAACTACATAAAGATTTGGGACACTGAAATGATGGACTCTTGCCTTAGGAAATGGTTTATTTCTTTATAGAATATAAAATTGCATTCTTACTTTTCCTTTCTTTTCCCTGTTTTATACCCCATGAATGTCTACTCCTCCATTTCAAGGGCTCCCCAGTTGCCTTAAGTGGGAATGTAGTCTGGACTGGCTAGATAATTTGCGGGGTCTGGTGCAAAATGAAAAATTATAAAAGAGTTTCAATAAAGTGACAGCAGAGCATTAAACTGAGCATGGGCCCTTCGAAATGCAGGGCCCAGTGTGGCATGTTACTGGCCTATGAAGTCAACCCTTAAAGTAGTTGTTTAACAGGAGAACTTCCTCTTCACCTAGGTTTTTAAGTGTCATGCAGGTGCCTCCTTTTAACTTTGGAAGGGGTTCGGATTTCAGCCTAGCCCAGGTTCTGAAGGATTCTTTTGTGCTATAGTCTGGAACTATGGTATCAGAAAACTATGCAAATGTGGAAAGGCAGATCTTGTAGCATGTGGGAAACATTCAGGCAAGTTCCTAGATAGCCAGGTCCCAAGGCACACGGCAAGGTGCTGACAGGCCTTATGTGAATTTCTGTTTGAGAACTGAGGCCCCCAGCTGAGGGTATGCAGGTGCTGGAGGCTGTGATTAGCATTGGCCCTTTGCCTAGCCACATGCGTGTATTTTTCAGCAGGATCATTCCTGTTGTCCTGTCCTTGTTTATGTTACTAATTTAGCTGAGGAGAAAAGTAAGACATCAGGACAATCATTTCCCCTGTAAGGTGAAGACCCATCCTGACAAGGCAGGGTCTGGTGTCATCTCAAGATGGTGGATGTATATAAGGGCCAACCACTTTGAGATGGCAAAAGGGAAGTATAGTCAAGAAGCATTGTGTGCACATGCTGCTTCCTCTGCTAACAAGGTGCTCGGCTTCATCCTGATTAATTTGTCCAGACTTAGCTCAGATGTAACCTCTTGTAGGACACCATCTCTGAATCCTCCTTCATTCCCATTCTTCATTAAGTAAATTTCCTGTGTGTTTCTAGACCAGAGATTTTTTTGTTGATGTTCTTACCTGTTTGTTTGTTTTATAGCTATGTCTGGCATATAATAGGTGCTCTGAAAATGTCTGTTGAATGAATGAATGAACCAATCAATCAATGTTTGCCACTTTGTTGTCTTAAACCCAGATTGATTTGTTAGCTAAGGTAGTTATGCACCTTGCCTAGCCCATGCAGAATGAAGGATTAAAATGACTAGGGAAAAAAATATGTATGAAAGTCCATTTCTTCACCTTTTTTCACAACCCACAAGGATGAGTCATTTCTAACTGAAGGAGAATACAAATTATTTGTATGAGCTACCATTTCCATGTCTAAGATTGGAGGTAACATTTCTCAGAGATGAATTGAATTCTTGGTTGGCTGTAATCACAACAAATGATGCTAGGAAGTGTCAACCTAGTGTAGGATAAATGTCTGCTTATACAAAGGGCCCTCATATGGGTGTTTTTCCTTTCCTGAAATCTACCCTAACAATTTATAGAATCCAGGAAACATAGCATTTTTTCTTTCTGTGGCACAGCTTGGTGAGAAGCAGAGTTCCTAAGTACAATATTCATACCAGTACTGGCCTGTGATCACACTTTAACTAATTTTGAGGAGAAAGACCATGAAATGAGTTTTCCATAAAACTAAATTTATTTAGTTTGAAAGACTATAATTTTCAGTTCTAAAAACATATTGTGAGTGTTATTGATATTGATCTGTGAAATCCTATGAGGACCACAAGGGTAGAGGCATGTTTTCCTTTTATTTATTTTATATTCTTTGGTAAGAAGACTCCTTTTAAGTGTCAACCAATTTCGTAGACCTCCTACATGAGAAGAGTGATAATCACAGTATCTTTTGGTTTGGAAATCAAGAAAATATATATGTACACATGGATTTGAAGATTCTTTTAACATTTAACAGCAACCAATAAGTGGTTTGTAGCTGTTAAGTTGAAAAAACACTAGTATTAGAGGATTTTAAAACGATATAAATTCCAGCTCTGGTGGTGTATTGCCTAAGGCATTTGACTACTAACCAAAAGGCTGGCAGTTCAAACCCACCAGCCACTCCTCAGGAGAAAGATTGGGCAATTTACTTCCGTAGTGATACCACCTCAGAAACCCAAGGACAGGTTGCTCTGAGTTGGGTCTGACTTGACGGCAGGGTGTTTGGTTTATTATTATTATTATTCTCCATCATGTGCCAATAGGCAAGCCACTTGATATTTCTGAGGAATTCAAGAGGAATGACATGGCTTATTACTCCACTGCTTGTCTGAGTTGGAGTTCCTCTAGCAACAAAATGTTGAGTAGGAAGCAGCATAGTAAGTGAGCAGTAAGATTTTTTTCCCCCCTTAACCTTCACTTTCATATTTTCCCCACCCTAAGAATTCATCCTTTGTTCAGTAGATTGGAGTCTTCTTATGATTCCTTATTTTGCCAACCAAAGCTAAATAGTGACACTGCATGGGGAAGGGGCAATCTTTGCAGTATCATATACTCTCAAACTTGTTCTACATAAATGAGGGAGAACCTATCACACTTCCCATAAATAAAATGTGAGTGGCTAGTTGTCTGTTTTTTTTTTTTAACCAACCACCCAATCACACACACACACACAGAGTATTATTTAGGGCAATGACAAGTGAATTTACGGTCCTTTGGATTTGAGACCAATCGTGAATACTTCCTTGGTTCCAAGAGAATGTACAAGGTAATTATGTAATTGAATACAAGGTAGTCAGTTATCCAGATGGATCAAGCACCTACAATGTGCAAAGCACATCCTTTCACGCATTCTAGAGAAGTAAGAATGAAATAAATTTTTCTCTAGATCAGGGGTAAATTTGTCACCTTCTTGTCAGAATTATGCTTAACTTATGTTCTGGAATGTGTGTTACCGAGAGACTGACAATGACAACTTCTCCTCCTCCTCCTCCAAATACTATTATGAAGTATTAGTATTGAGGAGCTCTGGTGGCATAGTGGGTAAGGCATTATTTGGTTGCTAACTAGAAAGGTGGTGATTCAAAACCACCCGCTGCTCTGCGGGATGAAGATGAGGCAATCCACTTCTGTAGATTTATAGCCTTGGAAATCCAATGGGAGTCACTGTAAGTTGGCATTGACTCAATGGCAGTGGGTATGGTTTATTATTATTATTACATCTGTAGTTCTGGACACTACAAATAGATGTAGGAACTAATTCTTGAAAATAACGAAAGAATGCTAATTTTGTTAACTTCATTTTGACTCAATTTCCAGTGAGAGAGAAGTTAGTAACTAAAATCCTAAATAAACACCATTAATGTTGTATTACAATGGATCATCATAGCCTGTGCTACCCAGCTCTCTTTGCAATTAAGAAATCTGGATACTAATTAATGAAAAAAGCTATTGAAGTAAGATAAGATAACATTCTTTGTCTTTTTCTTTTCTTAATGTAAAACACAGTTCTCAGCCTCCTCTCAAATCACTATAATACCCTCTACCTACCCCCTCCCCAAGGAGAAGGGGCATTTACATCAGACAATCCAGGAGAAAATCCAGATAGTTTCTAAGCTGAAAGGAATTTGTATACATCTCTTGTTGTGGGGAAATTGTCCAATATTTTGACCTCATGGGACTGTGCACACAGTTAAAAGGGTTGTTTCCCCAGATTGCAACGTGTGCTGCATAAATCATCTCACAAGCTTTACTAACTTCTTGACTCCACACCCAAATGCTAACCTACACTCCATTTTTCTTCTCTCTTTTTGTTCCTTCCAATTTCACATTTTCCGCCTTTCTTCTTCTCTCTCTCTTCTCTTTTCTCATCTCCATCCTATTGATATCCAGGGAAGAGGAATAAGAAGATATTTACAGTATTGGAAAGGAGATTTTAAGTCATGAATGGTTGAGATTTTCTATCGAACAAGGAGAAAAATGATCACATAGGTATTTCAAAAGATAACTATGTCTACAAAACAAACAAACTCACTGCCATCGAGTTGATTTGACTCATGGAAACTCCTCCTTGGGTTTCCGAAACAGTAACTCTATGGAAGTAGATTGCCCAATCTTCTTTTGGTAAGGACAATAGATTAGAAGAGGCTATTGTTTGATGTGTCCTGTTTAATTCAAAAATAGAATTGGCAGTATGATGATTAATTGGTTTGAGAAGGAACAATAATTTCTAGGCTCCTCACTTAGACAACTGAGTAGATGTTGGTTTCACAAATAAAACAATGGACAAATAAAAGATGTGAAAGGGAAGATGAAGAATATTAGACTTAAGAAAAATAAACTTGCTGACTAGAAAATTTGACGGCTGAGAGAAAGGATGCATCATGATAAATACAATTTTTCCAATACACTGAAGTTGTGGAGAGACATTGGGTGGAACTATTTACACAATAAAACCTATAAACTGTTAGCAGATAATCAACTAACAATTATTGAGTACCAAGCACAGTTCTAAGAACTCTTATTAATTCATATGAACTCCTTTAAGAAGCCCTGGTGGGTAAGTGGTTAAGTGCTTGATTACTAACCAAAAGGTTGGCAGTTCAAATCCACCAGCCGCTCTGTGGGAGAAAGATAATGGCATTCTGCTTCCATAAAGATTTACAGCCTTGGAAATGTTATGGGGTAGTCTACCCTGTCCTATACATAACAACAACACAACACACCCTGTCCTATGGGGTCGCTATGAGCTGGAGTCAACTCTATAGCAATGGGTTAAGCTTCTTAACAACTCTATGAGGAGGGTACTATTTTTATTCCCATTTTTATAGTTGATTAAACTGAAGCACGTTAAGGTTAATTAACTTCCACCATCACCCAGGTACTGAGTGGCTGAGGCAAGATTGTAACAAAGCAGTCTAGCTCTAGGGCCTACGCTCTAAGTCACTATGGTATAGTATTTCACAAATAAATTCATTCCCTTTGTGGGTTTTACATATGCTTCTTTTGCATAACTCTCCCAAAAGTAACATGCTTAGAAAAATATCTATTTAACTGACGATATGGAGTTTTGGAAGTTCTGGTTAATTGAGGTTTAGCCAGTCAGTTCAGGAAGCTCAGTGCCAAATTCCAAGAAGCCATGGAGCTAGGACTACCCTCCGGAGCCCCTTGTAAACTTGCAAAATACATCTAATCAGAAAAAAATTCAAGGATTGGCAGAATTTCAAATCCCTGCCCTGTTGAGTTTAAAACCCTGACTGTTGTCAGGTGTGAGCTGCTATTTGTCATAGAATCTTTGGCTTTAGACAGAGGCCTTGACGTTGCAGCCCTGGGCGAGGCAGAACTTCATTGAAGAAAAGCAGTGTTAGGTATTTTCCCACTATTAACCCCACCAACCCTTGCTTGTATCAGAGCCAGGTCAAACTTGTACATATGGTTTTTTGAAAATTGATTTTGAACTTCTAACTAACATTCTCTTTAAATGTTGAAACTCTGGTTATTGTGTGGTGGAGCCCTAATAATAGATTGGGCCATAAAAAAGGGGAAAATCTGCCATCTGCTTAGAGACTTAAATTGTCTGGCTCTTTTTTTTTTTTTTTAATCCCAAGAGCAGCTGTAATTATGAGTTTTTTCACTCACTTTTCTACCAAGGCAAAGCTAATCAAACCAAGAGAATAAATAAAACTATGCAGGTTTCTGGGACTGAAAGCTCTTTAAAACCAGGAACACTTGGTGTTTATACACTCAGCTGTTAGGACCCAGATGAGCTTCGCAAGCACATATGATACCATTCACTAAGACAGGGAGTATTGGAAAGTTGCGTTTGGGGAAACTCATTTGCTAGTTATTTGAATATATTGCCTTTAGTCCTCAGACAACTCTGGAATGCATAATTATTTTCTTCATATTGTTCTTGAATAAACTGAAGCCTAACCAAGTTTTGGTAGCTTGCTGAACAAGGTCTTCCATCTAGTAAGCTATAGAACCAAAATTTGAACCCAGATTTGACTGTGATGCCAAAGCTCACTTTCTTTCTATTAAAGCACCAAACTTTCTCTTCCCAATTATAACAGGATAGACACTATAACAGCCCTCTAATAAAATATAATAGATTCTGCATACATTGAAACAAACTATTTAAATGCATTTATGGGCTTTCCAGAAGGTCCTTCATTGGCACAAACAGTTTGCACTTGGCTGCTAAGTGAAATGCTGGCAGATTGAATGCACCCAGCAGTGCCTAGGAAGAAAAGCCTGGTTATTTGCTTCTGTAAAGATTATACAAGAAAACCCTACGGAACAGTTCCTCGGTAACACATGGGTCACCACAAGTGAGAATCAACTTGAGGGTGATGAGTTTGCTATTTGGTTTGAGCTTGCTACCATGTAAGAGAATGGGAGAAAGAATAATAAGCTGAAATTTAACAGGGAACAGTAAGTAACACAAAAAGGGGAAGTGTCCCTGGGGCAAATGATGAAATCAGTTATATAAATGCATATAAAAACCTGGAGTCTGCAGCAAAGTTTTAATAGACCCTAAAGAGGTTCCATCTTGGTACACTCTTGGGTCCTGCAGGAAAGAAATCCAACTTCTTTCCAGCAGAAAGTATCTCTAATTTAGACACACAGAATATATGCAGATATCAAGTCCAACAAAATATGCACTCAAGTACATGTGTACATATATAAATCGATTAACAAAATCAAATGCACACAGACATAAACCACTAATTAGAGTCAGAAGAAATGATAAACAACATAATGTCTTATTTATAAAGTTACAAAGGAGGAAGGAGACTGTTTTCAAGGAATAATAGATTAAGAATACTCATTTACTTTCACTCTTTCCAGAAGCACCCAAAAATAATAACCACTTTCTTTTATAAGACATATATTCAAAGGGGCAAAGAAATGCGAAAGAAAATAACAGGAACCTGGAGAGCAGATGACCACCTGTAACTGTCTTAGCAGATTTCAGGAAAAAAAAAAAAAAAGAATCCTAAGCCAGCACCAGCAGGCATATCTCTGCAAAGGATGAATACAACAGGCCATCAGATCCACATGCTTTGGAACTGTTGACTTACACACTCAAGACTATTTTATTTCCTTGTTTCTAATCCTTCATTTCTTCTAATTAATTATCCCTTTCCTTTCTTCATTTCCTTCTATGTCCAGGTTAATAAAAGTAACATTTAAATTCCTTTGCTTCTCTACCTTTCATCACACCAATTGAAGAAAATGTCAGCCCTGGATATATTCTACAAACACCTTTTCCCAACACTGGACCTAATTAAACAGGTCTGTTTGAGACAGGTCATGCAGCATGGCAGATTGGTCCACTATAAATTCATGATCACCAAACTCAATTGGGCCCATTACAATCCTGCTGTGTTTCTCTGCTTTTTTCAAGCTATTCTTTTACATTTCTCCATTCTCCTTAAATCTGACTCTCTCCTCCTACCCCTTAATTTCAGCAACAACCCTTGCTTAGAGAAAAATTGTCACTACCAAACTGCTTCCTCTCAACCCTTCCTTCCCATCAACATTTAAACAAACTAAAGTATCTCCCATCTTTTAAACCTGAGTATAAAAATCAAGTAAACAACCAAACTGTAGCCACTTTCCTCCTTCTCCAATTTACTATCCTATTGTTTACCAACCCTTAAGGGACAAATTCTTGATATTCATTTCTAACATACTTATAACATCTAGCCTTAACGTAACTAGGGAGATCTGTTTCTTCAACTTCGAATTGCTGTCAGAACCACTGTAGTGTGGTCACCATCTTCCTGTGATCATCAGTGGTATACATACCACCAGATTCAAAAGTGATTTTTTAAAAACACTATTTTATTTTGAAATAACTTAGATTTAGAGAAAATTTGCAAATATAATGCAGAGCATTTCTGCATACCTTCCCCAGCTTGCCCTAATATTAACATCTTGTGTAACCATAGTGGAATTATCCAAATTGCATTAATTAACATTGATATGATATTATTGACTGAGATCTAGTTTTCTTTTTCTTTTTTTTTCATTCCCATGTTTTTTTTAGGAGCTCTGGTAGCATAGTGCCTAAGGCACTTGACTGCTAACCAGAAGGCTGGCAGTTCACACCCACCAGCCACTCGTTGGAAGGAAGGTTGGGCAATCCTACTTCGGTAGTGATACTGCCTCGGAAACCCAAGGAGGGGTCGCTGTGAGTCGGGGCTGACTCGACGGCATACAACAACAACAACAACAATGGTTTTTCCACTAACTTCCTTATTCTGTTCTAATATTCAATCATGGATCTTAAATTTCATTTAGCTGTCATGGCTTCTTAATCTTTTCTTATATAAGACGGTTCCTCAGTCTTTCTATGCCTTTCATGACCTTGACTTTTGAAGAGCACTGGTTAGTCATTGTATAGAATGTCCCACAACTTGGACTTTCCTGAGGTTTTCCCATGACTAGGTAAAAGGCATTCAACTGTGTGGATCATAACAAATTACGGATAACACTGAGACGAATGGGAATTCCAGAACACCTAATTGTGCTCATGAGGAAACTGTATATAGACAAGGAGGCTGTCATTCGAATGTAACAATGTTATACTGCATGGTTTCAAATCAGGAAGGGAGTGTGCAGGGTTGTATTCTTTCTCCATACTTATGCAGTCTGTACGCTGAGCAAATAATCTGGGAAGCTGGAGTATATGAAGAAGAATGTGGCATCAGGATTGGAGGAAGACTCAACAACCTGCAATATGCAGATACACATCTTGCTTGCTGAAAGTGAAGATGACTTGAAGCACTTACTGATGAAGATTACAGATTACAGTCTGCATCAATTGGTACAACAAAATACATAAAATCATTGTTCCACATCCTACATTGATGAGTAGCAACTGGGGTTTTAAAAGCTTTCAAGCGGCCATCTAAGATGCAGGTAATGGTCTCCTAGGTTGGAAGTGAAGAAGAATATACACACATAAACACACACACAAAACAGGTTATTTAGAACCAATCAGCCCTAGGACATGATGGCCCTTGAGACCAGAAGAACTAGATGGTGCCCAGCTACCAAAGCCAACCATGCAGAAAAGGATCAAATCTGGAGATCCTGTAGAGTGGGAGGGAAAACGTGGACCAAAATCCAAAAACTCAATAATGACCAGAATTACTGGTCAGATGAAATCTGGTGAGACTCCCAATACTATGGCCCTGGAATACATTGTGTGCCTGGAATAAAACTCACCCCCAGGGGCGGGCTTTCAGCCCAATAGTTAACAAGATGTACACACAGGCCAATTTACCCAGGAGGACGCATCCACATACTTTATTGTAATACATCCCTTAGAGCAATAGAACATGGGACACCAGAGGACCAACATTCAAATTGAAGAAATGCAGGACAAACAGAAGTGCATAAATATGAGGGGCACAGCGGGAAGGTTATTACAGGGTAGGGAGGGGAGGAGACTGGGTTAGGGTTGGACATGGCGAATAGGGAATGAAATGAAATGTACATGTTATGTTGAATGTAAAACAAGGTCTTAAAATAAAATAAAAGACTACAGTCTGCAGTATGGATTACACCTCAACATAAAGGAAACAAAAACCCTCACAACTGGACCAATAAGCTGCATCACGATAAATGGAGAGAAGATTGATGTTATCAAAGATTTCATATTACTTGGTTCTACAATCAACACCAATGGAAGCACCCGTCAAGAAATCAGATGACATATTGTACTGGGCAGATCTGCTGCAAAAGACCTCTTCAAAGTGCTGAGGAACAAAGATGTCTCTTTGAAGAGTACTCAATCCAACCAACTCACTGCCATCGACTCGGATCTCACTCATAGAGACCCTTCCTTGGGTTTCTGAGGCAGTATCACTGCGGAAGTAGATTGCCCAACCTTCGTTCTGAGGAGTGGCTGGTGGGTTTGAACCACCAGCCTTCTGGTTAGCAGGCAAATGCCTTAGGCCCTACACCATCAGAGACATAGATTAATAGTAAATAATGAGAAAAAAATACATCTTGCAAATATTAACAAAAAAACAAAGGAAGTAGCTATATATTTATCAGAAAATGTAGATGTCAGCACTAGGTATATTAAGGATAAAGCAGAGCACTACATAAATGCATAATGATTAAAAAAAAAAAGAGGCCAACTGATTAAGAAGACATAAAGATACTGTTTTTACACCTAAAACAGAGTTATACAATATATGAGATGGAAATGTGAAATGGTGCATTGACTTAATAAGGCAATTTGACAACAGCTTATGAAGTTAAACATACATTTACCATACTAGCAAACATCCCACTCCTAGGTATTTGTCTAAAATAAATGGAAATATGTGCATATACAATGACTTATGCATGAATATTTTTAACATCTTTATCAAAATAAGCCCAAATGGAAAACAACCAAAATATCTATGAGTTGATAAATACATATTTTTCAAAATTATTATACTATTTAGCAATAGTAAAGAACAAGTTATTGATCCCTATAACGACATAGATTAATCTCAAAAGCATTATGACTGTACACTGTATGATTTCATTTATATAAAATTCTAGAAAAGGCAAAACTACAGTGACAGATCAGTGGTTGCCAGGGGCCAGGGACTGACTACAAAGGACCAAAAGGAAGCTTTTGGGATGAAAAATATTCTATATTTTGATTGTTATAATGGTACGTGATTGAATACATTTGTCAAAATGCATCATATTCTATCCTTAAAATTGGTGAATTTTACTGACTGCAAACTATACCTCAATATAGCTGAAAAGAAATTCTTATGAAGAAGACTAAAAAATATTAGCATTTGAAGCTTCCAGAGAATTGAAATAACAAAAAAATAGTGCTTGCAGAAAGGAAAGCATTCAAATTGATCTTTGTGAGAGCAAGAGAGTCATTGAAGGATAAGCACCAAACATGCTTGAGATTTACTTTTGAAAATCTATACTTGGACTTTGAAAGATCTTTTCTTTTGTGGATAGAATCTTTGATGAAATGCCTATTCTTAGTTGAATAAATTTATATTCTGTTCTGGAATGGAATGAAATTGAGAAGTCATATGATTTTGCAGCATCTAAATTTGGTAAAATATTGAGAATTCATCAAAAGACAATTTTTGACAAGTTTATCTTATAAAAAGTGCTTACCAAAGAAGAATACTCTGACAAAAAGAAAAGTACAGTAGCAATGAAAATATTTAGAATAAAAGAGTTATGCATTCCAATATTTTCATAATTAGAAGTGAAAATATTCCACAATTAGCAAAAATTGCTATGATCTTACTGGGTGCCACCATACTTGCAGAAATAGTATTTCTCCATCAAAAGTAGCAATATGTTATTGAGAAGAGTAAGTTAGAAATGCCAAATATTTCAATTTTATTAACCATAAATTCCACTTTGAATAAGGTTACAGGCAATTTATTTTTAAAAAAAAAATTACTATGTTTAGACCATATCAAAACAAAAATACATTCTTCACAAACAATACCAGTGATACTATATCAGTGAGAGATATGAGCAAGAAACCTGATATATGTAAGAATATTTACCAAGAATCATAATTCTGCTTATGTAGTTTTTAATATTCCAATAATCAGTAAAAAAAAGTTGATTATTGTGTTTTGACATACATGAGCTATGCTATTACCCTTTATCAGAAAGAATTTTAGTTTTGAAAATAATTTTTGAATAGGACTATATTATAGATCCACCTAGAAAAGACAATAAACGAATATTTCCATAACAAATAATTATTGTTATTTTTAGTTCCCACCTTACCCTCAAATTTACCCAATTTGGATGAAAATGACTTGGTCACTACTTGTACACCAATTTTCAATGCATCTTTAGTTTTACACTTCTACAATGTTTTGAATCTCAATACAGTTCTCCATGTAACCAAAATACAAAGCTTAAAAAAAATATTAAAAAGCTCGGAGCTCACTAGGTGATTAGCATAGGCCCCTTCTAAGCCCCAGGCCTCAATATTTCTGGGATTGAAGGAGATAGGAATAGGTCAGTATGTGTTTCATCTCTTATGAGAAAATGATGCATATTAGGGAGAAAGGACACCATTCAAATGACAGAGATTAAATAATAATAATAAAGTAAGAAAGAATGACGCTAAGGCTTCCATAAGTGAGAACAGAGTAGGAGGCTTCTAGGACTAGTAGGTTCTCAGAGTGGCAAAGGGCTCTAGTTGGGAAAACTTTTGGTAGATGGGTTATTGGTAGGTGGGTTTATTTATTTGGTGGAAAGGAAGTCAGCAACTACCTATTTTTCCTGAATTATCTATCACACTTGGCAATTTTGTTTATGCTGAAATCTTATCACACAATACCTGCAAGATGTCCTCTCATGTCTTCTGTCTGATCCAGTGAAACCCCAGCTATGGATCGTACTTTTAATGCTGACTGTCTGCATTCCATTATCTACAATATGCCTCTATTGTAGATTCATTTTTTGCTTTACCTTTGCCATATATAACAAAGGAGCTCTGGTAGCATAGTGCCTAAAGCACTTGACTGCTCACCAGAAGGCTGGCGGTTCAAACCCACCAGCCTGTTCACCAGAAGGCTGGCAGTTCAAACCCACCAGCCACTCCTCGGAAGGAAGGTTGGGCAATCCTACTTTCGTAGTGATACTGCCTCGGAAACCCAAGGAGAGGTTGCTATGAGTCGGGGCCGACTCGACGGCAAAACAACAACAACAATATATAACAAAATGTACAATGTTGAAGTCTGAATAGTACTTTAAAAAATGCTGAAAAAGGAGAAGATTTACGTAGTAGGAAAAGTGAATAAGGATAAACAGTATGACTGAAGAGGGTGTGTGTATCCGTTTTTAATAGATAACTCTTCTTTTTTGCCAGTTTTATTGCCATGGTTCAGCAACCCAGTGGTGGCTAGTTACTAATATATTACTTTATGAATAGCAGCCCTGAAAACTCCAGCAGTAACCTTGGTTCACTTCTCTTCTGCACTAATGGGGATATTATTCCCATGCCAACAGATATGATTTTCTTGCACATCTGTTTCTATAAGGGAAAAAAGCCTACACACCATGCAAAAATACAGGCCATAAGTTATGGGGTTTGAATTGGCTGCATATTGCATAGTCTATACAATAGTCACTTCCACTTTAATTATTCTCCTTTATGAACAGAGATAGTGGTCTATAAATGCATTATTAATGTGAAGATATTTCCCTTATTTTTAAAGACTTAGCCAGAGGCCATAATGATTTTCAAATTTTGTATCCATTCAGAAAGCCTATATATTTGGATAAAAGCCAAACTTCTAACACTTAATCTTAACTTAGCAAGGTATTTTATAAATATTAAATTTTATCCAAAAAAGGTCTCAGCTGTTTAATATCTTACTACTCACAAACATATATGCCAAATTTAAAGCATCATTGTCAGTGATTCTGATGGCAGATTGTTACTAATGACTCGTGCTTTCTGTACTTATTGTGTTTTGGGAATAAAGATGTTTGCTTTGACTAGGACCAAGAGTTCTTTCCTTGAGGAGAAAATACAGTGCTTTAAAAATAAAGCCTTTATTTATTCTGCATGTACCCATATTATCTAAAAGTGTTTTCTGCTCTTTTCTTGGGTTCTTAACTCATAGAAAAGAAAGATTTTCTGCTACAACAAGTTTATTCTAATATTCAAGAGTGATACGTCATGCAAGATAAAAAGAACCACAATCATTGAGAATTAGAACAGGAAGAGAACTTTCGTAATTATTGATCCCACCACTATCATTTTATAAATGTGGAAATTGTGCCAGACAATTATCCAATGACTTCTATGGGACTAGCATGAGTTCTGCAATCTGGAAATCCTGACCTTCAGTTGAGTGCTCTTTCTTCATAGCATCTTCAGTAGACATCCTACTCAAATTCCTCAGTGAGCACTTGTCTCCAAATTTATGACAATTCCATCAGTGACTTAACTGGTAACCAGATACTTGTGATAGTATAAAGCTATGGGAAATGAAGAGCAGAAAGAACTGGTCTGAACATGCTGTCCCACCTTTCATAGTAGACCCACTCCATGAAGTAATAAGATGTGGGTTAAATGAGTCACATTATCTAAGGAACAAGGAAAACTTGTTATTACCAAAGATGATTTCTTTGGCAAAGTGAAGACTATATATAATTCTTTTGTAATATGCATAATTCTTTTAAGTCAAGATTTTTACATATTGGGGCTACTTATGTATTTTTATGTTTAGGGGAGAAGGGTAGAGGAAGACCAAATCGAAAAAGAAGGAAGCAGAGGACAGGGGAATAAGTAGTGTGGAGGATAGTTCCACTCTGACACACTTGGGGTCACCATCAGTCAGAATCAACTCAATGGCAACTGGGGTGGTGGTGGTGGTGGTGGAACTGCTGATGGTTATCTTTTCTGACAAGTCTTCCCTTGCTTTGCTGTCACTATGCCTAGGTTTGAGTAATTGTTCTATTTATTTCCTCTCAAGGATCAAGTGGACCTTTCCCACACAGAATTATAATTGTTTGTTAACTAAGAGGATTATTCAACTACATATGAATGTCTTGGTGTGAGGAAATCATCTTTGTATCTTTGACATCTGGCATAGCTGTAGCTTTCAAAAAATGTTAGTTTGGAGATTCTTTTAATTGTTATTGTTTGGTTCAAGTTAAAAATTTTATGATTCTCAGACTTTTGTCTGAGTAGGTGGTCACAAAAGCCACATGTGTCAGAAGGACCAGTTGCCATGGGGAGTATCTAATATGGCATCCATTCCTTTGTGAAGCATTAAGCTAAAGGGGAAAAAAAAATCAGGGAATATTAGGAGAGCTGAAAAGAACTTAAGAGGCAATTTAGTCCACTGGTCTGAATTAAGAAGCATAAATAAAGCCTAAAGACCCTTGCTAGAGCCATAGGGGTCATCAGTGGCAGATCTAGGCCCAAAGCCCAGTCATCTTACTTCCCAATCCACTGTTTACTCATTTGCCTTTTCTGCTATGTTGTTGTTTTGTGCCATCGAGTCAGACCTGACTCATAGTGACCCCTACTTGGGTTTCCGAGGCAGTATCACTATGAAAGTAGATTGCCCCGTCTTCCTTCCGAGGAGCGGCTGGTGGGTTTGAACCGCCAGTCTTCTGGTTAAGCAGTCAAGTGCCTTAGGCACTATTCTATCAGAGCTTCCTTTTCTGCTATAGGGGACCAATTTTTTGGAAGTAAGCAAACTTTGCATGCCAAGTCCCTTCCTTATTGATCAGGTTGCAGAAATAGTTCTCACCTGGTGAGTCAAGTTGACCTAGAGAGAGTCTCCTGTTCTTGATACCAGGCTACTTAACATCTGACAGAAAGTAGCTTAGGGGCTGCAAGAAGGCCATTGACTCTGATCTTTCATACTTATCTCATTAGCATCTTCTCATGAAGTGACCTCCTTCTTTCCTCTCATTCCCTTTCCTGCCTCAAAAACAGAAACATCCTTCCAATCCATGGAAGGGTTCCATGGATAATACAGCCAGTGCATATATTAAAGTTTTATATCAATTATTCTTCCAGCACACACCCTGAGATTGAAGGAGAAAGAACATTCAGATCAACAAACCTGACTGTTCAGGCAAAGATGTTATTAGATTCATGCTGGCATTTCTGGGCTTTTCTTCCTTCCTCCCCCCACCCCCAGTATTATAACTTCATTTAAAAAAAAAAAAAAAAAAGTTATTGTCTCAAGTAGCAATTTTTAACATTATTATTTCATTCATTTTTCCCCATGAGACTTACTTTTACCTCCCAGTCACTAGAGGATTTCCCAGGGAGCACAATGCCCAGAGTTTGCTTACTTAGTTTCAGAGACAGCCATCAGTCTGATAGTGAGTTCATTCGACCATGAATTGTTACCATCAATTATTACCTTCTGGGCGTGTGTGTGACTTGAGCTTTGGAATATAAGCACTTCACAACTTGACATGCTCAGATCAAGAAAAAGTCTTAACCCTAACAGTTAAGACACCAAATTACAAGTATGTATAAATGGTGAATTTTAACTTAATGGCACCAAGTTGGACTTATATGAGTAGTCTCATTTCTACTTCTCTAGCTATAATTCACATAAATTATGATGCACGTATTTTCTAGGCAAGTACTGGAAGTCGGTGAGAACTGTGGCTACGCCAAGGGGCTGTGCTCTGGCTGGGGCTCAGTTGCAAGAGGAGACAGAGACTGTTTCCGCCCTGGCCTCCCTGACAGTGGATGTGGAACAGCCCTTTGCTCAGAAAGACAGCAGGTATGGATCCAACCTGGGGGAATCATTCTGGTCAGTAATACCCAGGCTCACTACCAGTGTTTGTGAACCTCTCTTCTGGCTTCCCCTCACCTGTCTCCTCCACTTCCCCCACCTGTCTTCTCCAAAGCCACAGATGCCACAGCACATGTAGGCTCTCACGAATTCATTTGTTTCATCCTTCAGAGGAAGGAGCATGTGGCTGCAGTTCTCAGACAAATAGAAGGGATGAGATGGATGGTGAGAAAAATCACTCCTTGTTGGATAATTTAGTCCAGATCATTATAGAAAGAACTGTTTGGGGGCTTAACTTCTTTCCATAGTTTTCTCTATTTTTCCAGATGTTCTTTTTTCTTCTCCCATGATTTTGAGTTTACTGATATAAAAAAGAACAGAGGAGAGCAGAAGCTGGAGGTATTGCTACTTAGCTGAATAGCCAAAATACATAGGAACTTTTTATATAATAGTCCTTGAGGTCCAAAAAATGTAGACAGACTGAGGTTTCCTCCAATAGAGGGAATATATATAAATGAATATGTGAGCCTGAATCTGATTTGCCTTCATTTATCATAAGAAGGATTTGGCTTCAATGGATCTTTATATAAATATAGCTTTCTGGAGAAAAAAAAAGTCAATAATCTACTATTGGGTTTGTTTATTCTCTTTGTAAGAAACAGCTGTCGGTTTGTGCATGCTGGTATTCTTCATCCTATTCTACAAACAATACTACATCCAGGATTTCTTTTAAGTCTGCGGTGACCAACATCACCACAAATGGACACTAATATTGGTGCTTTCCATGGCCGATTCTGAGGACACATTTCCTCAATTTAAAAATGAATCAGGTGAGGCTTTTGCTAAAGCCCTGCCAGCTTGCACTCTTAAATTGCTTCTGAGAAGGAAATAGGACTCCCTCTGTCAATAACATCACCATTAATTACACAGATCCTGCTACTAGTGCATAAATTGGCAATTTTCCCAAGAATGCATCAATTTGAACAGTTCTAGCTTTCTTGCTTTTACTGGATCCTCCAAGTTTAATGGATTTAACATCTTGTTTTGGTCAAGAGAAGTAGATACATTTAATAAGAGGTTTCATTTTTACACAATTATTTTTTTCTTTCTATAACCACTTAAAAAACAGATTACTAGCTCTATAGTACTATAATCGAAGGTACCTTCTCATGGACATCTGGAGAATAAGGGGAAACTAATTTTACATCTTTGATGATATGAACAAACTCCCTGCTGTTAGCAGCTAAGAACTGAACCAAGTTCATAGTCCAGAGGTGTTGCAATTATTCCCAAAGCCAAATACAGTTAGTTGTCTGTCATCTGAGGGCTATAAAACTGAGGAAACTAACATCTGTTAGTGTTGGATATAAAAGGAGCATAGCTATTCTTTAGAATTCATTTAATACAGAGAAACAAAGCTAAATTCCAACTTGAGTGAAATGATTTGGAAGTAATTTTATTTTGCCCATTAAAATGCACAGTGTACAAGAATTAGCAATAATACATCATGTTATGAGACCCAGGTACAGTAAAAATCTCAGCACTGAAGATTCGTAAGCATGCTTGCTTCCCTCAATACTGTGTTTGATTCCTGGTAGCCACAGTGATTTAACCTGGCTTCAGTCCACAGTGGGATTCCCTAAGTGGTGCAAATGCCTAACACACTTAGCTGCTAACTGAAAGGTTAGAGGTTCAAGTCCACCAAGGGGGATCTCAGAAGAAAGGTCTAGTGATCTCCTGAAAATCTGGCCATTGAAAACCCCACTGAGTGCAGTACATTTCTACTCTGACACACGTGAGATCTCCATGAGTCAGAACCAACTCTACAGCAACTGTGGTTTCTTTTTTCTTTTCTCCCCCATCAGTCTACAGTGGGTTTTAAGCCTAAGTCAGATAAAATGGGTGACTGTGAATGTTCTGATATCCAGGGAAGCAAACTTCAAGCTTTCAGCCTGGATTCATGTTAGCTTATCAGTTTTAGACAGATTATATCTATTTTGATTGATTTTTCTTGTAAGAAGAAAAATAGTTATGCCTGGAATATTTTCCTCTGCTGAATTTAGTTTTTCAGCAGAGGAAAAGAAAAATTTTTCAAGAACTAGCTATTGCATTTCTATTGAACCATGCATAAATTTCATCTAAAGAAGAGAGAGAGAATGAGAAGAGAAAGACCCAAGCTCTTCAAAGCTACAGTGAGGAAAGGATTAAATTAACTCTTTCAGGGGAATGCTGCCAGAATTGTCCCTTTACTGAATATAGGGGAAAAAAAATGACATTCAAAATGAGATAAAGAGACAGAAATGTTCATGGGCCTTTGTTATGAATGCAATATTGTAAGTACTCAGGAAATTGAAAAATTAGAAGAATCAGAGTGCTAAATGGATGGAAAAGGGTGAAGGCTAGAGTCTTTTTATAGGAAATTCTTGCCAGTTATTTTGGAGGATATATTGGTGTTTGGAACGAGATGACTCATTTCGTACTAAGATTTTGGGTAAAGCAGCTCTTTTCCTGGCCAACTCATATCTGACTCATTTACCACAAGTGAATAAGGGATAAAATTCTCCTGGCTAAGAACCATCGTAAGTATTTTTTGTTCATTTTTCTTGGATGGGGGAGGGGATGAAAACACAGTGCAAACAGTCATTTCATTTTTATAACTGCATGGATGAACCACGAGGCATAAATGATTAGAAAAGTCTCACACGTGGGGATATCATTTTTGGGGCTGTTGTTGTTATGTGCCTTTCAGTCGGCCCCGACTCATAGCGACCCCTCCTTGGGTTTCCGAGGCGGTATCACTCGGATTGCCCAGCCTTCCTTCCGAGGAGTGGCGGGTGGGTTTGAACCGCCAGCCTTCTGGTTAGCAGTCAAATGCCTTAGGCACTATGCTACCAGAGCTCCTCGTTTTGGGGGTAATAGGCTTATATAGGGAGCTCTGGTAGCATAGTGCCTAAGGCACTTGACTGCTAACCAGAAGGCTGGCGGTTCAAACCCACCAGCCGCTCCTCAGATGGAAGATGGGGCAATCTAATTCCGTAGTGATAATGCTTCAGAAACCCAAGGAGGCATCGCTATGGGTCGGGTCCGACTCAATGGCACATAACAGCAAGTTACTTAATTGCAGTGGACTTTATTTTGCTTGTCTTTAAAATGAGGGAAAAATTTCATAGTGTTAGGAGGGTTACATGAGACAATACATCATAAGAAATTAACACAACACCTGACACATAATAAGTACTCAATAAAGGATGGCATTCATTCATTCATTCATTCATTTTTTTAACATTTGAGCATTTAAACATAAACCTATTTATAGGTCAATAAAAATGAATAGCATAGTCATTAAAACCAAGCAGGGAGCCATGATGGTGTGAGTGGTTAAGCTCTCAGCCGCTGACTGAAAGGTTGGAGGTTTGAACCCACCAGCGGCTCCAAGGGAGGAAGACTTGGCAATCTGCTTCTGTAAAAATTACAGTCAAGAAAACCCTATAGGGCAGTTCCACTCTGTCACATGGGGTCCTTGTGAGTCAAAATCAATTTGATGGCACCTAACAGCAACCAGTCAGTAATTACTAAGCAGTAAATTGTTTCAGTTGATTTTAATCTGTGGTTAACTGACCTAGCCTCAAGATCTTATGCAGTGCCCAACACATGATAGGTAGTAAACAGGTATTTGTTGAATGATTTATTGATGAATTAGCCAATGAGGAAACCAAATACTGTCAAACTAATAATACACTATTTTGTAATGATACCTCAGCTCTTTCTTTTTATTTACCACATCATATGAGGGAATCAATGCTGTCATATTTGTAGAAGACTTTTTTAAATGTGTGTTTTACATTTATTTCATTTCATAATACTAAAATGTCCATTTTCAGCTATGCTGGCTAAACAGACACCATTTGTTGTTGTTGTTGTTAGTGGCCATCAAGTTGGCCCCGGACTCATGGCAATTCTATGCACATGGAATGAAATGCAGCCTGTTCCTCCACCATCCTCATGACTAGATTACTGTGATCGTTATGCTTTTCATTGGCTGATTTTCAGAATTAGATCGCCAGGCCTTTCTCCCTAGTCCTTAGTCTGGAAGCTCCTTTAAAACCTGTTCAGCACCATAGCAATATGTGAACCTCCACGGCCAGACTGGTGATGGCTGTGCATGAGGTGCATTGGCTGGGAATGGAACCCAGGCCTCCCACAGGGAAAGCAAGAACTCTACCCCTGAACCATCAGAAGCCCTGTTGTTGTTGTTGTTGTTGTTTGCCATCGAGTAGGCTCCGACTCATAGCAACCCCTCCTTGGGTTTCCGAAGCAGTATCACTACGAAAGTAGGAATGCCCAACCTTCCTTCCGAGGAGTGGCTGGTGGGTTTGAACCGCCAGCCTTCTGGTTAGCAGTCAAGTGCCTTAGCCACTAAGCTACCAGAGCTCCTATCAGAAGCCCTAGTAGTATTCTATTCATAAAGATGAATTGGCTGAAGAAACACTAAAATAAGAAGTAAACAAAGTTTATGCATGGTTCAGGAAATGAACTATATTAAGGAGGGGAGAAAAATATGGGTATGATGCTTACAGATTTCAGGACTGTCCTCCAACCCAAAGAATGAGGAAGAAGAACATGTGAGTCACATTTCTTTTTGAATGTAGCCAGGAAAGGTACTGATCTTTGAAGAACTCATATGATTAGTTTGGGCCCACAGGATAATATCTCCTTTAACCTTAATCACATCTACAAAATCAGTTTTGCCATGTAAGGTAACAAATTCACTGTGCCCAGAGATTAGGAGATAATGATCCCTTTGTGGGACCATTATTCTGCCTATCACAGGGATCAAACATGAGCCAACTATAATGAGTGACTTGTCACCAGACAGATTTGGCTGCAGAAGGGAAGAGGACCTAATAGTGGCCAAGAATTGGGGGACAAATCACAGAACTGGGGACAGCTGAGTCAGAGTGAAAGACTACATAGATTTCACTAAGTGAATAAAGAAGAAAGGGATCCAAAACAGAAACAGTAGCTTCAGCACACCATCTAATTATTTTTTAGGTTCTCATGCTAATATATAGTCAAACTACATTCATCTCTCAACCAAACTCTTGCAATAGCTCTTTCAATAGCTTTCTAACTAGTTCTCATACCCATTACCATAGAAGATGCCTGTGCCTGTGCAGAACATGAGCTCCAGGTCAGAGTGAACAGATATCTAAGGAGTACAAACCACCTGAAGAGTAAGAAAAAATGAAGAGTACATACTATCTGTCATAGGTATTAAAAGAGACAAACAATTTAAAATGGGCACAATAAATATACTTAAGGAGCTGAGAAAAATGTTAGCTAATATGAAGGTTAAACAAGAAATTTTCATAAAAATTGAGTAGAAATGTTGGATATGAAAATATAATAATTTAAATAAAGTATGCAAAAGATCAAATGCACAGAGGATTGGTACAGCCAAAGAAGAAATTCAAAAATCTAGTTGGAAAGGGAGATTGAAGAATTGTTCCATAGACATCAAGAAAGAATGGAAAACAGAAAGGGAAAATAAGAAGAGGAAAGAGATAGAAGTATCATCTGCCTGAGGAGCCCTAGAAAAAGATAAAGATTAAAAAAAAACAAAACAAAACTGGGGGAGGTGATCTTACTACATAGGCATGGTACTTACAACAGCCTGATACTGGCACAACAGCAGACACACAGAACAATGGAACAAAATTGAGAACCAAGAAGTAAATCCATATACCTGTGGACAGCTGGTCTTTGACAAAGGGCCAAAACTTATTAAATGGGGAAGAGATAGTCCCTTTAATAAATGGCGTTGACAAAACTGGATATCCATTTGCAGAAAAATCAAACAGGACCTATATCACATACCATATACAAAAACTAGCTCAAGTAGGATCAAAGATCTGACTGCAAAACCTAAAACTATAAACACCATCAACGAAAAAATAGGGGCAAGTCTAGGGGCCCTAATTCATGGCATAAATACACTATTGAACATAACTAAAAACACACATGTAGTGTCCCCTTGTTCTGTTCCAACGACAGCCTCCTGGTCAAGGTACAGATTCCTCATGAGTACAATCAAGTGCTCAGGAATTCCTATTCTTCTTAATGTTATCCATAATTTGTCATGATCCACACAATCAAATGCCTTTGCATAGTCAATAAAAC
>NW_006921595.1:18605573-18612332 GCF_000298275.1 Orycteropus afer afer | reverse complement strand
CTCACCTATTTTGGTCATGTTGTCAGAAGGGACCATTCCCTGGAGAAGGATGTCATGCTTGGTAGGGTGGAGGGTCGACGAAAGAGAGGGAGGCCTTCAAGGAGATGGACTGATACGGTGGTTGCGATGATGGGCTCAAGTATATGGATTGTGGGGCTGGCGCGGGATTGGGCAGTGTTTCGTTCTGCTGTGCATGGGTCGCTATGAGTCGGAAAAGACTCGACGGCACTTAACAACAACAACAAAAAAAAAAAACACACAAACACCAGAAGAGAAAAGATGACAGGACCTTCCCAAAACTTAGACATTTATGCACATCAAAGATTTCATCAAAGAATAAAAAGAGAACCCACAGATAGGGAAAAAAATTTGGGGTGACATATTGGATAAGGGCCTCCTTTCTAAAATTTATAGAAAACTGTAACAATAAAAAGACAAATAATCCAATTAAAAGATGGCAGGGTACATGAACAGACACTTCACCAAAGAAGACATTCAGGCAGCCAACAAACACATAAGGAAATGCTGGAGATCATTAGCCATTGTTATTGCTTTTTGTTTCCAGGTACCATTGAATTGGCTGTGACTGATGGCGACCCTAGGTACAACAGAACAAAACACTACTGGATCCTTCAGACAGTGTTTCACTGCTGTTCATAAGGGTTTCAGTGGCCAATATTTTCAGAAATAGATGACCCCATTCTTCCTCCCAGTCTTCCGTAGTCTGAAGCTCTGCTGAGACCTGTCCATCATGAGTGACCCTCTTGGTATTTGAAATACCAGTGGCATAGCCTTCAACCTCAAAGCAACCACCACAGTACCACAAACTGACAGAAAAGTGGTGCCATTAGAGAGATGCAAATCGAAACAACAATGAGACATCATCATCTTACTCCAGCACTAATAACAAAGCTCTAAAGAACAGAACAACAAATGCTGGCGAGGGTATGGAGAGACTGAAACTCTCACACATTACTGAGGGGACTGTAAAATGGTACAATCACTATGAAAAATAGAATGGTGCTTCCTTAAAAAGCTGGAAATAGTAATACCATATGATCCAGCAACCCCACTGCTAGGTATATATCCTACAGAAATAAGAGCCATAACACAAACAGATATATGCACACCCATGTTTTTTGCAGCACTATTCACAATAGCAAATCCAAATGCCCATCAAAGAGGAATGAATCCACAAACTGTGGTACATACACACAGTGGAATACTACACAAAGTTAAAAACTAATGATGAATCTGTAAAACCTCTCATAACATGGATAAGCCTAGAGTATATTGCACTAAGTAAAATCAGTCCATAACAAAAAGACAAATATTGTATGAAACCACTATTGTAAAAAGTCAATCAAAGGGTTTCACACAAAAAGAAATATTCTTTGATGGTTACTAAGGGTGTGAGGGGAGGGACCTCTGGTAGCATAGTGCCTAAGGCACTTGACTGCTAACCAGAAGGCTGGGGGTTCAGACCCACCAGCCACTCCTCGGAAGGAAGGAAGGAAGGGAGGGTAAACTACTAACTAGATAACTAGATACTAACTAGATAATATTAACTTAGGTGAAGGGAAAAGCAAAAAAAAAAAACAACCACCAGCACTACCTGGGGGAGATTTCCTTGGTTCTGGGATTGTGTCAATGTCAAAGGCAACCAAGAAAACAAATCCCCAGGGTCTCTCTCTAAGGTCCTCAAATGAGCAGCAGACCAAGTCTATCCTGGATTCCCTTAGAGCTCTCGCCTCCTACACAAGGATGTCTGGGCCCCCGGAGGCTTCCTGAATATTACCAAGTGACTCAATATCCTCAGACAAGGGCAGTTCATTGGGTGGAAGTTCCAGAGATGCAGAAGGGGAAGGAATGTCCCCTGGAATGGTTGGTATCTTCTATGTCCTCCCCAGTTTGGGAATTCCTTCTCTCTCCCTGGATATGTCATTGTACTCTCTGGTCTATCTTCTCATTACTGGAAAAACCATTAGCCCTCAGTTAGAGTCTGTGAAACACTTGATGCCACATAAACAAAGCATGTGATTAGCAGTACCATGATTTTTCTCAGTGTAGTCCTAACATTATCCACTTCCCAGCTATTTTACGCTAGGCTGCCTAGCATCCCACAAGGCCTGAGACAGGTAGGCAAACTTCTGGGAAAACAAAAAGGGGGGTGGTGAGTGGAAAGGATAATATATTTGAGGAAATAATGAGGATAAATTTGCAATAAGTAATACTACAGACCTCATATTGAAAGAGCCCAAAGAGTGTCAAAAAAGAACGATGAAGTGCAACCCACACCTAAAATTCCCCGGGAAGAATTAGCAGGTCATCAAAAAGGAGTGAGAATCTGACATCAGATTTCTCAACAATAGAACTATAGTGAGAGAAAACTTCAATCATAATTTTATGATCAAGTTATTCAAATTTGATGTTATAATGTAAAAAATCTCAAATATACAAGGCCTCACAAAAAAGCCCACATTAAATATATTTTAGAGGAAGTACTGAAATTAAAATAGAAATACATTTAGAAGATGCTTCACACTGTATGAGAAATAAGAGTAATCCAATAGTTTCATAAAGTTTAGTACTGTCTTTTTAAACAAAGAAAGCAAAGAGCACAGAAAGGCAAGAAAAAAAATGAATCCATAATTAGGGAGAACTAAAATTCTACACAGTAGCAAAGTGAAAAGGATAAAGAAGAAATGAGGTTATCTTGTGAGTAAAAAGATAACTGTGTTCATATTAAACCAGAACTAAAATTCTATAGCAGCTCCACCCATTAAAAATTAAAGCATAATTTTAAAATTCTCTAGTAGCCTCGTTTAAAAAATTAAAATGGATAAATTAATTAATATATTTTAAATGTCAGGATATATATGAATATTATAATTTCAACATGAAGTCATTAGAAGAATTACTGAGATATTTTAACTTCCTTTTTAATCCTAACTCTTTGATATCCAGTGTGTATTTTACCTTAAAGCTGAACTCAATTTGAATTAGCTGTTTTTCAAGTGCCAAGTAGCCATATGTGACTAGTAAACACCGTACTGAACAGTAAAGTTCTAAAGGAGAGTAACATGAAGGGGGCTGACAGGGAAAACAATGGGACATGAGAACTGTAGATGACCCAACCTTCCTTCCGAGGAGTGGCTGGTGGGTTTGAACCACCAACCCTCTGGTTAGCAGTCAAATGCCTTAGGCACTATGCTACCAGAGCTTCCTATTCAGGAATAGAAACAGATATTGATAAGTTAGGAGATTCTTATAAAAAAGCATGAATTTGAGTCAGGCAATCACCTTATAATAAAAACTAGCATGTAAAGCATAGCTCAATCAATACAAAAAAAAAAAAAGGTTCAATATTTATTTATAATAAATTATTTCACCAAACTAGAAAGTAACTTTTTTTTATCTTGTTACATGTCAGTATAGTATAATAACCAAGATAAAAAATACTTTCTCTCTCTGTCTCACACTCTTACACTCTCTCTCTCTCTGTCTCACACTCTTACACTCTCTCTCTCTCTATATATATATATATGACATTTCCTTGATTTAGGATATATGTAGACAGATACATTTACCTTTGTAAATATGTCCTAAAACATAGTTACTGAGTCATAAGTCTCTCAATCTGAGTTATATGGATGTTGAAAGATAAGTCTTTAAAGATATGCCAAATTCATTAGTTATCAGAGAAATGCAAATTAAAACTACCCAAGGAGGGGTTGCTATGAAGTCAGATCCAACTTGATGGCAGTGCATTGTGTTCTTTGTTGTATTACATTACTATAATTTTACATTTATTAGATGGCACACATTCAGTTACTATATAAGATCCATGTAGAATATGAGCTCTATGAGGGCAGGAATTTTTGTTTATTTTATTCTAATGCCTAAAATACAGCCTCAGTGTATATTGCAAAAATGTAACATGCCGTCGAGTCAGATCCTAGTCATAGTGACCCCTCCTGAGGTTTCTGAGGTGGAATCACTAGAAAAGTAGATTGCCCCACCTTTCTTCCAAGGAGTGGCTGGTGGGTTTGAACTGTAAGCCTTCTGGTTAGCAGTCAAATGTCTTAGGCACTATGCCGCCACAGCTCCCCAGTGTATATTAGGCACACAACAATTATTTGTTGAATCAATAAGAAATCAGTAACCTGGGTAATGGCAGCACTGGTCAAGATGTGGAGTTGTAGAAGCCCTGACAGCTGTGGGAGTGTAGACTGTGGCTGGAGGTTGAAAGCAATATAACACCATTTGTTGTTGTTGATAGGTGCTGTCAAGTGGGCTCTGATTCATAGTGACTCTATGTACACCAGAATGAAACATTTCCTTGTCCTATGCCACCCCACTATCCTTGCTATACCTGAGCCCATCATTGCAGCCACTGTGTCAACCCACCTTGTTGAGGGCCTTTCCCTTTATCATTGACACTCCACTATACCAATCATAACATCCTTCTCAGGGAATGGTCCCTTTTGATAACATGACCAAAGTAAGTGAGGCAAAGTCTGGCCATTCTTGCTAACAAGGAGCATTCCAGCTACACTTCTTCCAGGACATATTTGTTAGTTTTTCTGGAAGTCCACGGTACTTTCAGTATTCTTCACCAACACCACAACTCAAAAGCATCAACTCTTCTTCAGCCTTCCTTATGCATTGTCCAGTTTTCACATGCACATGAAGCTATTGAAAATACCATTCATTGGGTGAGGCACACCTTAGTTTTCAAAGAGACATCTTTGCTCTTCAGCACTTTAAAGAGGTCTTTTGCAGCAGATTTGTCTAGTGCAATACAGTATCTCATTTCTTGACTGCTGCTTCCATTGATGTTGATTGTGGAACCAAGGAATATGAAATCTTTGATAATTCAATCTTTTCTCCATTTATCGTGAGGCTGTGTATAGGTCCAGTTGTGAGGATTTTTGTTTTCTATATGTTGAGGGGTGATCCATACTGCAGATAGTAGTCTAATCTTCATCAGTAAGTGCTTCAAGTCATCCTCAGTTTCAGCAAGCAAAGCAGGTTGTTAATGAGTCTTCCTCCAATCATGATGCCACATTCTTCCTCATATAGTCCAGCTTCTCAGATTATCTACTCAGTATACTGATTGAATAAGTATGGTGAAAGGATACAACATTGACACACTCCCTTCCTAATTTTAAGCCATGCAGTATCCCCTTGTTCTGTTTGAACAACAGTCTCCTGATCTATGTACAGGTTCCTCATGAACACAATTAAGTCTTATGGAATTCCCATTCTTCTCAATGTTATCTGTAATTTGTTATGAGCCACACAATCGAATGCTTGTGCATAGTCAATAAAACACAAGTAAACATCTTTCTGGTATTCTTTGCTTCCAGCCAAGATCCATCTGACATCAGCAATGATATCTCTCATTCCATGTCCTCTTCTGAATCCAGCTTGCATTTCTAGAAGTTCTCTGTCAATATATTGCTGCAACCATTTTTTAATTATCTTCAGCAAGATTTTACTTGCGTGTGATATTAATGATATTGTTTGATTATTACCACATTCTGTGGGGTCACCTTTCTTTGGAATGGATGTAAATATGGATTTAAAAACAAAACGCAAAAACAAACTCCATGATTTACTATGCACAAAACATATGACCCAGGATCTTCTTCTTGGAATGCATGCCAAAGAGTTTCTTACATCGGGTCTTCAAAGTGTATGTACTTGGAAGTTCGCTGTAGTTATACAATTATTCTGTGATTGTTTAACTCATGTTTATAAAGCGTGTTCTCTTATATAAACTTTTTTTAATTCTCACAACCCTGAGGGACAGGTCAGGGGTTATTATTCCAATTTTAAAGAGAGCTATTGAGAATCTAGCAATGTTAACTTGCTCAAGATTAAATTTTAGAAAGCGGCAAAGCTGAAACTGGAGCACAAGACAACTACCTTGAAATTCAGGATATTTTCCAACTTACTGCACAGCTAACATTATTGCCATGCTGAAGACACAAAGGGACTTGGTTGGTTATGGGTATGCATATTTGATACAACAGAAGGTGAGGAACAGTCAATGGACCTTTTCAAAGCACACTACAGGCTAGTATGCAATGACTGTGAGAGGGAAAGAGAGGCATCCGATGCAAAGCTTTACATGCCACCTGAAAGTCCCCCTTTTTCAACAGAAGAGGACTAGTTTTTGCCAATGAGTGGGTTGGAGTGCAGACACCCTGCTCATCTTCAAAGCCTAGGCTGGCCATGTGTGCATCTGGAGAAGGCACAGACCTTCCACCAAAGGGGGGCTTTCTTACATCTGTGACCCTTGAGCATTTTCCACACACTGTCTGGCATTCCAGCTGCACTGCATCTTAGATATGGGGTGGGGGCAGGGGCCTCCTGCTGTGGTTTTGGGTCAGAAATAGGGAAATTTAGTCTCCATAAGGATGCCTAGTTAGTGAATTCTTAAAGTGTATTATCTACTTATTCTCAGATGTAAACAAAATGAGTTTATAAACTTTAATGTTTTCCTTAATTTAAAAAGACTTAATCAAGTAAGATCTGTTTCAAATAAATTTATGTTATATACAAACTCTAAATACTTTCTCTAACTCCTTATCTTAAAAACTATTGGACAAGTTACAACTTCCTAAAAGTGATTTTTTCTTCCACATGGATTCTGTAGAAATTTTCTCTTTTTAGTAATGTTAATTAATGAATACCTATTGATTTTGCACTCTTTAATTCTTAAAAAATGTGCTGAAATATATATATATA
>NW_006921595.1:18554982-18605473 GCF_000298275.1 Orycteropus afer afer | reverse complement strand
TACTGCAGTTACACAGGTAGAATCCTTCAATATTAAAATTTACTATAAAAATGCTAAGCTAAAACAGTAACCTCCTTTTTTATAGGTGTATTAAAATCTTGACTTTCTTCCCCTATAAATCTGTAAAATAACACAGCCAAACAGGTCATTTGTCTCCATAAACAGCTGTGTTTTAAACAGCTTTTTTTTTCTAATATGAAAGTAATTCATTATAACATACTGGCATGTAGATAAACAATATAATGAAAAAAAAATAAAAAGCACCTATTATTGCACCACCCAGAGACAACCAATATCCAAATATTATTGTATTTTCTCCTGGTAAGGTGGATATTAACTCGGTACCTATACACCACTCAAAACATCTGTATGCATATATTTGACGACCAAGAGGCAAGCATTAAATAACTCCTGTGTCACAGTGTTTGTTTACAAATCAATTTTCTCTAGTTTTTAACCTTCACTAACTCTTCAAGAACCACCTCTCCCCCTCCCCCATAGCTTTACACCTGAAATCAGAGCTTCAGCGAAGTGTCATGATGTTCACGATCTATCGCCAACACTAGCAAATAGCAGAGCCCAGACTCAAACTCGGTTTTCCTGGCATCTCAACTCCCAGTATTCTTCCCACCACAACTCAGCAACCTCCTGTCTTTGGATTCCTGCTACAATTTGGTGTTTTTGACTAAATTAAAAATCATTCTAAAAGTTTGCCTTAAAACACCCTCAAAGTGTTACTAAATTAAGGTTAAATCTCCAGTATAAATTTTCAAGCAATTAGTTTTGGTTTTGCCCAAGCAGAACACCCCACAGATGATGACGAAGAAAAACTATTTACACACTACCATAGTGCATTTCTTGTAAAAATGTTGGGTCTGTAGCAGCGATTTGCTAATCAAATTCAGAATTTGATTTGAAATGCCTCCGGCAGGCAGCCAATCCAGTTATGAAAGAACAGAAGCAAAAACCAGAGCCCTAGTGAGTTCCTTCCAGAAGCTAACTGGGTTTTTTGCTGTCGTTGGAAAACTGGTTCCATAGGAAATCACTTTTAAAATAAAAGATTGTACTTAATTTTTTTAATAAATTATTGAACCATACTAGACACAAAACATGTCCATTTCTGAATCTAGAGTTATAAAATATTCTGACATGTTTTAATATAAACAGGGACATTTCCAATGATTGCTTGGATCTAAAATGTTTTTCCACTTGACATTTGTTTATACTTCCTAGGAAAGAAACTCTATTTATGGATAACTGAATAACACAAATAAACATCAGAGAGAGCTGAAAAATCAGCTTTGATTATGCATGAAAATCTACAATGTCATTGTTTACTCTTATGCCATATTCTGATTGCCGGTTTATTTTTACAGAACTGCTGGTGAGCCTATGGAAGAAGAGCCAACCTTGTGAAGTGCCAAGCCTCCCCCCACCCCTGATATTTCCTGTGTGTGACATCATTGTGTATCCCTCTACCCCAGCACCCTCAGACGTGTCTTGTCTGCTACCTGGGTGGCACAGATTCGATGGAACATAAACACTGGGCACAGAATTCTGAACAGCAGCTTCACTTGTTCTTTGGATGGACTTGAAAGGGCATTAAAGATTCCTTAAATGTAACCGCTGTGATTCTAAAGTTACAGTAAACCACGATTGGAAGAAACTGCTTCCAGCATGCTTTTAATATGCTGGATGACCCACTCACAGGCACAAATTAGGAACTAGAAACACTCAATATTGCATTAGATACTGTTAATTACAGAAGCTATGACAGCCAGCGAAATTTGGGGCAAAACCTGATAAATACACATTTACGAAATTGTAATCAGTATTTTATTGAGTAATAATAATAATTATAAAAGTCTTAAATTGTTTACAGGATTTGCTTTCAGCTACGAACAGATAGTGATTCCAAACAGATCACTTTTTTTTTTTTTTTTTGCCTTTTGCTTTAATATATGGTTCAACTCCAGCTAGTATGAGTTCAAGATGGAGAAACCGGGCTGAGGCTTTTTTCTGTGGAATAAACCATATTGTATCTCTAAGTCCAAATGCCAAAGGAACCTCACACACTGTATGTAATGGTGAAATATTTTATGTCACAATTTTTAAGAAAAATTACTCTGCTTTCTCGACATCCCTCTCTGTGTTCTGACACGTGGGCGGTTTTCAATTGTATTTGAATGTGATGCCTCCCTCCCCCACACACATCCCTTGTCCTGATGACAGTAGCTTTGAGCCTGTGTTCCATGGAGATTTTCAGTGCATAACTTTTGAAAGATGGTCTTAATTTGTTCCAAATTTATCAAGAATTTATTCTCTCTCTTCATTTTCTGCTCTCCATTGCTTCCTTTCTTCTTACCTTTCATCCTTCCTTCCTTTAGTAAAGCTCAAGATTACCCATAATCTCTCCTGTTTTTTAGGGGCTTTGAGTATTTAGTTAATTTTGTTTACTTCCCAGGTTAACACAGCGCTTTACTCTATTGTGTCCTTTTGCTGTGAAACCACTTGAGGTCAATATGGTTTTAATAATGCCCCTGAATTTTCTACATCTTTGAAATGTGTTAATGATGGCATTGCCTATTTGAAATCATCTTGAATTAAGTTAACCGAGAGTTGTGCCTTCATGTGAAAACAACAAAAACAACAACAAAACAAAAACTTTACACATGTTGCCTTAGGTAAAAAATGTTGTCAAAGGTAAAAAATAAAGGACATTTCTTTTCAGAGATTAAAAGGAACTTACTAAATATAAGTTGGTTATCCCTCTACCTGCCCAAGTTCTCCTTCAATGTATAACTCAAACCTAAAGACATTGAAGGAGAATACCTTGCAGTATTTAATATCTGACAATGCTTTTGAAAGAGTTGATGTTTCTTTTTATATATTTTCCTAACTCAAAGGATATATTAAAGCCATAAGTGAAGATTGTCATGCTTTTATTCAGAAATCTGAAAGAAACCTTAATTAAAACAAGGTTTTAGGGAAAGCTATGATATGAAAGATATGGAACAATATGGTTTTAGTTAGAGAGGACTCTAACCTGTAAATCAAAGATGAAAGATTTCACTCAAGTAGAATTATATAACTCCTTTTTTTTTTACAGTCAGACCATATTTTTTCATGCATTTACTTTTTTAGGATTATCATTTTAATTTTCAAGACTTTTATTACATATACAAAAATGGCTTGATACTTGGGTTAACATCTTAGGAATTTGAGACACTCTGAAATAAGAAATCTGAAATGGAATGTTTTAGGTAAAAATTACTGTCAATGCATAAAGTCAATATCGATTCATAATTGTAATAATTTATTGTAAATTTCATTTTCAGATAAATTCATGTCAGTTATATTTGCTAGCTCTTGCTATTTTGCCATAATTGCTTGAGGAAATTTACTTTAAACAAGTTAAATAGCAGAGGCAAAGGCTTAAAATAAGACACCTCCCTTTTACAAAGAATATTACATCATATTTCAATTGGAAACATAATGGTGAAGTTTTAAAATCAACTTCATAAGTATAATTCTTTCTTATTTCTCTTCATTCCTCCCAGATATTTTTTAGATGTTGAAAAATAAAATGCATCTTTGTAGTGCGAACATAATAATTTACTGAAGTTTCCTACAACAATTTAGCCACATACTTACGTTAAGCCATCAAGCTGATAAGCTAAATCACTAGAACAACCTCATGGTTATTTAGATTTAAAACATGACACCTTAATGGGTTAATCATACATCCTTCCATGTGATACGGTATCCAAGTGGTTGCAGTTAGAGTCTTTAGGATACCCGGAGAGGCATAAAAGCTATGGAAAGGATTAATCACAGCTGAATGAGGTTGTAAGAACAGAATGCCAGTGCTTTTTGATTATACTATTACAGAATGGGGTGCTCCAGTGGCATTATGCCTAAGGCACTTGACTGCTAACCAGAAGGCTGGCAGTTCAAACCCATCAGCCACACCTCGGAAGGAAGATTGGGCAATCTGCTTCCATAGTGATACAGAATGGAGGTTCAACATTTCTTTTGAAAAAAGCCAGCACTTTTTGCAAAGGTGGTTTCAATTGGCATAGCTTTCTTCTCTTGGTTATTTAACTTTTATTGCTCATAATAGTTCGCAATGGGAGACTGTTAGGAGAACTCCTCTCTAGACATTACCAGTAATTTACCTAGGGCTTCACACTGGTTCATTCTGGCTGGATTCCTGCTAAGAATTTGCATTTCCACTCCAGATATACTGAATCAGATTTTATATTTTAACAAGATCCTCAAGTGATTGTTATGTATATATTTAGGAATCACCTGGGGATTCAGTTAAAATGTAGAATCTGATTCAGTATGTCTGGGGTGGAAATGGAAATTCATAGTAGGGATCAAACTGGTATGAACCATTTCAAAGCCCTGGAATTATCTCTTTCTGATCCATACTTTGAAATGTACTCACAAAGGCTCTCTCAGAAGCTCAGAATAGCGCTTACTTACATGATGAATAAATAAAACTTTCTGTGAGAAAGCTATCAGTAAACAATGCTAGCAGTTTTCATTTATATTTGTGTCATTCTAAATAAGGTTTAATTTAACAGTATTTAATATGGACAGATAATACAAACAGAAAAGAAGAAAGAAAATTAATTTTCTCAATTATATAGTATGATTTGGAGTTATATATCAAACTGGAAGACACAGAGAGTTTTATTAGATAGCAGATGAACCTCAAATGGAAGATGTTATTAATTGCCATTTAGTCCATTCCAACTCTTGTTGGCCCATCTGTGCAAGGCTGGGAAGCAGATTTCCATGCCTGTCTTCTGAGCATCTCTGGGTGGGTTTCAACCACCAACCCTTCAGCTCGTAGTCAGGCGCTTAACCATATGTGCCATCTAGGGACTCCTTAAATGGAAAATAAAGGCTATGTCACCATGTTATTAAAACAGAATATTCTGAAATGAAATATTTTAAATATTTAAACAAATTTACAACAGGAAAAAAAGTGCTGTTGAGTTGATTTCCAGCTCATAGCAACCCTATAGGACAGAGTAGAACTGTCCCACAGGGTTCCCAGGGCTGTAAATCTTTTACGGAAGCAGATTGCCGCATCTTTCTCCTGACAACAGCAACAGTGGAGCCAAAAGTCAGCTTTGGGAGACTACAGATATTTTTGAAGACTGTAGATCACATTTTCACTAACAATCCTAAGACTAGAAATCTTGCCTTTGGTTCTGACTACAACCCAATACAAAACTCACCACACTCTCCCTCCCTCTCTCTCTCTCTCTCCCTCTCTCTCTGGATTGCCTTGAAATCAGGTCATTTCCTTACATGAAAACTTCAGAAATATAGGACTGGTCTCTCCTAACAGTTCAATACTATTTTATTTCTGAAGGTCAACCATAAAGTCTTTTGGATTTACTGGGTTTCTGTACAGACTCCATATGGAAGTGAAATTGAATGAGTAGGTGGAAAGTCTCCTGGGAGAAAATTTCACTTCAATCAGCACTTTTAAACTTAGTTCTTATCCTAGCATTTCTGCTTGGGGCATTTTACTTAAATATTTCTTATTATTTACCTTTGAACTTTTACTCTCAATTTGTCTCAATAAAAGAAGTATTAAATGTCTAATAACCCCAAAACAAATAAGCCAAAAGTTTCCATCTTAAAAGGGATTTGTTCTGAACTTGAAATAATCACTCTGTGAGTTTTATGTTGTCATTCTAGTGGAATTTATCTTATCATTCTTTTCCTACTTACGGAAATAAATTGCTTGACCTGCTGAGAAAAAGAAAAAAAAAGAAAGGCAGAAATAGGAAACAACACACCTACATATTCAATAATTTCTGTAAAGAGGGCATTTTCACCTCCAAAAGATATGAAAAAACAGATCTATGCTAAGAAATGAACGCATTTTACTGTCTTGAAAATGGTCATCAACATGGTCATGATCATCATTGAACATTTCTTTTGTTCTTAAAGGACACACTATAGTTGAGACTCCAGCAGTACTTCATACTACTTACTGCTTTCTGAATGAAGTATTACGAGGTATTTCGTCACCTTCATAAACACCATTACTAAAATATACAAGTACCCTATCTGTCTGGCTTTTTTCACTGGCATATTTACATTGAAAATCATAGTCCTTCCCCTCCACCAGCTTGCTTTTACTCCAAGTGTTTCATAAAGCACAGTATAATTGTCATCTGACCAAGGTAAACGTTTTTAACATGAACTTGCTCCACTCATATACAATTGAAGATCTTAGCTCCTACAATTCAACTATAGTCCATTTTTATCTGTGACATTTATAGCTAATTTTATATAATGGATTAAGGAACAACTAAATCAATTATTAACATGTAAGAAATTGCTGAGTCAAATGATAGACTATTGATTTGGGCTGTTTGGACTTGAACTTAATGATAGAGTTCTAACTATTTCTCAAACCATCTTAATTCCCAAACTGGAACATGGAACAAATAAATACACAGTGTATTCATTGTACAGTGTCAATCTTTCTAACCAATAGTTTCCTCTCTACCCTTTTCTCTTTTTCCCTGCCCAGCTGCCAATACCAAATAGTCATATCTAAACAATTAGAATAATTGTTTAAATCCCTATTTTTTTCCAAAGTAAAAATTACCCTGGCAACTTAGTTTGTGGGCAGCACTCCACTAGGCATACTTCCTTTCATGCCATTTTATAGAAACACTCATAGACCTTCCTTATCCTCTTTTATCGCTCTGTTAAAAAAAAAAAAAAAAAAGATTTTTTTTTCTTTTTTCTACTATTTTTATCTTAAAAAATAGATCAAGTTACTGTGTTCTGGTTAACAGTTATGGAGCAGAAACTAATATAGAATTTTTCTTTTGTTTCCAATATCATTTTCCACCATTCTTACTACTACCTAGTTATTGTGTGGGGAAGATTTTATAAATACCTTTCCTGCCTTTTGGATGATTTTTTTTTAATGTCTAACCCACAAGCATGAACTTCCATCTACAGAAAACATAGCAAAAGAGAATCTTTAAATGAATATAATTCAAACAAACAAATAATGCACTGCCCGTCTAGTGGGATCCGACTTACAGTGACCCCTCCTTAGGTTTCCAATGCAGTATCCTCCTTCCGAGGAGTGGCTGATGGGTTTGAACCACCAGCCTTCTGGTTAGCAGTCAAATGCCTTAGGCACTTCTCCACCAGAGAAGTAAGATATTTCCAGACTATTCAAAATAATAATAATAATAATAACTGAAGTCTTTTATTGTCCTGTTTTGGCTTTAGGCACATTTGAGGCAAATGTTACAACATCAAATATAATGACGGTCAAATGTTTTGTGGGACATTATAGTCACGTCCTTTTAGTCTTCATTGTGATATGCTTTCCTGGAGTTGGCATTTTATGACAAGTTATAAAGATCCTGCAGCAATTTCTGGCTACTGGGTTTATTAACTTAAATTCCTGACTAGAAATGGAGGAATAAAATGGGAACTTAAGAATTATAAAGTCTATGGAGGAATGCTATTCCCCTGGATTTGGGAAGATTTTTTTTAGACAAAAATTTACTGCTGCTTCTCCTCAATTGTAAGGCTCTCAAACTCTTTCTGGACATGAAATGTCAATGTCTGTCTCCACAATAGCTGGGTTACAAGAAATTATCCTTTCCATGGTTACTGAGCATAACACGCATGCTATTAAAAATGAGCAACTATTTGGTAGTCATAGCCTGGGTCCTTTGTGTCATTTGAAAGTAAATGTCCTGAGATTTTAAAATAAAGTGGGCAGGGCAGGAAGGAAACAATAATATTTAATACTCTTGCGATTAAACACTCCAAACCAGGCTTGTTGATGTATATGCCAATAATATGGAGTTTCTGACTTAGTGTGAAATTTAAACATCTTTTCTATTGTGGTCTGATAGCTGTTTTTATAATAAGATCAGTTTGTTGTCCTCTGTGTACCAGTGGTTTTGCCCTTAATTTGTTTGGCTAGCATTCACCAAGATCTGTCATACAGAGCTGCTAAGAAAAATAAATGTTGCCAAATGTCTTTTCTTAAAATTTTGCTGCCAGTGGTATTGTCCCAGATGTGAAAAATAATTATCTAATAAAGGATTAATATCTATTAACAATATCATTGTTGAACATGCTCGTGGAATGTTCACTTTGCTCTTTCTGATACATTTTGCATTTGAAAATATTAAATGGAAATTACAATAGTGTGCTCCAAATTATTGTTGATGTCATTAATGTTCTGATTCTCCCTTAAGAAGGATGAAAAATCCCCTTTTGTCTTGTGTTTTCTACTGAAATAGATTTTCCTCTAGTCCTAGTGTGAATAAAAGCTATTTGAAATAAAAGTGTTCTTATTTTTCTACCTCCTTAATGCCTACCACTAGAGTCTGCATACTAGATATTTGATAGGCATTTGCTGACTAAAATATCATTATTGTAAGTTAAGGTGACATGTCCTATTCTACTTTCGAAGATGTAAAAGTTTATTTGTGAGCAAATATCCCTTATAATGAGTAAGAATGCACAAAAGAAGAAAACATAAAAGAGAGTTGAATGTAGTTTGCTGGTCAGTATAAAGAGAATAGCTAACACTGACTAAGCACCTATCCTGAGACTGTTACGCCACTGAGTGCTGTACCAAGATTATCTTTAACCATCACATGAATGCTGGTCAGGATAGATTTACGACTTTCATGTACAGATGAGAACATTGAGCACTGGAAATGTTAACTCACTTACTTACCCATTGTTTACAACTACTGAGAGACAAGATTCCTCCTTTATCTATGTCTATCTGGCTCTAAAGTCAGATCTTCTAAAGTCTGTACTCTTTCCAAATGGCATACATGATATACCAAAGATGGCATACTACAGACATTCTTTAACTCAAAAACTATGCCTAAAGTTCAGAACAGACTGTATGCTAAATCTGAGCTAACCTTACAATTTCATTAAATTATCATTTTAGATAAAATTGGTAATTGTGGCTAGGTTTGTACAGTTAAATATAAGTTACAAAATAGTTCTTTTCATTCTCTCTTTCAACATCATTTTAAAATCTAACCAGGAACACTTAGATGCCTTTGGAACACACACTCCCAAAACTCTTGAAATCTATTCCAAGACCAATACTTTTATTCTTGTATTTTATAACCCCCTGCAATATTTCACAGTCTAAAACACTAGTTTGGCTTCTTTCTGGGAAATATAGTAATATTTTTGTCTAACAGAAAGTAATTTTGAGATGGAGTGAGCTGGTAGAGTCGGTTTCAATGGTAAACACCTTTGCCAGTTTTGTAAATGGGAACTGCTACTTGGTGGTTCATTGTTAATTTTAAGTTTCCATGGTGAAAAAGGAGCAATTGAAATAGGAAAAAATATAAGAATGAGCGTTATGTCATTATTTAAGGAAGTTAGTTTGTACTTGTAAATAGAATTCTAAAAAATTTTTTTTACTACATAAAACTTTTATGGTGCTTTAAAGTTTTTGAACACAAAGTTTTTTCAAATTATACTTACTCCTCAGCTTTGTAATATCAATAGGCTACATGAATTCCTTTGGTCCTCCAACCAAACCCAACCCAATGCCAATGATTCCAACTCATAGTCAATCCTATAGTACAGAGCAGAACTTCCTCATAGGGTATCCAAGGCTATAAATCCTTACAGTAGCAAACTGCCTCATCTTTTTCCTCAGAGCCACTGGTGGATTCAAACCACTGGCCTTTTGGTTAGCAGCCAAATGCTTTATTCACTGTGCCACCAGAGCTCCTTATGGTCCACTAACCAAAACCAAACTCACTGCCATTGAGTTGAGTCCAACTCAGAGCAACCGCCATTCGGTTTCCAAGGCTGTAAATCTTTACAGAAGCAGACTGCTCCAACTTTCTTCCACAGAGCAGCTGGTGAGTTCAAACCACCAACCTTTTAGTCAGCAGCCAAATGCTTTAACTACGACACCACTAGAGCTCTTTATAGTCCACCAGGTTGACCATAAAAAGATCATTCTTCACGTGTCCTAATAAGTACTTTGGAAAAGACTGATAACCGTTCTTTTGAAGGTAGTAAGAATACAGCAGCAAGATTTAGGGAAAGAGGTAAATGAGTATTTTTTTTTTTCATATTTAAAAAACTGGAGGAATAAGAGAATAAAAGAAAAAGCATATCCACTCCAGATCAAACCAAATTTCAAGTCTTAGTCTATCTAGAAAAGGTACCATATTGAAAGTTTATACAGTACAGTTAAAATATGATATAAGCCAAAATGTGTAGTTTACTTTTTCTAAAAAAAGTATTTTTTCAAAACCAAAAAGGTTAAAATCCTAAGATGTGATGAAGTAAATTACGTTCATGCTATTGTAAGTGAGTGAATCTTTTATACTTACTTAAATATATATTTGTGAAATTTCTTCTTAATTGAATGTGAAGACTTTGTATTCATGTAAGATGACGTTTCTTTCAAAGATTTGTGTTTTTGTGCAATATTTTTACATTTCCAGCTTTGTCAAAATTTGTCTTATTATACTTTTATTATAAAAATAAAAATATTAATAGTTATTGAATATTTATCCTGTGCTCTTATTTAAATTCCACAACAATCCCTTCAGGAGAGTAATTTAATACATCACAAAACTGAAGTTTAAAGGCCAGAGCAAAGCCCATCTTCTTTACTGGTGTCCAACCTACTTTGTTTAATACAATCAACACTCACGGAATGCCTACAATGTAAATAACATGCATACAGTATTTAGTCTCATCATAGTGTGGAAAATAGAAAGAAAATTAGCAATATAACTATATAACAGAAATTTAAATTTCATTAAAGTTCCCTGTGATGTAGCTGCCAAAGGAAGAGTACCACAGAATAGATTTAGAATGGAATTCTAAATAGAATTATGTGCTTCTCAGGCTTTAAAGAGAGTGTGACCTCCCTTCTTTCTCCATAGAATTATAATACAGTGGCAGACAGAATGTATTCAAGAAAAATTTGTTGTATAAATGATACACAATAATATTCACTAGATAACTTGAGCACAGCCCTACCAAGAGTAGATGTGATTTTTGCATGTTCATCCATGTCTTTTTCATCCCTAATGTCTCAAGCACAGCATACAATTAAAAGTATATAATTTTGAGAATTAGAAAGTAAAAGAGATTAAATATGTAGGGATCCTGAAGGATCCCCTTAGAAATTACTTCTTCCATGCAAGGATGACTTGACATTACAAAAACAATCAAGGTAATCCATCACATAAATAAAACAAAGGAAAAGAACTGCATGATTATATCAATTGATGCAGAACTGGCATTTGACAAAATTCAAAACCCATTCCTGACAAAATTGCTGAACAAAATAGGAATAGAAGGAAAATTCTTCAACTTAATTAAGGGCATATATAAAAAACCAACAGTCAACATTATTCTCAATGGGGAAAGATTGAAAGCATTCCACTTATGAATGGGCACCAGACAAGAATGCCCTTGATCACCACTCCTATTCAATATTGTACTGGAAGTCATAGACAGGGCAATAAAGTAAGAAAGGGAAATAAAAAGCATCCAAAGTGACTGAAGAAAAAATAAAACTATCACTGTTTGCAGATTATATGATTTTATATATAGAAAACCCCAAAGTCTCAGTAAGAAAATTACTGGAACTAATTGATAGTGTCAGCAAAGTGGCAAGGTACGTACAAAAGTCAGTCAAATTCCTTTACACTAAAGAAGAAAACTTTGAAAAGGAAATCACGAAACCAATATCATTTACAATAACCATCCAAAAGATGAAGCACTTAGGAATACATCTAACAAGAGACACAAAAGTCTTATACAAAGACAAGTACAAAACACGATTACAAAATACTAAAAGACATCTACATAAATGGAAGACTATACTATACTCATGGAAAGGAAGACTTAGCGTTGTAAAAATGTCAATACTACCCAAAACGATCTGCAGATATACTGTACTGCTAATCCAGACTCTATCATATTTCTTTAAAGAGATAGAAAAACTAATCACCAACTTTATATGGAAAGGAAAGAGACCCAGAGAAGAAAAGCACCACTAAATAAGAAGAACAAACTAGGACACCGCACATTCCCTGATCTCAAAATCTACTATACATCTATGGTAGTTAAAACAACCTGGGACTGGTACAACAATAGACACACAGAACAAGACAATAGAATAGAATTGAGAACCCCAAAATAAATCCATACAGATGGGCAGATGATCTTTGACAAAGAGCCAAACCTCATTAAATAGGGAAGATAGAGTCTCTTTAATAAATAGTGCTGGCAAAACTGGATATCCATTTGCAGGAAAAATGAAACAGGACCCATATCTCATGCCATATTAAAAAACTAACTCAAGTTGAATCAGAGACCTGAACATTAAGCCTATAAAACCACAAAGACCATCAAAGAAAAATAGGGACAAACTTAGAGGCCCTAATCCAAGACATAAATACACTATCAAATATAATTTAAAATGCACAAATACCAGAAAAGAAAATAGGTACTGGGGCCTCTTGAAAATGAGACACTTACACAGATCAAAACATTTCACCAGAAGAGTAAAAAGAGAACACACAGATAGGGAAAAAAATCAGTGGCAACAACATATAGGACAAGGAGCTAATCTCTAAAATTTATAGAAAACTTCAATAACTTACCAACAAAAGGACAAATAATGTTATTAAAAGGTGGCAGAGAACATGAACAGATACTTCACCAAAGAAGACATTCAGGCAGCCAACCAACAGGTAAGGAAATGCTGGGATCATTAGCCATCAGACAGATGCAAATCAAAACCACAGTGTGATTCTCCCCCCTGTATTAACAGCAAAGTTCAAAAGAACAGAAAAAAACAAATACTGGCAAGGTTGTGCAGAGACTGGAAGCCTCATACACTGCTGATGGGACTGTACAATGGTGCAACCGCTGTGGAAAATGTACTGCTTTTCCTTAGAAAGCTGGAAATAGAAATACCATATGATCTAGTAACCCCATTATTAGGTATCTACCCTAGAGAAACAAGAGGAATGACATGATCAGATATATGCACACCCATGTTCACTGCAGCGCTATTCACAATAGCAAAAATATACAGACTGTACAGACAGATTGGTACAGACAGATTATACAGACAGACTGTACAGACAGATTGTATTCAGAGGTGATCTTTGTGTGTCATTAAAACTGTGCTACCATTTTGAAGATTTAATACCGCCAGTTAAAATTCAGCCTACACATATCCAAACGCAATCCAACATTTTCTGTGGTTACATGTTCATGTCTCCCACTAGATTATAATATGTAATCCAACAAATTCCACACAACTAAAAACACTGCTTTTTACAATGCATATTTATATGATATGAAATAATCCCTTCTTATTAATACTCCTTTTAAGCCCAGTGGGAAGTAGATGGAAAGATATATGGAACTTCATGATATAATCCATGCTACAAAATCATTGTTTATTTGGTTGAGATCAAATCAAGTCAAGTGTTTATAGCTACAAGAAAAACTTTTAAAAGTAGTTAAATCTATAAATATTGTTTACTCTAAGAAGGTTCAAGTTTGGTAGATGTATTCTACCAAAACATGTAATTTCTTATAATTTGATTTAGGCACCTACCCTAATTCTCTAACGTGATCAGAATTTGTACAGGCACCCAAATGTGTTTTCAGAAGTTTGAGAGTTGTGTTAATTTTTGTTTTAATCTTAAATATAGAAATACCTCCTTTCTAAAATTTAATAAAGAATTATTACCAGTAAAAGCAAAAGATAAAATTTAAAAATGGAACCTCGTAAAAATGGAAAACTTTTGTTAATCAAAAGACTTTACCGAAAAAGTGAAAAGACAAGCTACTGACAGGGAGTATATCTTCAGATACCATGTATCCAACAAGAATATAATAACCAAATTATATATAAAACTTTGACAACTTAACAACAAAAATACAAATGACCCCATCATAAAACAGGCAGAGGTCTTGAATACACATTTCACCAAAGAGGACATTCAAATAGCCACCAAATACATGAAAAGATACTCATCATAATTTACTTCAGAGAGGTGGAAATTAAAATCATAATTAGATACCATTTCACTCCCACTAGGTTGGCTAAGATTTGAAAAGAAGAAGAAAAGAACAAATGTTGGCAAGGATGTGGGGAAATCGGGGCCTTTGTCCATTGCTGGCAGGAATACAAAAAGGCACAGCATTGTGAAAGACGGTGTGGTAGTTCCTCAAAAAACTAAAAATACAACTATCTTATGATCCAGCAATTCCATTCCCAAATATATACCCACAAAACTTGAAAGCAGAAACTCATATAGAGACTTCTACATCAATGTTCACTGCAGAACTACTCACAATAGCCAAAAGGTGAAAACAACCTAAATGCCCATCAATAGATGAATGGATAAACAAACTATATATACAATGGAATATACTTAGCCTATAGGTGAAATGAAGTCTTAATACATGCTACAACACGGATGAAGCTTGAAGATTAGCTGAGTTAAATAAGTCAATCACAAAAGAACAAATATTGTATGGTCTCATTTATATAAAAAGACAGTAACGGGCAAATGTATACAGATGAAAGTTTATTAGTGGTTACCAGGGGCAGGATAAAAAGGGAAAAAAGGTGTTAACAGTGATGGAAAAATTGCATTGAATAAAGACAGGGCTCCAAAAGTAAATACTTCTGCATGTACAATACTGCATTTTATCAGTAATAATGAAAATTAATCTGTAGGTGGGTTACAGAAATTAATCTACAGGTCCAGTCCTTACAACAATCAATCATGGGAGAGTAGAAGGCAGTATTTGTGCAGGGAGGAACCTCAGAGGGTGGGAATGAATAGGAAAGGACACAGGGAAAAGAGAACCACAGGAAAGAAGTGGGAACAGAGCTGTTACACTGTGGAGATTGCCTTCAATATCATATAACAAAGTGTGTATGAACTGTTATATGGAAATGAATTTGCTCTGTAAACTTACACACAAATCACAATAAAAAGTAACAATCAGCTTAACTAGTAAAAAGACTATCTGCCTTGATGATTATACTCTTTCAAGAACTATTAATATGGGAAGTTCAAGGCAGATTTAGAAGAGGATGTGGAATGAAGGATATCATTGCTGCTGTCAGATGGATCATGGCTGAAGGCAGAGAATACTAGAAAGATGTTTATCTGTGTTTTACTGACTATACAAAGGCATTCAACTGTGTGAATTATCCAAATTATGGGTAATATTGTGAAAATGAGAGTTCCAGAACACTTTGTGTTCATGAGGAACCTGTACATAGACCAAGAGAGATTCATTCAAGCAGAATAAGGGGTACTGCATGGTTCAAATCAGGAAAGGTGTGTGTCAAGGTTGTATCCTTTCATTATATTTATTAAATCTATATGCTGAGTAAATAATCTAAGAAACTGGACCATATGAAAAAGAAGATAGTATCAGAATTACAGGAAGACTCGTTAACAACCAGAGAAAGGCAGATGACACAACCTTGCTTGCTGAAAGCAAAGAGGACTTGAAGCATTTACTGACAAAGATCAAGGACTACAAACTTCAGTACTGATTTCACCTTACATAAAGAAAATAAAATTCTCACAAATGGAACAGTAAGCAACATCAATAGAGAAGAGACTGAAATTGTGAAGGATTTCATTTTACTTGGATATGCAATCATGGCAGCCAAGAAATCAAATGACATAATGGACTGGCTAAATCTGCTGCATAAGACCTCTTTCAAACGTTCAAAGTAAAGATGTCACTTTGAAGAGTAAGTTACATCTGACCCAAGTCATGATATGTTCAATCACTTCATATGCATGTGAAAGGTAGACAGTGAACAAGGAAGACCAAAGAAGAACGGATGCCTTTGAAATATGGTTTTAGGAAAGGATATTCAATATACCATGGACTGGTATATTGAGCTCTGGTGGCATAGGGGTTAAAGCATTCGTTTGCTAACCAAGAAGTTGGCAGTTCAAACCTACTAGCTGCTCCAAAGGAGAAAGACAAGGCAGTCTGTTTCCTTAAAGATTTACACCTTGGGAACTCTATAGGGCTGTTCTCCTCTGTCCTATAGGGCCACTGTGAGTTGGAATTGACTTGATGGCAGTGGGTTTGTTTTTTGGTCAGAAGAACAAACAAATCTGTCTTGGATGAAGTACAGCCAGAACTTGCCTTAGAAGCGAGGATGGTGAGACTACGTCTCCCACGTTTTGGACATGTTATCAGGAAGAACCAGTCCCTGGAGAAGTCATCATGCTTGGTGAAGTACAAGGTCAGTGAAAAAGAGGAAGACCATCAAGAAGACAGACTGACAAAGTGGCTACAACAATGGACTCAAACATAACAACGATTGTGAGGATGGTTAAGGACCAGACAGTGTTTTGTTCTATTGTATGTAAGGTTGTTGTGAGTAGAAACCAACTCACACCACCTAACAACAAAAAAAAAAAAATATGGGCTCAGAGTTATAACAGCAACTCAAAAGATAAAATAGGAAGCTTAAACCAAACCCACCTCCATCAAGTCCATTCTCACAGCGACTCCCATTGAGATTCCGAGGCTGTAAATCTTTACAGAAGTAGATTACCTTGTCTTCCTCCTGCGGAGCAGCTGGTGGGTTTGAACCTCTGACCTTCTGGCATACCTACTATGCTCCCAGAACTCCTTAGAAAGGAACCTTAGGAGGCAGTAATTTTATGTTAATAGGGAAGGAACAACTCAAAAAAGGAGGGAGAGAATAGTTGCACAACCCAAAGAAAGTAATCGATATTGTTGAATTTTACATGTAGAAATGGTTGAAGTGGTGTATGTTTGCTGTGTACATTCTCAGCAACAACAAAACTTAACAAGAACAAAAGAATTATTACCAGAAGCAGAGAGAAATAAAAATAGAAAAATCTGAAGTTTAAAATACAGATGACATTAGCTTTGAGAGTCACCAGCAGCTATGCAAAGGACTCATGTGATTCAGTCCTTTGAACATGGTCGTCATAGCCATACACTCCAGATCATGTTTACTGAAGCAATGCACAGGAAAGAAAATGCAGGCCTGGGACACAGGCTTGGCTTCCAACCCCCATGTAGAAAAGTGAACCAGCCTTTGTCATTAGATAAGTTCATTACCTTCCCAAATCCATAGTTTCCTTTATTACTTGTCCCCCTCTAATGTCTTGAAAGATAAACATTCTGTTTCTGTTGTTTTGGGAAAATTACCACTCTAATTTGTTTAGTGGCTACTTATATTCTTAAAATGCTCACTTGACTTAAGGTTAAATATCTTAACATATCTCTACCCTCCATTTAAGGAGCCCTGGTGGTGCAGTGCTTAAGCGCTGAAAGGTCTGCAGTTCAAATCCATAAGCCACTCTGTGGGAGAAAAATGAGGCGATCGGCTTCATTAAGATTTACACCTTAGAAACCCTGTGAAGCAGCTCTACTCTGCCCTACAGGGTCACTATGAGTAGGAATCAACTAGACGGCAATGTGGTTTTTTTTTTTTTTTTTTGCTGTCCTTTTGCAGAATACAATTACATTGCTATGATTCCTAAATGCTCTACTTACATTTATGTTATTATTGTCTAAAATTTCATTTCATCTTGTTTAAAACCTCTATTTTATTGATTGTTGTTGTTCTGTGCCGTCGAGTCAAACCCGACTCATAGCGACCCCTCCTTGGGTTTCCGAGGCAGTATCACTACGGAAGTAGGATTGCCCAACCTTCCTTCCGAGGAGTGGCTGGTGGGTTTGAACCGCCAGCCATCTGGTTAGCAGGCAAGTGTCTTAGCCACTATGCTACCAGAGCTCCTATAGCAATTATTATTATATATCAACAATTACTAATGTTTTCCACTGAAAACAACAATAATTGTAAATTAATACTTATTGAGATTTCATCATGTTTCTTGATTTCTTTGGTCAATAATTTTATTTGCATCCCATTTCTTTCTTCTTCCATGCAGGGAAGGATTAACTTTCTCCCACTTGTCCACATTTTCTTTTCTCCCTTCACTGAATGACATGTTGGCTGGATATAGAATTGTAGGTTGCCTATTATTATTATTTATTTATTTATTTTTTGGCAGCAATTTGACGCCATAATTTCATTGTTCTCTTGTCTCTAGTCTCACTATCAAGATACATAATTGTCTAATTATTACTAATTATCTAATTATTATTCCTTTGTAAAATTCTATCTTTTCTCTTTAACTGCTTTCAAGCTTTTCTCTGTGTACAGGTGTAATCTTCATTGTGTTCATCCTGTCAGGGACTTGATACGTTTCCTAAATGTAAAGATGCATTTCTTCCTTCTATTTAAGAAAATTCTCACCCATTTGTGATTGATAATAGCTGCCCCATTCATCTATTTTCTCCTTCTGTATTTCTTCTTATACACTGATAGTCCTCATTTGGTCTTTCTGTCTATAAGTTTATCTTTTAATTTCTCATCACATTATCTTTTTATGCTACCCCTTGAGTAATTTCTTTTAATCTTTCATGTCTAAATTTATGCATTTTATCCTATTAATTTTAATTTTCAAAAACCACATTATACATTTTTAAAAAAACTATTCAATTCCTTTTTCCAAATGCACCATTTTTTCCTTAGTGTCTTTTTATTTTCTTATGGCTTAGATCTTTTGCTTTATATCTTAATCATTTTCTACACATTTAAAATAATAATGTATCAAATTATGCTCTTAAGTATGCAAATCATTGCTTATATTAGTTTCTTTACTCCAGTGACAATGTGTCATTTTAATTGTGAGCTGGTTTTCAGTAGGTTTCATGTGGAAATCCGTGGATTCTGGGTTGAGAACACATCCCTCTGCAGCAGTTTCGTATCTGCAGGCATCCCAGGGTCATTACCACCTAGAATCATTTCATGTTAATTTTGCTGCTTGGGATTTTTTTTTAACCATATGACTAATATGAGTTTAAATTACAAATCTATGCCCAACCTTAAGAATTCTGAAATACTTTCCCCCACACACACCCAATGTCCCCCCAGCCCCTTTTTTTTAAAGCCTACTCTATTTCACTGAATTGAATGAATGGCAGTGAGTTTGGTTTTTGGTTTATTCTATTTCACAGGGGGCACCCTTTCAAGGATCCTGGATAAATTGGAGCATGTATATAATAGGATGGGTTTTTCGGTTCCAATTGTCTACCCCAAGAAGTCCCAAGAACTCATTTTCCATCTCTACGTGGGTATTAAAACATGAGCTCCTGGATTACTTATATCGGGAACCCCTCACAACCCTTTTCCCAAGCCAATGGCGGCATTTGTTCTCCCACTTAACACTCCTTATTTTCAATGCCCTCTTCCTGGTACACAGAGGTTTTCATAGCTTTGATGAATCGATCTATGCATTTAAAAGAAAATTTCATTGGCATGTCATGATCTTCGTGGTAGGAGCATTCAAATTTAATTTGTCTACCACAATGACAGCATTGCTAATGGTATCTGGCTCTATCTACAACATGAGAGGCATGAATACCTGATCTCATTGGTCCCCATCAGCTCTGACATTTTGTGAGTTCTTCAAATGCATTAAACTGACGTATTACCCTCCAAAACTGCTTAAGGGCACTCCTCACTCTGGGTAATGAACAGCCACTGTCATAGAAATTTTTCACAAAACCTTTCTGAGGATAGTTTGTAGGCTGCTTCAAGAGAGAAACAGGAAGTTCACAGATTTGCCTATTCTTAATTATTTGATGTTTCTTATGCCCTGTAATAATTCTCTGACAATGCAGTGGTATTTGTCCTATCTTTGGATAAGTGTGCTTACTCTTATGTTAGCCACAAATGAGAAAGTCGAAGGTATTACAGTGAGTGCCACTTGTTTGAACCCTAAAAATAAAGATAGGGTTACATAAGCATTATTTTATTCTCTCTCAAAACATGACAGGCAAACAAATACCCGTCACATGTCAGAGTGAAAGATTCGGGCTAAAGCTTGGCAGGAACGTACATAGATGAGGTTTCATTTCTTTGCTCTCTAGTACATACTGTGGCTATGTTAAAGTCCAGACTTCACATTCCTTTCTGGTGAAAAAAAGATTTAATGAATATGCTACAAGTTCTGCTAACTGCTGAATGACATGCATCTTCCTCTCTTTTTGGCTGCCCCTCTTAAAATACCTTGGATATATTGTGTGTGTGTATCTTTCTGACTGAAAACTAGTCATTGAGAAGGAAGGAGAACTATTGCTGTGGGACAAAAACATTTTCCCTCAAAAAAGAATGTACAAGCACACAAAAAAGATGTGGGATTTTATGAATCATATCCTGTAATTTTTCACTTTTTTTCCAGCTACCTCCTTCTTAGAACAGAATCCAAGAAAACCAAAGAAAACTATTTGTGCTGTGTGCAAAAATTTTGCCAAATTGAATTACATAATACATCTAGCAGATTTGATGAGTTCCTGGATGCAATTTGCAAATTTGCATTTTGGGCACAAGGAAGAAATGCATTTGTTATATATGAAAACCAGCATTTGTTACAAAACCTTATTTTGTAACTGTTCAACAATGTCTCTGTATATGTGTGTAGTAGATACACATAGGAATGAAACTTGCTACTCTTCAGGTTATTTTATAGGGGACATACTACACTACAGAATCAAAGTCGTGGATTGTTAGCAATGAAGCATTTTTATAGAAACGTGATATTTAAAATGTTAATTAAATATGTTTGGTCAGCTTTCAAAATTCCCAGGGAAGGAATAATGCTCTCTTGGATATAATGTTCTTGGATGCATTGCACAATTATGCCTTATTTCTCAAAATAAGCATTCTAAACTTTTGCTACAACTGTTAGAAAAAGTTTGGAGTTGGGAGACAATGTGAGTGTGAAACTATGGGTGAGTAGACTGGAAAGAACATTGCCAGCAAATATCTTGTCAATATAATATTCACTCAACTTTTGATTTCACTTTTCTAAGAGAGTTCAATGTTCTGATAGAAGATGCTGGACTAAGAGTCTTTAATTTGATAGTGCATATATCTTATTTACAATAATGCACTACAGTTTTAATACAGGTTTTCATGCATCATGAGTCTATATAAAATGTGTGTCAACTTTACAAGGACCTTTATGAATAAAGCTGTGAGAATAAATAAAGCAAATATTCTTATTTATTAAATAAACTACCCCTTATTGTCAAAGTGATTGGCATATATCTGATAGGAAGTGAATAGGGCTAAGAATATCTGGTTTCTATTTTTAAATATATCATCACATTTTAAACCATTTTGCTTTTCTGTACTATTTCTGTGGATCCAATTCACCCATTGGGAGTTATTGTGAAAATCTGCTGGGCAAGTCTGATCAACTCTTATGTAGGACTCTGTGCCAAGGCAATTTCTAAATCAAATCAGCAGGGTCATTTACCCTTCTGCCTCAAAATAATATCTTCCAAGTCATAGTATTCAACATGAAGGAAACCATTAACTTAACAAACAATAAAAATTTTCTTAGGGGAGGTTGTGCATTAAATGTTAACTCTTTTATCTTCCAGGAAGTGTGGACAAGCAGAAATTAGGGGGTAAAAATAATCTATGGACACTTCATAGAAAACCACCAGAAGAGCAGAAAATGCTTCCGAAAAGAAAGTTGAAAAAGCTAAGAACTAGCTCTATATTACATTAATGGTGTAGAACAGAAGCACTATATATTCCCCTTTGCTATGATTAATAATTGTTTTCTATAGAAACTAGAACTTCTATCACTTCCACTCATCTGCACTGAATCACGAATTTTTAGTAGGAAAAAAATGTCTTATATCCATCTATCCATATAACAAAAACAACAAAAAAGTCTATGGTCTATTAATTGTTTTAATTCTAAGCAAGCCACAGTGAAAAGGAGTAGTCTTGCTTTCTAAGTTTCTAAGAAGTTGTGAAACCTGGGCAAATCAATGTATGATAAATAATACTCATAATCTCTGGTGGCACACTGTTTAAGCCCTTGGCTGCTAACCAAAAGGTCAGCAGTTCGAGCACACCAGCTGCTTCTTGGGAAAAAGATGTGGCAGTCTGCTTCCATATAAAGCTTATACTCTTGGATTCCCTACGGAGCAGCTTACTTTATCCTATAAGGCCTCTATGAGTTGGAATCTACTCGACAGCAGCAGGTTTTATAATACTACTGCATTTTAGCCAGGGGTTTCTCCGCAATGAAATTCTCTCCTTAGCAATTTCCACATGGAGTTTTTCAGTCATCAGAAGGAGGTACTGTTGGGAATGTTGTTTTGATAACTGTGATTATTGTGAGTCAAATCAGAGTAAAGGGTAATCTATCTCATCAGTTTCCTTATAAATCAACTATAAAAGGCATTAAAACATCATGGGAAAAAACAATAAAATGGTGCCAGTAACTCAGGTTTCCATGTGGAAGTTCATACATAATTGTCAAAAGATCAGTTTGTCTGCCTTTTCCTGAAACAATGGCAGCCCAAAGTGGAAATTAAACATACTCATCACCCGCACTACCCTGTCTTGAGGGAATTTTTTGTCATAGACACATGTAGGTTATGTGGTACAACCCCCAGTCTCAATCCCTGAAACTAGCAAATGGATAGTTGCCTAAAGTCGACCACTACAGGGTAGGTTTATATTTCCATCTAAAAACGAAAATGATTTAATTTTTTTCCAAATAAGTTGTTTAGTTTTGAAAATACAAAGAAAAGAGAAAAGGAAAAATCAGAAAATATTTTGCCTACATGAAAGCTGGGGAGAGGGTGGCAGATGGGAAAAAGGAAACTCAAATGTTACCTTTATTTTTAAGTGAGCATGAATGATGCAAAAAAGGGGGGGGGGCATTTAGAAGCAATCAGCCCTAGGACACAATGGCCCTTGGGACCAGAAGAACTAGATGATGCCTAGCTACCAATGCCAACCATCAGGAAAGGATCAAATCTGGAGATTCTGGATAGAGTGGGAGGGAAAACGTGGAACAAAATCCAAAAACTCAATAATGACCAGAATTACTGGTCAGATGAAATCTGGTGAGTCTCCCAATACTATGGCCCTGGAATACATTCTGCCACCTGGAATAAAATGCACCCCCTGGGGTGCATTCTCAGTCCAATAGTTAACAAGATGTACATGCAGACCACTCAACCAGGATGATGCACCCACATCCTCTATGGTAATACATCCCTTAGAAGAATAGACCATGGGACACCAGAGAACCAACATTCAAAGTGAAGAAATGCAGGACAAACAGGAGTGCATAAATATGAGGGGCACAGGAAGAGGGTTACATACAGGGTAGGGAGGAGAGGAGACTGGGTTAGGGTTGAACATGGTGAATGGGGAATGTACGGGTTACGTTGAATGTAAAACAAGCTCTTAAAATTTAAAAAAAAAAAGTGAGCATGAACGACTGATGCTATGTAATAATGAGTGAAGGAAAATTTGTGAAATAAAAGAAATTCCAAATAATTTCAATGTTATGTTGTATTCTGTCCAAGTTATATATTCATAATGGAAATAAAATGTACAAACAGATTGGTTTATCCTCAAACTCTCTTAAGTAAATGTTTAAAATACTTAAATTAAAATATTAAATAAATAAAAATGAGTAAATCACATAAAATATTAAGTTAAATTAAATATTTAAATACGTAATTTTTTTTGTTTGTTTTTTCAGTTTAAAGGGCCCACAACATTTAGGATAGAGCACCCATGTGCCAGTCCAGGCTTGGTTGTGAGGCCTGATGTTATAAAACACCTTTATTGAATGTGTATTAATGCAGTAATAGTATCTTAGAATAACTAGAATATGACTAGGAAACAGCTAAATAATTCACATCCTTCCTGATTATTGACTCAAATTTTCTTAGATTTGGAGGTGAAATTACAACTGTTCGCCACCAGGGGATGACGTATTCTACTGCTATTTCAAAACTAAATGGTTTCCTAAGTTTCCAGCACATGGATGATTCATAGTTAAGCTATGACAAATCAATTTTTATTAAAAAAATAATAAATTTTGTAAAACTTCATATATACAGACAAGAACTAATAAGCTAGAGCCTATGAATAGGCCAATAACACCTTAGTAAATTAAGTACTAATTAATAGAGATTGTTGGATGACAAGGGCCGAGATATGGTTTCTATAAGAGCACAGTAAATATTCTTGTGTTATCTAAAGAGAAAAGACTGCCCATGCTGTTATGGGCAATGTCCTCCAGCCTGACCATATCGACCTTTAGGTTCTTAAGTCTACTAAGTGTTAGCTTAAAAGATCAATATTAGAGGCACTAGTTATTAACACAGGAGCTCTGGTAGCATAGTGCCCAAGGCACTAGCCTGCTAACCAGAAGGCTGGCGGTTCAAATCCACCAACCACTCCTCGGAAGGAAGGTTGGGCAATCTACTTCTGTAGTGATACTGCCTCGGCAACCCGAGGAGGGGTCGCGATGAGTCGGATCCGACTAGACAGCACGTAACAACAACAGTTATTAACACGGGGAGCTCTAGTGGTATAGTGATTAAAACATTCGGCTGCTAACTAAAAATCAGGGGTTTGAACCCACCAGACGCTCCGTGGAAGACAGATGAGGCAATCTGCTTCTATAAAGATTTATAGCCTTGGAAACTCAATGGAGTTTGCTATGAGTGAGAATAGACTCAAAGGCAGTGAGTTTGTGTTTTCTGAGCTATTCATACTGATCAGAACAACAACAAAAAAATCAACATTGTGACATGATGCTGGAGAGAGGACGTGATATAGAATGATAGTGGATAGGCATGGGTAGCCAATGAATTGGTTGGTTTCTCCGTGTAGTTTGTGGGGAAGGCAATCACTGCCAGCTGTGGAAGAGTATAAAGATCAACTTTTGACTAGAGTTAGCCAAATTGTGGGCATTCTTTATCCCAAAGTGATTTGTACATTGTGGATTTAGACAAGCCAAGTTTGAAGAGGCATGGTGTCACAGAAAGCAAAGCTGTAGTGACTTCTCCTGACATAATGCACACTCATAAAACTACACCAACAACTGGATTCTGAACTTGGTACCCACCCCCAGAATGAAGGAGACAGACAAAGACTTTCAGGTTAGGAAAACTGAAATTATATGAACATTGGGGAGAATAAAAGGAACATATTTTATATTAAGATGTATTTTTTGGCTAACTAATGAACATCTCAAAGCCCTGTCATACTATACCTACATGTTTTTTCCCACATGTAATAATTAGATTTTTCAAGTTCTAGTGAAAATCCCAGCAAGCAGTCTTTCACCCTTGGAATGTTCTGTAACTTCAAATGTTTTCCTTTCTTAATCCTTTGGAAAATTTGTATAAAACTATAACAGATTTTACATTTGAGCATCAAAGGGAGAAGGCAACTACTCAGCAGTTTCCAGCACTAGTTTTTAAAAAACAAATGAACATAAAGTAAAATTTACCCTCTAATATTCTAGCATTGTGTCTTATACATAATAGGTGCTCAATAAAGTATATTGAATGAATTCTCTTTTTTGTCTTAGGTTCCTCTCTCAATAGTCCTTCGTTGGTATTGAGTGAAATCCCTGTATATGGCATGCTAAGTTGTGAGGTTGTTTTATCATATCTGGGAAGAAAAAAAAAAAAAAGGACTCAAAGAAGCAGGTAGGTGATGCTTGTACCACCCAGGTCCCACAGCTGGCATAGATCTTTGCCTCTCTTTCCCTTCCTCTTGTCTGGAATGTAGACATGATGTTTGGTGGTACATCAGCCATATTGTGACCAATAAACGACAAGCATGAGAATGAAAGACAACATGCTAAACATAGCCATACACAAAGGCAAAGGAGTTTAGAATCCTGACAATATTGTCGAACATCTGTATCAGCACTGACAAGCCTACCATTGAAATCCTTGTTATGAAAAGAAAAATAACTCCTTAGTTGTTTAAGCTGTCATTGGTGGTTTTCCACTTATCTGCAGTAGAAGATACTGCCTGCTGTTAACTGATAAAAGGTTTCAAAACACGACACACAAAATATACAATTGCCAGACCATTTTTTATATTATTGTTTGTTTTTTAATTGTAATTTCAATGAAAGTTTACAGGACAAATTGTGTTTTCCATTCAACAATTCACACACATTTTGTTTTGTGACTTTGATTGCAATTCTCATAATGCAACAGCACTCTTCCCATTTCTTTCTGGGGTTTTCCAGTTCCCTTCATCCTTGTTTCCATTCTGCCCCGTCTGCTGAGCCTTATTCCTGGGCAAATGCTGCCCTTTGATCTCCTATTGTTGATTGTTCTAATGAGTATGTACTTCCCTGGTATTATTGTTCACTCTATAGATCTGTCTGTCATTTGTCTGAAAACTGAGCCATGGTGGTGAGTTAAGTTCCTGGCATGAAGGACCACGGTCTTGGAAGTTCCCTCAGTCTCTATTAGACCAATAAGTATGGTCTTTTTTAATTGAGTTTTGCTCTACATTCTTCTCCCACCCCAGCCAGGATCTCTAATTTTGATCCCTTTCCAAATAGTTAGCAGTTGTAGCTGGGCATCATCTAGTTCTTCTGGTCTCCGGGTCACAGAAGCTTGGATTCATATGATCCATTAGTCCTGTGGACTAATTGTTTCTTTGCATCTTTGATTTTTCTCACTCTTCTTTGCTCCAAATGGGGAGAGATCAATAGTTGCACCTTAGAAGGCCACTTCCAAGCATTTAAGACCCCAGTTGCCAGTCACCAAAGCAGAATGTAAGACATTGTCTTTGACGTTAGTGTTCCCTGAAACTATGGTCCTGAGTCCCCAGGCCCAGTGACTCATCCCTTCAAGGTGTTTGGTTATGACCAAGATGTTTTCACAGCTTTGCCCCTGTATGCTGTAATATATTCATGGAATTATTTGCAGTACATATGTAGAAATATCCTCTGCCAAATCTCTATATATTCGTGGGTAGTCCCATTTACCTTCTTGCCTCTGTTCAGCCAGAGTGTCTATCTATGTATCCACAGATAGCTTATTGTTGTTACTATCACTGCAGGATTGTCTACGTAATAGTATTTATCTTTGTTGTCTTTGATTCTTGTGCTCCTCCCAGTGTCTTCCATTGCCTTGATAATTTTGTGCTGACCTCTTCCTTATTATGTATTGCCTTTCTTTTCACCCAGTTAATACGTGCCAGACGATTCCACCAACCCTAAAACCACTTTGTTATCCTTGCCACTGTCTAACAGCAAGCTCATTGCCATCCCAACCTGAGTCCTGAGCTAGGCTCTATGCCCTTGGACTTAGAGGAAAGAGAAGTTATGGTAGTGGCTAGTGGGCACCTAGGGTACCTGTTTAAGTCCTAAAATAGCTCATAAACTTCAGGCTAGCAGGTTGATTTAAGATTTTATAATACACTTTACAATAATAAATACATAGAATTTTCAAGAGTCCAAGATAATATTGGCAGAGACTGCAAATAATCTGAAAACAAACTTGGGGTGGTGAATTCTATAAGCATGTGATTATTGAGAGAGCTCCTTTACCAATTATAAGTTACTAATGTTAGATTTAGGAGCTCTGGTAGCATAGTGCCTAAGGCAGTTGACTGCTAATCAGTAAGGCTGGCAGTTCAAACCCACCAGCCACTCCTGGAAGGAAGGTTGGGCAATCTACTTCTGTAGTGCTACTGCCTCAGAAACCCAAGGAAGGGTTGTTATGAGTCAGGTCGACTCCACAGCAGTGCGTTTGGGTTTGTTTTGGTTGGTGGAACAATAGTTAAGCACTTAGCTGCTAATTGAACTGAGAGGCTGGTGATTCAAATCCCCCACCCAGTGTCATCACAGGAGAAAGACCTAGCAATCCGCTTCCATAAAGATTATAGACAAAAAAGGCTATGGGAAGGTTCTACATTCCCATGGGGTCAATTGGGAATCAACTCAACAGCACCCAAAAACTACAACTAAAGGCCTCTGATATTTAATGGAATTCCAAAGTGCCTGGAAATAAGGGTAAGGCACATTTATAGAGATTTGTACTTTTAAAAGAGTTTCTTCTTATTTGCATTGATACACTTTTGTGTAAAGCTTTCAGCCCATATAAAATATTTTCCAAAATTAAAAAAGATTCATGTTGTTGTTGTTGTTGTTATGTGCCGTTGAGTCAAACCCGACTCATAGCGACCCCTCCTTGGGTTTCCAAGGCAGTATCACTACGGAAGTAGGATTGCCCAACCTTCCTTCCGAGGAGTGGCTGGTGGGTTTGAACCGCCAGCCGTCTGGTTAGCAGGTAAGTGTCTTAGCCACTATGCTACTAGAGCTCCTAAAAAAAAGATTCATATAATGTTTAAAATTTTCCAAAAGTTATTTTTTGTTCCAACTTTGAGGAAGATACTAGTATGTGAACACAGCAAACAGCACCCACTAAACTTGGCATGGTTATTTTATCTTTGTAGCTAAAGAAATGTAAATATTTAAATGGATATAATTTAATGTTTTGGTGTCCCTCAAATTACAGTATGAAAATGACTTTAATCTACACTTTGGGCAGAGAGTACATGAAAGACCAATAAGAGAGCACTGCAAAAGGAAGGCACCCTTGTAGCTTATCTCAGTGTCATCTGATCAGGAAACAGTTGAATAGACACACGATTACTTGGCACTTTTATTTTTTTAAAGGATTTTGCCATCTATTTACATTTTCAAACATTCTTTATCAGATCAATATGCTGCAGTAATTTGAAAGTCAAGTTACCTGTTGGAAAACCTATGAGTCAAAAGTCTATTGAAAATGGATGTTTTTGGCAATAAGTTTCCTAGTTGCATCATTTCAGAGAAGGATCTTCAAGATGCAGGATGGGATTTCCAGATGTGTGTGTGTATGTGTGTGTGTGTCTGTTATACGTACACATCTTCCTTTCACTAGCCTCTAAGTGAAATTCTCTGCAGTTAACATTACACTTAGTCAAAACTTTGCTTATAGAAACCCCAGCCATGAAGCAATGGAAAAATATACAAATAAGGAACAATTTACTTTATTCCAATTCTAATACTTTCTACAATTTTGGAATAGTCAAAGCCAGGGCAGCTAACTGCTTTCTAGCAATTCCAAATCAATTCCCTTAAAGCAAAAAGCAATGATGTGAATAAAATAGAGCTACTTACAGAGTAACTTTACCATGCTTGATGAACTGGGTGTGGTTCTGTTCACAAAATAGCTACTTTAGAAAAATTTATATTATGTGGAATGTGTCTAGCATTTTGGCAAGAATGAAAAATACCCGTCAACTTTTATTAATAACAGCTCCTTTATAAAACCATCTCAAGCATTTCTCAGCTACTTTCATAATCACTTAATTGGTGAGCATTTCTTACTAAAGATAACTTGTTTTGTCATTCAGAGAAAATTATTCCAAATTTGAAGAGTTGATCCCCTCTTTTGCCATTTATTCTAGTACTAGTCAAAAATAATAATGATAAGCTGAAGTTATTAATGTAAAACCTGAGAGCTACTTATGATTTTCACTTTTGCCAATAAGAAAAAAATGGTTTTTCTCTCATTTGTTTAATCAACAAATATTTATTGAGTTGATACTATGTGAAAAGTATTATATATTATATATCAGTAAACTAAACAAAGAATCTTGCCCTAGCAAATCTTATATTCTAACATGCAGAGACACCCAATAAAAAATAAGGGTAACAATATATATGTATTTAACACTAAGTTACTAAGTGGCATGTGCTTTGGGAAAAAGATAAAGTAGAGCAGAATAAGGGGACTTGGGAGTTAAGGAGACAGAGTATGGCAACTGTGGTTTTAAATAGCCTGATACCCTGGCATAACTACTCTCAACATGGTCAATTTCATGCTATCAAATGTTTAACAAAAGGCTTGCAAAATTTCTAAATATTTAACAATTGGATCTCATGAACTGCTCATAGCCGAGTCCCACGCAAAATGTGAGCAGAAATTTGAAGAAATTGAAGGTCTCAGCCAAGAAGGCACCTGAGAAAAAGCCTTCCATGGGGAAAAGCTAGGCAATGGCAATAGTTGGAGGGCTTGAGGAACAGCAAGGAGGTATGTGAGCTGAAGCACAGGGAAAGGGTTGTTGAGTATTAAGGGGAGAATTTTGTTTATTATTTGTTTACCAGATAGCTCAAGGAGCTCTAGTAGCACACTAGTTAAAGTAGTTGGCTGCTAACCAAAAGGCTGGTGTTTCAACCATTCACTCTGAAGGAAACAGATGAGGCAGTCTGCTTCTGTAAAGATTTACAGCCTTGGAAATCATACACTTATGGCCGTGGAGTCAGACCTGACTCATAGCGACCCCTCCTTGGGTTTCCAAGGTGGTATCACTATGGAAGTAGATTGCCCAACCTTCCTTCAAAGGAGTGGCTGGTGGGTTTCAACTGCCAGCCTTCTGGTTAGCAAATGTCTTAGGTACTATGTCACCAGAGCTCCTAGGGCAGTTCTACTCTGTCCTGTCCAATAATGTCTATATGAGTTGGAACTGACAAGATGGGCAGCTCCTTGAGATATCTGATGAACAGTAAAAAATAAGAATACAGACTTTGATGTGAGATGTTACACTGTGGAAAAAAGTAACCAGTATCACAAAACAAAATGAGCATGAACTGTTCAATGTAAAAAATCTGCTTTGGAAAATTTCACCCAAATCACAATTACCAAAAAAAACAAAAAACAAAAAAAAAACTCTTATGAGAGACCATCTAAAGTGAAACTATGGTCTTCAAGCAAACAGAGTATGGACACAATGGAATACTATTGCAAAAAGGGCAAGGAGGCCACATACTCTGACCTCCTAGAACCCCACAAGAGGAAGGCAGAATCACCATCAATAGCCCAAGGCCTATTACTTCAAGGCCAGACATGCTGCCTCCATCTAGCCCTCACCTGAGAGAGAGTGGGAACCTCCCAGAACATTGTATTGTGCCATGCCCAACAGAAATAACCCAGGTAGATAACATTTACAATCAGGAGCTCCTTAGTTGCTCATTCCACCACTGAGTTTACAATGACTTATGGGTAGAAAAGCCATACTAAGTAATTTACTACACTGCAACTATGCTACATTAAAGAACAATGAAGGATATGCGGATCATCTCACAACGTGGATGAGCCTGGAGGACATTATGCTGAGTGAAATAAGTCAGTCACAGAAGGACAAATACTGTATGAGCCCATTATTGTAAAAGACAAAGAAGGGTTTGCTTGAGAAAGGGAACTCACTTGGTAGATTACTGAGGTCGGGAGGGAAGGAGAGGGATTAATTTCGGGCTAGTTGGGGGCCACACGCTGATGTGGGTAAGGGGAGGGATGGTATAGAAAGAGTCTATGACCACCACGACAGCATTAAGAAAAGGGAAGACACTGAATTGTGCACATAATATAGAGATGACAGATGCTAATACCAACCAGCATATCCACAATACTGCATTACCATTAACACCAAACACCAGGCTACAGATGAATACATAAACATCTGAGAAGATCAGATGGAGGTCAGTGAACAGGAGTATGCTCTAGACCAAGGACAGATTCAGTGGAGGCTAAACTTGCACAGACACCAGTAGTACAAAATATCTGCAACCATTACAGAAACAACAGAAGACAGACATAGAGGAATCCCTCACAGACAGCCAGACACTGTGGGAGAGAGATCCAATGGATCTACCAGTTCAGGACCATAGTACTGGGGGACACCAGACTCAATTGGCACAACAAAATACATAAAAGTCTTGTCCTCATCCTACATTGGTGAGTAGCGACTGGGGTCTTAAGAGCTTTCAAGTGGCCATCTAAGATGCAGGTAACAGTCTCCTATCATTGGAAGTGAAGGAGAGTACAAAAAAACAAGGGCATTTGGAAACAATCAGCCCTAGGACACAATGGCCCTTGAGACCAGAAGAACTAGATGGTGCCCAGCTACCAATGTCAACCACTTAGGAAAGGATCAAATCTGGAGATCCTGGATACTGTAGGAGGAAAAACATGGAACAAAATACAAAAACTCAATAATGACCAGAATTACTGGTCGGATGTAGTATGGTGAGACCCCCAATGCTACGGTCCTGGGATACATTCTGGGCCTGGGAATAAAACTCACTCTCTGGGGCTGGCTCTCAGCCCAATAGTAAAGAAGATGTACATGCAGACCACTCAACCCAGGGTGACGCACCCATATACTCTATGGAAACCACATCCCTTGGAGCAATCGACCATGGGGCACCAGAGGAGCAACATTTGCATGGAGGAAATGCAGGACACACAGGAGTGCATAACTATGAGGGGCATGGGGAGAGGATTATTGGGCAGGGAGGGGAGGAGACTAGGTTAGGATTAGGAATGGTAAATCGTGAGTGAAACTAAATGTACAAGTAATGTTGAATGTAAAACAAACTCTTAAAATAAAACAATTTAAAAAAAGGAAAAAAGAGTATGTGTATGTATATGTATTTGTTCTGTTCTGACAAGAATATACCACAAATGGGATAGCTTGAACAAACAGGAGTTTATTCTCTTACAATGTGGTGGATTTAAATCCAAGTTCAAAGTGACAAACTCTATAGGCTGGGTGAAAGCCCCTCAGCCTTGGGGTCCAGCTCTGCCTCCTGCTCCCGGCCCACTGGTTGTTGTTGTTGTTAGGTGCCATCGAGTCACTTCTGACTCATAGCAATCCCATGCACAGCAGAATGAAACACCGCCCGATCCGGTGCCAGCTCCATGATCCTCGCTATACTTGAGCCCACTGTGGTAGCCACTGTGTCAACCCATCTCGTCGAAGGCCTTCCCCTTTTTCGCTGACCCTCCACCTTACAAAGCATGACATCCTTCTCCAGGGAATGGTCCCCTCTGATAACATGACCAAAGAAGGAGAGACAACGTCTGGCCATCCTCGCTTCCAAGGAGCATCTCGGCCGCACTTCCTCCAGGACAGATCTATTAGTTCTTTTGGTAGTTCGTGGTACCTTCAGCATTCTTCGCCAGCACCACAACTCAAAAGCATCAACTCTTCTTCAGTCTTCCTTATTCATTGTCCAGCTCTTACATGCATACGAGGCAACTGGAAATATCATGGCCTGTGTCAGGTACACCTTAGTCCTCAAGGACACATCTTTGCTCCTTAGCACTTGAAAGAGCTCCTTTGCAGCCGACCTGCCCAGTGCTACACATCGTCTAATGTCCTGACTACTGCTTCCTTTGGCATCGATTGTAGAACCAAGCAACGTGAATTCTTTGACAACCTCAATCTTTTCTCCATTTATCATGATGCTGCTTATTGGTCCAGTTGTGAGCATTTTTGTTTTCTTTATATTGAGATGTAATCCATACTGCAGGCTGTGTTCCTCAATCTTCATCAGTAAGTGCCTCAAGTCATCCTCACTTTCAGCAAACAAAGTTGTATCATCAGTGTATTTCAGGTTGTTAATGATTCTTCCTTCAATCATGATGCCATGGTTTTCTTCATATAGTCCAGCTTCTCGGATTATTTGCTCAGCATATAGATTGAATAAGTATGGGGAAAGGATACAACCCTGACGCACTCCCTTCCTGATTTTGAACCATGCAGTGTCCTCTTGTTCCATTTGAATGACAGCCTCCTGGTCAAGGGACAGGTTCCTCATGAGTACAATCAAGTGCTCAGGAACTCCCATTCTTCTCAATGTTATCCATAATTTGTCATGATCCACACAATGAAATGCCTTTGCATAGTCAATAAAACACAAGTAAACATCTTTCAGGTATTCTTTGCCTTGAGCCAAGATCCATCTGAAAACAGTTATGATATCCCTTGTTCCACATCCTCTTCTGAATCTAGCTTGCACCGCTGGAAGTTCTCTGTCAATATACTGCTGCAACCGTTTTTGAATTATTTTCATTAAGATCGTGGTTGCATGCAATATGAATGATATTGTTCGATAATTTCCACATTCTGTGGGATCACCTTTCTTTGGAATGGTAAATGGAGGTAGAGGCATTCTTCACTCAGACAGCTGCTAGCTGCTGAGGCTGACAAACCCAAGGCTGACAAGTAAAAAGGTACAGTCCCAATGTTACTAAACCACATGGCAGGCCATTAATTCAAATCCATTAAAAGTCCCAAGATAGGCAGAGCATGGCAGGCTGCTGAAAAACAGCATAGCTACATGCAGGGTTCAAGCGTGCCATAAGCTGGAGACCATTCCCAAAGCTGTTTCTTATATACAGGAAGCAGACCACATACCCAAAGCAGCTACTCAGCTGCTCCAACAGATTCCACCTCGGAGTTAATTACCAATCTTACCATGGGAAACAACTACATTCAGCTGCCCAGCCACTCAGTCAAGCCCAGCCAAGTTGACATACAAACATAACCACCACAATACACCTATTCTTAGTGAAGTGCATTTTTTTCCCATTCAGAATGATTTTTTGTTCATCCTAAACAGGTGGCTTCCAGGGTTTAAAACTATGTAATTAACATTCTAATAAAAATTATGCTTATTTGATTCCTAATATTCTTTACCAAGGCAATGATCAACAAAAGAATCACATCTATTTTAATAACTTTCATTTTATTTTCATCCAATGCAAAAACAAAGCTAAAAGCTTTTATTAAGGATTCTACTATGGAATCAGAATTTCAGTTTTATTGTTGTTTTTTGGATACTGTAGGCATACAAAATTGAATTGATCATAATTCTTGGTTCATAACACACTCTCAACACTGCGTGGTCTGTTTTTATTTGTACAGTTATTTAGAATTTCATATTTATCACCTATAAAAGCACCACCCAAGACTCACTACTCAAAACAAAAGCCAATATCTTTAGAAGAAACTAATCTAACCTTATAGTTTACATCTCATCCCAATTGCCTGGCTATCCATACTCAAGATAACCATAATCCTGAACCTTATGTAAATCTTTTTGTAAGACTAGTACATTCATTATGTATTTCTTTAAAATTACATTTTGTTAGTTTTTATAACTTAATAAAAAGTGTAAAGTGTTTAATATTTTGAGACTCTCATGTCATCTTAAATTGCTGCGATTCACAAGCATTGTATGTTCAGGTACTTCATTCATTTTGACTGCTGTATGATATTCCATTCATGAATATATTCCAGTCCATTCACCCATTCTCCCACTGATGGACCACTAAGTTGTCTTCAAATTTTTGCTATTGTGAACAATACTGTTATTAATATTCTTATATATGTCTCCTGTTGTATATGTGCAAAAGTTTAAATTGAGGATATTACCAGGAAGGAAATTCCTGGCTCAGAGAGTATATGTGTCTTCAACTTTAAGAACTAATTTCAAAGAATTCTTCAAAATGGTTGTATCGATGTACACTCTCAACTAGAGTGTATGTGAGTGTTAATTGCTCCATATCCTGGCCAAAAGGCTTCTGTATTAGTGTGTTTACTTTAGGACAGCACTAGACCACACCTCCTATCCTCCTTGCCCTGTGAGCCATTAAATCAATGTTCAGCTTCACCAGAATGTTATAAATGCCCTTAAGGTAAAGCCAGCTGCAGGACTGTGCTTATCTGAGCTCCTGCTTCACTTAGCTTTTGGCTTCTGAATATGCTTTATACTCTTAGCAGCTCATTGATACAATGATAACATTTTTAACTTTCATCCAGCATTTTTGGTTGCTTTTAGCAGGAGAGTCAGTTTGGATGTCCTAACCACTATCATGCTAGAAACGACATTCACCAATTGTTCAATACCTGGGACCTGTGATGATTATTCTTCAACTCTCCCTGAAATAATATAAATTTAAAATTGCTTTGTATAGTTCTCATTATTTTGACATTTAGTAACATTAGACAAGGTTGATGTTTTAAGATGAAGAAATTTAAATGGTGCTATTACTGTAAGCAGTAGACACAATAGGCAAAATGAAATAAGAATTTTTTTCCCCCATAATTTTAACTTGAAATTCTACTCTAAATTGCTTTTTGGGTCAGGACAATGATGGATGGATTCATTAGATAAAGCATCAAAACTTGTGATAAGGTTTGTCCAAAGGTTGATTAAGGGCTAATGGTTAAATTCCAACCCAAAACCAAACCCACTGTCATCAAGTCAATTTCAACTCATAGTGACCCCCATAGGGTTTCCAAGGCTGTAAATCTTTACAGAAGTAGATTGCCCCATTACCTTCTGTGGAGCAGCTGGTGGACTTGAACCAAAGACTTTCTGCTTAGCAGCCAAATGCCTGACCCTCTGTGCCAGAGTTCCTGAATGGCTTAATTCCAGGACTCCTGAAATATGAAATAGAAACCTGAGTATTTTTACCCCTTAAAATGCAATTATATTCCTCTCTTTAAAGAGTTAATTAAAGTACTTTCTGTAATTTTCCAATAAGGGCAAATATGCACAAGCCATATTGAGTACAGTTTTGATATGGCACTGTTGAAAAATTTCAAGGATTAGAGCACAGGATTTGCTACATGATTCAAGGAAAAGTACTAAATAGCTTCAGACAAAACCAAAACCAAAAACTCATTGTCATCAAGTCAATTCTGACTCACAGAGACATGATAGGAGAGAGTAGAAGTGCCCTATAAGGTTTCCAAGGTTTTAAGTCTTGACAGAAGTAGACTGCCTCATCCTTCTCCTGTGGAGCAGCTGGTGGATTCGAACTGCCGACTTTTTAGTTAGCAGCAGAATACCTTAACTACTGGGCCACAGAGCTTCTTCAGGCAAAATCATCTTTAAAAATTAAGGTAGTGTCTAACAGAAGCCATTAAACACAAAACAAACAAGCAAAGAAAAGGAGTAAATGGAGATAAGGAAGCCCAGAAATTCAACATGGATGCACTTGTTGCAGGTTGGATTGTCTGGGAGCAGAGGCTGAGATGAAGTTTGTCAAGTAGGATATTTCTTAGGGCTTAACACCTGTGGAAGGGAGAGGGAAGAAGCAGAAAGGGCCAGACAGAAAAAAAAACATACTGGGATGCAGGCCCGACAAAACCTCGGCCAACTCTTCAGCAAGATCTGGAATTAAAATGGCTCTTCAGAGTTCTCCAGCATTGAGAAAATATGGCCAACTTTTTATAGTTCTACCTTCACCTAAAATTGGAAGTGACTGCCCCAAGAAATGTGTGACCTCAGGCCAGACATCCCTCAGTAGCTGAGACAAATCCAGAAGGGGCTGACAGCTGGAGGCTGCCTGCTGATGGGACAAGTTCCTCCCTCGAGAAGGGATCTGCATAACATATCTCCTTGTCCATCACCGTTCTCCTATTCGATTCCAGATATTGTGTTAGTTCGATGGATGATGCTATTGGGCATGGTATTCAGAATGTTATTCTCTGTTAGGAGATGGAAAAGTGGATTTGAGTTCTATTATTTTTCATTTTTTTGTATCCCTGAAGCTTCCAATCACGCCACACACCACAGTGCTTCACAGTGGGTGTCAAGACTCAGCCTGAGCTAGAAATGCAAATCCCCACATTACACAGACCCTGCTCCTGTCTTACTGACAAGCCTTAAAATTCTTGCTTTAGGTTGTCCTTATCAAGTGTGCACGTGTATATTCCAACAAAGTAATTAAATTCCAGAAAAGAAGCATCAGAGTCCCTAGGTGGTTTAGTGCCTGGCTGCTAACTGAAAGACTGGCGATTTGAGTCCTCCCAGCAGTGCCTTGGAAAAAAGGCCTGGCAATCTAATTCTGAAAAATTAGTCAGTGAATACCCTATAGAGTACAGTTCTACTCTGACACAATGGAGTTGTCATGACTTGGAATCAATTCAATGGCATCTGGATTGGTTTTAAAGAAGGAAAGAATAAAGAAAAGAGAGCAAAAAGATATATAGAAGCCCAGAAATTAAATAAATGCTTATTAGTCTTGTAGAAGGTTGGGTTCTCTGGAAATAGAGGCTGAGATGAAATATGTCACATACAATATTTTGTAGGGATTAACACTTATGGAAAGAAAAGAGAAGCAGCAGAATGGGCGAATGAATCAGAAAAGTTTAACCTTGCCAAATGGGAAAAAAAATTCCCTCGTATTCTTTAAATATATTTTTACTCATCCATTTGTGGAGAAAAGAAAATTGCACAGATTACTTGAAATATTATCACAAGTATATTGAGAATTCATACAAACCAGACTAAGGAGTAGATTGCTCCTGAGAGGTAAATAAGGAGGATCATTAAGAATGCCATTATCAAGTGTAACGTTAGCACATAGTTTTTAATAATGTAGCTTTTTATGAGTTCTTAGTAAATAAATTGCTATATATTTTTTAACTTTTCTGCTCTTTTCCATTCCTGGATATGTGCTAATATTTAAAAGATGCAAATATCCTGTGATTTTTCTTGAATACTTGGCAAAATTACATTAATGAAAATCTTGAGGAAAGATCTAATATTTTCTTATTGTGTGTGAGTTCCAAAGAAAGATTTGTTGTTGTTATTGTTGTTGTTAGGTGGCCTCAAGTCACATTCCAACTCAGAGTGACCTCACGCCCAACAAACAAAACACCTCCTAGTCCTGTGCCATGCTCACAGTCACCACTATGCTTCAGCCCATTGTTGCAGCCACTGTGTCAATCCATCTCATTCAGGGACTTCCTCTGTTTCTCAGACCCCCTGCTTCTTCAAGCATTATATTCTTCTGCAGGGACTCGTACCTGCTGACAATATGACCAATGTACAAGAGGTGACGTCTCATCATCCTCCCTTCTATGGAGCATTCTGACTGTACTTCATCGAAGACAGATTTGTTTGGTCTTCTGGCAGTTCACATTATATTCAATATTCATCCCCAACACCATAATTCACATGCATGAGTTCTTCAGTCGTCTGTATTTATTGTCTAGCTGTCACATTCATCTGATGTTGTTGTTATTTGCCACCAAGTTGGACCTGACTCATAGCGACCCCTCTTCGGGTTTCCGAGGCAATATCACTACGGAAGTAGATTGCCCAACCTTCCTTCTGAGGAGTGGCTGGTGGGTTTGAACCTCCAGCCTTCTGGTTAGCAGTCAAGTGCCTTAGGTACTATGCTACCAGTGAGGCTATTGAAAATACCATGGCTTGGGTCAGACACATCTTAATTCTTGAAGTGATATCTTTGCTTTTTAAGAAACATTTTAAAGAGGTTTTTTTTTGCAGCTGATTTGCCCAGAGCAATATGTCATTTGATTTCTTGACTGCTGCTTCCATGGGCATTGATTGTAGATCTAAATAAAATGAAACCCTTGATAACTTCAATCTTTTCTCCATTTATCATGGATATGCTGCTTATTTGTCCAGTTGGGAGGATTTTTGTTTTCTTTATTTGAAATATAAACCACATCTAAGGCTGTAGTCTTTGACCTTCTTCCGTAAGTGCTTCAAGTCACCGTCACTTTCAGCAAGCAAGGTTGGATCCAATTTATATGACAGGTTGTTTATGAGTCTTCCTCCAATCCTGATACTATGTTCTTTATACGGTCTGGCTTCTCAGCATACAGATTGACTAAGTATGGTGAAAGGATATAACCCTGATGCTCACCTTTCCTGATTTTAATTCATCCTCTGGTTCTGTTCTATCCATTGCTTCTTGGTCTATGCACAGGCTCCTCATGAGCACAATTAAGTGTTCTGGAATTCTCATTCTTCACAATGTTATACATAATTTGTTATGATACACAGTCAAATACTTTTGTATAATTAACAAAACATAGGTAAACATCTTTCTGGTATTTTCTGCCTTCAGTCAAGATACACCTGACATCAGCAATATTTCTCATTTCATGTCCTCTTCTGCATCCAGCTTGAATTTCTGGCAGTTCTTTGTCTAAGGACTGCTACAACTTTTTTTAAAAAAAAATATTTCCAGCAAAATTTTACTTGTACATGGTACTAATTATATTGTTTAATAATTTCTGCATTCTGTTGGATCACCTTTCTTTGAGATGGGCACAAATATGGTTCTCTTCCAGTCAGCTGGCAAGGTACCCATCTTCCAAATTTCTTGACATAGATGAGTGAGTGCTTCCATGCTGCATCTGTTTGTTGAAACATCTCAGTTGGTATTATGTCAGTTCCTGGCACTTTGTTTTTCACCAGTGCCTTCAGTACGGCTTGGACTTCTTTCATTAATGCCATCAGTTCTTGATCATACACTACCTCTTGAAATGGCTGAACATCAACCAACTCTTTTTGGTACAGAGGCTCTGTGTATTCCTTCCATTTTCCTCTGATGTTTTCTGTGTTGTTCAATATTTTGCCCATAGAATTCTTCAGTATTGCAACTCAAGGTTTGATTTTTTTCTTCAGTTCATTCAGCTTGAGAAATGCTGAGTGTGTTCTGTTTTGCTTTTTTAACTTCCATTCTTTGCACAATTCATTATAATAGTTTACTTTGCTTTCTCGATCCACTCTTTGAAATCTTCTGTTCAGCTCTTTTACTTCATCATTTCTTTAGATTGTTTTAGGTACCGTGCATTCAATAGCAAGTTTCAGAGTCTCTTCTGACCCATTTTGGTCTTTTTTTTTCTTCCTTGTTTTTTTAATGACCTTTTGTTTTCTTCATGTAGATGTCCTTAATGTCATCCCACAACTTATCTGGTCTTTGGTCATTGATGTTCATTGTGTCAAGTCTATTCTTCAGTCTCTAAATTCAGGTGGGATAAACTCAAGGTCATATTTTGGCTCCTCTGGATTTTTTTAATTTTCCTCAGCTTCTACTTGAACTTGTATATGAGCAATTGGTGGTCTGTTCCACAATCATCCCCTGGCCTTATTCTGACTGATGATACTGAGCTTCTCCTTCACACATGTAGTTAATTCAATTCCTGTGTATTCTATCTGTGAGGTCCATGTACATAGTCACCATTTATGTTGTTGGAAAGGTATTTGCAATGAATAACTCAATGAAAAAAAAAAAAAAAACCTCAACTGCCATCACGTCAATCCCGACAAATAGTGACCCCTCCTTGGGTTTCCAAGGCCGTATCTCTATGGAAGTAGATTGCCCAGTCTTCCTTCCAAGGAGTGGCTGGTGGGTTTGAACTGCCAGACTTCTGGTTAGCAGTCAAATTCCTTAAGCATTATGCCACCAGACCTCCTGAATGAGTCATTGGTGCTGCAAAATTCTATCATGCGATCTCGGGTGTCATTTCTATCACCATGGCCATATTTCCAAACTACTGATGCTGCTTCTTCCTCCTAAGTTTTGCATTCCAATCACCAGTAATTATCAATGCATCTTGATTGCATGTTTGATCAGTTTCAGACTGCAGAAGTTGATTCTTCATCTTTGTCTTTAATGGTTAGTGCATAAACATGAGTCATAATTGTATGGACTGGTTTTCCTTGTATGCATATGATATTATGCTATCACTGACAGCACAGTACTTCAAAGTACATCTTGAAATGTTCCTTTTGACTATGACTGTGATGCCATTACTCTTCAATTTGTTATTCCCTGTATAGTAGATCATATGATAGTTTGGTTGAAAATGACTAATACCAGTCCATTTTAGCTCAGTAATGGCTAGAATATCAATCTTTATGTGTTCTGTTTCATTTTCTACAATTTCCAGTTTTCCTGCATTCATGCTTCATACATTCCAATTATTAATGGATGTTTATGGCTTTTCTTCTCATTTTGAGTCATGCCACATCAGCAAATGAAATGTCCCAAAAGCTTCAGTCCATTCATATCACTAAGGTTGACTCTACTTTCTCAGATGGATTTTGAGTGCTTTCCAACCTAAGGGCTCGTCTTCTGGTCCTATTATCAGACAATATTTCCTTACTATTCATAAGGTTTTCAGTGGCCAAGTCTTTCAGAAGTGGACCTGGCCATGTCCTTCTTCCTTGTCTGTCTTAGTCTGGATGCTCCAGTGGAACTTGTCCACCATAAGTAATCTTGCTGGTATTTGAAATACTGGTGGTGCACCTTTTATCATCACAGCAACATGCAAGCCACCACAGTATGGGAAACTAAAAGACAAATAAATGGTGGCTTAAGAAACATGGTCTGCAATTATTTCCAGGGGGGAAAAAAAAGTTATTCATATATTAAACGTTCTCCCATAAATCTTTTTGTTTGAAAATGTTCTGTCCTTTTAGTCAATGAAAATATGTACATAGCATGGGTCAGAAACCACAAGATGTGTTTGCCTTGTGGATTCTCCCTATACTATACATTACTCAAGGTAGTATACATCAGGTGAAACACTGGCTTTTATGTGTTTCCATAATTTTTAACATAGATGGTTGTGACTGATACATTTTGGAACCTGATTCCAGGCTTTCAGTAACTTATGAGTCACCAGTATCTGCTGATGTTAATAGCAGCAGTAGCAATCAGAATGATCAAAATCAATTTCATTGCCAAAAAAGATTTTCAAGTGTCTTGATATTTAATCCTAAGTTATAAATGTTTTCTATTACAGATAATGTGACTATTTGTAAAGCTGCCATTCTTTTGTAAAGTGTTCTTTCTCTCCTTTGGAATTCATCATTTCAATATTCGCTCTTTTTTTTTCACCCCTCCATCTTGTCTAACTTTTTAAAGTCACAAATTGTTTTATGAGTTGTGTCAAACTTGAATAATAATATGATGATGAATTATGCTAACAACTGCCAGATTTTGGCTCTTTTAGATGTTATTGTTGATGTCTCTATGCATTATTTTGCCACAAAGTGTACACCATACTGTTACTCAGAAAGTAGTTCTCTTGATTGATTTGTAGCCAATGTAACGAAAACCACAGCAGTCCTGGCAAACTTTCCCTGTTCAACTTAATGGAGTGTTAACTGAGAAGCATAATTTTGACCATTTAATGATGGGGTTTTCTTCATTTTTCCCAAACAGCACTATCCAAGGGGGAGGAAATGATTCCTATTAACCTATAGGACACACTTAATTGGGAGAACTGTCTAATTGAGACATCTTCCAGATATTCAATTTAAACATAATGATGTATAATGGCACTAACTGCCACTTAATTAGGAGAGTAATTCTGCTACCTTGGAAAATAACCAAACCACTGAAGGGTGCTACTTTCCTATTAAAAGGGTAAATCTTCTATAGGTACAGAAATTGTATTTTGCTACAGTCTCCATTCCTACGATAGTAGGGATACTTCTAAATATTTTGGCCCCATTTGTATTCCAAAATTCCAATTAATAATGGCTGTCTGAACTGATTAGAACTGTTTTTACCTATAATGTTATCTTGAAAAGTAAAAGAGAAAAGAATGAAAATTTACTAAGTGCCTATGCTATGTTCAAGATTACATTATGTACTTACATGCAATAAATTATTGTTCCTAGTTTGCAAATGGAGAACCTGAAGTTCAGAGAGATTACGTAACTTGCTCAAGGTTACAAAACAAATACAGGTCCAAGTAAATTTCAAGCTTTAATCTCTTTGATTCCTCTCTATAGCTATGGCTTCTTTGGTATTTTAACAAAGGTTAATGTGGTGTTAGCATTGAGCCACCTTTTTAAAGCACCGATGATAAATAAAGGGAGTAGCAAGTTTGGACGCTACCCTTGCCCTCTTTTCTCTTACCAGAACCCAGTACATTGGATGATTCTATTAATTGCAAAACAGGTCATCTTCTCTTGCACTGAACTCTACCTTATGCATGAAAGTGAAATTAGAATAGGACATGTAGGTTTAGGAATAATCTGCTGCCATCCCTAGAAGTGTATCCTCTAAGAAAAGTAACATAGAGCCACAAAAATGACTGACTCAAGACCTGAGGACACAATCCTGACCCAGATTTTCTTAAGTTTTATTTAGGCCAGCAATCTTTCTCCAGCCAAGCTTTCTGGACACCAAAAAAAATGACACCATAGGTTACATTCACAAGTTTTCTAATCTAATAATGGTTTCTATATTAACTCCTAAGGAAACACACACGCGCACACACACACACCACTCAACCACACACTTTCACCCTAAGGCAATAGCTAGTAGATTCTCATACTTTGTATACACACCAGAATTAAGTAAAGAGAGTGATGGTAATTTTCCAAATTAAAAAAAAAAAAAAGCCCACTTAAATTGAGTTAATTCCACCTCATAGGGATCCTATAGGAAAGAGTAGAACTGCCCTGTTGGGTTTCCAGGGCTGTAACTCTTTAGGGAAGCAGACTGCCTCATCTTTCTCCATCAGTGGGGCTGGTTGGTTTGAACTGCCAGTCCTTCGATTAGATGCCACATGCTTCCGTCACTGGGCCATTAGAGTCCCTTTTTCCAAATTAGGCTCCAAATTATCTGTTTAAGAAAAAAAATTCACTGCAATTGTCTACTCTGGTCAAATTTTGTAGTTAATTATTTATTCATTTTGCTCTACCTGTATAGATGTTTCTAGAATAAAGACAAGAAAAAATAATACTCAGAAAAATGTTTACATATTTTATAAACTAAGGCAACAGCTTCCTGTAAATCTAAGTTTCAAAAATTAAATGAATTAGCCCCAATTATTGTATTTATCAGTTATCACAACTCATAAGTAACAGACTACTTCAGTTAGCTTCTCTTATTCAAGTGATTGTATCTTCTGCTTTTAGTTCTTTTATACATATACACTCAACCCCAAGAGTTTGCTGTTGGTGTGCGATTTAAATAACAGAAAGTGCTTTTTTCTATAATGCTGGGCATAAAAGTTTGTGCCAGGGTTGTGTTTGAGGTAACCTTAGAACTATTGAAAATGGAGATCTTTACAGAAAAAAAAAAATCCAGCCATTTGATTCCTTTAAACAGATATTGCCTAAAAGCACCATATATATAACAGAAGCACCTATATCCATTTAAGTTAAATACAAGGAAGGGTAGGAGACATGATGAATTGGACAATCTAGTATTATATCAGATTTGATATGAACAGATAAGATATACCATAGTATTCATTCAAAAACATATTAATCATGTGTTATGTGCCACTTTGTAGGACAATGGCACACCAAATCAAATCTTCTATATGATAATGAGTGTAAGGGGGCAAGAAAGAGACAGGAAAGGCAGAGTGGGATCATTTTTACTTGAAAGAATTGCTATCAGATAAACTTTGGTTATCCAGACTTGAGTATTTGGCAGACATATTCTCAAAAATGAACAAAGTGAGCTTGTCACTTCAAAACAACCAAAAAGTGATTATTTATTTATTTATTTATGTTTGCCAGTGATAAAATTTACCCTTTTAATGGAAAATTTGGCTTTTAAAATATTAGTGTCAACCATTCAGAGTTTAACTTCTTCACAGTATTTAATACTTTTTTGACATATTGGTAGTATTAATGAATGTGGTTTTTGATATTATGTAAAAACATATGAGCAGTTGGAAGTTCTGCATAACTCAGTGACCCCATATTTTCCAAATGATGGGATGAATAATGCTATAAAACCATACATGTGTGAAAGATCCACTCAAAGGACAAGATAGACTAACAGATTTTAATGTAACAGAGTAGGAAAAATACATTGATGTGATTTCAAATTCCATATTGAAACTAATCTTTAGAAACTACTATTGTTAAGTTTTGGTACAGTATCAAAGAATATTGGCAATTATCTAAAAAAGTTAGTAAAATACTCCTTCTTTGTCCAACTACATATATTGGTAAGGCCAGATTTTTGTCATATATGTCAATCAAAATGGCATACTGCAAAAGATGAAATGCAGACATAAAATCTAGCTGTCTTTTATTAAGCCAGATATCAAAGAGATTTGCAAAATCATAACACATTGCTATTCTTCTCACTAAATGTCTTAGTCTTATCATTATTTTTCAGGAAAATATATCCTCAGATTTCATTTCTAATAAAATAAATATCTCTACATTTAACTCAGATAAAGATTCTTTGGGGTCCTCAATAATTTTCAAGAGTGTAAAGACATTCTGAGACCAGAGTTTAAGAATCATTGGTTGTCAGTAATCTTACACAGAATCTCTTATAAAAGATTCCAGTTTTTCAAGTGAAACTATAAAGACTGTCATACTTTCCCACTCATTGCCATTGAGTCAATCCCAACTCATAGCAACCCCCATTGGGTTTCCAAGGCTGTAAATGTTTATGGAAGTAGATTGCCCCATCCACCTCCCATGGAATAGCTGATGGGTCTGAATCACCAAACTTCCAATTAGCAGCCAAATGCCTTACCAACTGCACCACTAGAACCCCTTGCTGTACTTCCCACTGAAGAAAATTAAGACACTTCTGCAAGAATCAAATATGACTTTGATTATACTCCATATGAATTTAGAGACCACCTAAAGGATACATTTGACACAATGAATACCAATGACTAAAAAACAAAAGAGTTGTGGGATGACATCAAGAACACCCTACATGAAGAAATCAAAAGGTCATTAAAAACACAGGACAGGAAGAAGAGACCAAAATGGGTATTAGAAGAGACTCTGAAACTTGCGTTTGAGTGGAGAGTAGCTAACACAAATGCAAGAAATGATGAAACAAAAGAGCTGAACAGAAAATTTCAAACAATGACTTGAGAGAACAAAGTAAAGTGTTATAATGAAATGTGCAAACATCTGGAGTTAGAAAACCAAAAGGAAAGAACATGCTTGGCATTTCTTGAGCTAAAGAAATAAAGGAAAAAATTCAATTGAAGGATTCTATGGGCAAAATACTGAATGATGCAGGAAACATCAAAAGAAGATGAGAGGAATATACCACAAAGAATTGGTGGATGTCCAACCATTTCTGGAGGTATCATATAATCAAGAATCAATGCTATTAAAGGAAAAAATCCAAGCTGCACTGAAGGAATTGGCCAAAAACAAAGCTTCAGGAATTGACAGAATACAATGATGTATTCTGTCAGAGATGTTTCAACAAATAGATGTAGCACTGGAGGTGCTCACTCTTTTATGCCAGGAAATTTGAAAGACAGTTAGCTGGCCAACTGTCTGGAGGAGATCCATATTTATGCCTGTTGCAAAGAAAAATGATCCAACAGAATGCAGAAATTATCAAACAATATCATTAGTATCACTGTTAGACAGGTAGAGAAAAGTATTGATTTGGGTGAAGAGAAAGACAATGTACCAAATGTGAGTGATCAATACTGTGGCATTGAGGAAGAGGAAGACAGAGAGAGGTACATGGGAGGTACAGAACCAAAGATGCACCCTTTTGACATACAGTACTGTGCTGTCAGTGAAGGCAAACATGGATATATGGTTGTATAGATGGGTAGACAAGCTGAACTATTAGGTACGTCTATGCAGGGGGAAGTGTGCCCAAGGCCATGTATAGAGTTGGCAGACAATGTTTCTACAAGTATATTGGTATGTTCTGTAAGAATTCCCGGGTATATAGTAGAGCTGACAAGGGACAAGGTGGTAGTCACTTCTTGGCAACAGCCAGCTACCCAGAGGGAGCAAGTAGTTGGACCTGTGGGCTCGGGACCCTAAAATAAAATAAAGGAAAAAAAAGAGAGAGATGGATTGACACAGTGGCTGCAACAATGAGCTCAGGTATAGCAAGGACTGTCAAGGTGGTGCAAGACCAGGGAGTGTTTCATTCTGTTGTACATAAAGTCCCTTTGAGTCAGAACTAACTCATACTCGACGACACCTAACAACAGGGTATTTTAGAAAAAGGGCCATCCTTAACTTCGTTGCCTTTTGAGACCTAAAAATTCTGTCAATTATTTTCAAATTGCAATGTTTTAGAGATAGAGTGGTTGAAGAAAAACCTGTTAGCTGTACATTGTTTCAAGGAATAAAACAAAGTAGTCATACAATGAACACTGAAATAAAGCAGAGTAAGGGCAAAACTGATAGTCGAGGGTGGAAAAGAGCAACAGGAGCTAATGGAAACAAACAAGCAGCTGGTAGTGTTCTAGTGCACCAGTCTTTCAGTTCGTCACACTGTGGTGGCTTGTGTGTTCCTATGATGCTGGAAGGTCTGCCACCCTTATTTAAATACCAATAGGGTACTAGGCAATCTACTTCTGTAGAGATACTGCCTGAGTAACCCAAGGAGGAATCTCTATGAGCTGGGACTGACTTGAGAGCAGTGAGGTTTTTTTTTTTTTTTCCCTAGGGTCACCCACGGTGGACAGATTCGGTGGAGCTTCCAGACTAGGACAGACTACGAAGAAGGACTGGTGATTTATTTCTAAAAATCAGGCAATAAAAAAACCTTACAAATCAAAAGAGAACACTGTCTGACTTGCTTGCTTTGAACATATCAGAAGGGATCACTCACTGGAAGAGGATACCACGTTTGGTGAAGCAGAGGGGCAGGAAGAACATGGGAAACCTTGGCGATATGAACAGGGAAAGAAGCCGCAACAATGGACTCAAACATGTCTGCCATTTATAAGGATGGCTCAGGACCAGGCACCATTTCGTTCTGTTGTATATAAGGTTGCTATGAGCTGGAATCAACTTGAAGACAGCTAACTATCTATCAACTATTCCAGGCAGGCCTTGATAAAAACTAACAATAGAGCTAATGCAAGGGGTGGGGTGAACTCGTAAGATTGAGAAGGAAATATATTCAATTTGAACAGGGAGTATAATGGATGGCTCTGGGATTTCTGGCTTAAATGCTGAGTGTTCTGTATAAGATTATTGACAAGCAGGAAAACCTAAATTATTACCATTTCGGTCTATCTTTCTGTTTTCATGTGAGTCTTAAGATTCTTACTTTGTGAAGCACAAGTCAGGAAGTCCTCGATGTTCTCAGATTAGAATAGAATGACATGAGTATCAGAGAACATTTGACTGAATCAACTTATTTTACAGATGAAGAAATCAAAATCTTGACTCCTGAAACAATTTGCCCACATCAAGCAGGCAGCACTAGAATCCAGATATCTTAACTATTGACTCAAAAGAAATTTTTATGGACCTTAAATGACACCTTAAATATTTTCATCCCAGAGAAATCAAGAGATTCATTTCATCCTAAAGGGCTAGAATAGCTTTCACCCAATGTAAATGTTCTATAGTCTAGATTTTAATTCCCTGAGTATGCCAAACCTAGATTAACCAAAACAGACTTGCTTTTCCATATGAGTTGTTTTAAAAAGGAATGTCAGACATCATCACATATGCAGCTGAAATCCCATTTCATGAATTCCATCTGCAGTCATTCTAGCATCTTCCTATAAGTGAATGGCACATTTTTCCCCTTAAATGGATTACATACACCCTGGTTTTAGGATGTGTGCATTCTCTCTCTTTAGTATTGCTATGCTGGTCCACTTCCATGTTCCATTTAATAGGTCACAATAATGGTGCAATATGTAATCCAGAAAACACTTGATTCTCCACATTAAAAGAAACAGGGTGTGGATAATTCAAAATGGTGACTAATCCAAAAGTCATTTAAATTTGTAATGTGCCTTGTGCTAACATTAAACATGGACATAATTATGTTTTGAAAATTTTCTTCAAACAAATGAAATCACTCTATAAACATCTCACTTTTCCTTGGTTTTGCTGTTTAATTATCCACAGCCTATCATATATCCTCCCTTTGGTATATTTCATGATAGTTATATCTGAAACTTTCAATAAAATAATTATTTTAGAAGTATAAAAATGTGATAAATGATATAGTTCAAATTCAAAGTAAATATTTACTTCCTATATAGCTATTTTGTCATCCCTCACCCTTGGTAGACATCTCTTATTGATTATAACACTCTTGACCAATCAACCTAAATTCTGCTTCAGAATGCTCCCCAACACAGCCCTCTCTACATCTATGTTGGACTAACAAAAGAATTAAAACATTTATTTGGCATCCTTGATCTAATCAAATCTTGCTAATGATGCTCATTCCTTGTCCAATAATAAACAGAACAGGTGTTTAGATACACAACCAAGTCTAGAATGCAGACTCCTCACTCAAAATGTTGTGCTTTTTGCATTGTCTTTTAGTTTCAAAGGACCTACTTGCTTAGGTTTAATATGAGTTAATAGGAATGTATGTAGCATAACTGCTAAGTGTTAAAAGTATGACATTAAGTTTTGATTCTGACAATCTATAATACAGATGATTATACTATATTTTTTATTTATCTTAAATCATCTTCAATGTTCTCATGCCTTCATATTTTTGAAGAACATTAAAGAAACTTATTTCTTGTATTTTGCACACATAAGTAACTTTCATACATTCTTACTGAAAGAGCTTGAAGATGTTTAAAACCCAGACTCAATCATCGTTCACATCCACATATCTAGCTGAACTATACGGTTGGTTGTAGCAGAGACTGGTTAGTTTCTCCATAAATCAGGTTTTTTTTTTCCTTCTCCTGGATTCACAACTGATTTTGTACTATTCCAATTGCCTGTTGACTACATTTACAATGTAAATTGCCATACTGCTTACTTCATCAAGAAGTTTGCTACTGAATTCAGAAGTGTCCTAGTGATGTTGTTGTTGTTGTTGTTAAGTGCCGTCGAGTCGTTTCCGACTCATAGTGACCCCATGCACAGCAGAACGAAACACTGCCCGA
>NW_006921595.1:18543333-18552817 GCF_000298275.1 Orycteropus afer afer | reverse complement strand
ACAAGTCGTTGGTCTTGCAAAATTCTACCATACGAGTTCCAGCATTATTTCTGTCACCAAGGCCAAATTTTCCAACTACTGGTGATTCTTCTTGGTTTCCAACTTTTGCATTCCAGTCACCAGTGATAATTAACACATCCTAGCGATGTAGTTGATTTAAATTACAAAACAAATTCCTCATCTGGTTGGAGATCAGTAGCAAATACCTTATGGATTGGTGGCCAGTTCATGTACTACAATTTGACTTTACTACCTTTGACCTATATACCACAGTCTCCCTTGCAGTAAGTTCTAATAATGCAATGTGGGTCGGAATTAACTCAATGATAGTGGGTGGATTTTAATCAGAAATTAGAGCCCTGGTGGCACAGTGGTGAAAATACTCAAATGTTAACTGAAAGGTTGGAGGTTCAAACTCACCAGCTGTTCTGTAGGAGAAATATGTGTCAGTCTGCTTTTGTAAAGATTTACAGCCTTGAAAACCTTACAAAGTAGTTCTGTTCTGTCATATAAGGCTGCTACCAGTCAGGTTTGGTTTTTGGAATCAGAAACTGATCACTTTATAAATCAAGTGGCTTTATTTTTAATGATTTTCTCATTTTCAGAAAATAAATATTAGGTCAAGATTTAATATAAAAAACCAAACTCACTGCCATGGAGTCAATTCCAACTCATAGCAAACCCCTTTGTGTTTCTGAGGTAGTAAATCTTACGGAAGTAGATTGCCCAGACTTCCTTCTGCAGAGTGGCTGGTGGGTTTGAACTGCCAACCTTCTGGTTAGCAGGAAAATGCCTTAGGCACTATGCCACCAGAGCTCCTTACAGTAAGTTAAAATTTTAAACACATTCATTAAGCTACAGAACATTACAGTAAATAAATCAATAAAAGATTATAAAGTTAATTATAGTATTTCATAGCATGTTGTTGTTAGGTGCTGCTGAGTTGGTTTTGACTCATAGTGACCCTGTGTACAACAGAATGAAACACTGCCTGGTCCTATGCCATCTTTACAATCACTGCCATGCTTGAGCCCATTGTCGCAGTCACTGTGTCAATCCATCTCATTGAGAGGGTTCCCCGTTTTCACTGACCCTCTATTTTGCCAAGCATGATCTCCTTCTCCAGGGACCAGTCCCTCCTAATAATATGACCATTGTGTAAGAGACAAAGTCTGGTGATTCTTGTTCTTGTACTTCTTCCAAGACAGATTTGTTTGTTCTTCCAGCAGTCAATAGTATATCCTGTATTACCAATACCACAAATCAATTCTTCTGTGGTCTATTTTATTTATTGTCCAGCTTTTGAACAGAGAGTAGGTAAAGTAAATGAAAGAAATAATGAACTAAAAGATCTGAACAGAAGATTTCAAAGGTCTTCTTGAAAAAGTAAAGTATTATAATGCTGTGCATTAATTTTATTGAAGTATTTTTAAAGATAGATATTTAAATCATTTATTCATGAATATCATAGTCTACATAATTATTTTTAAGCCCTAAATTAAATTTTCCATTTTCCTCAAACATATCTTGGTTGTCAATTTGCACCCTAACAAACCAATTGCAAATGGCTTGATTTGTTGTATCACCTAATTAGTTTTCTCCCGAGTATTTGAACAGCAAGTACCATGTGAGAAGAGATTGAATCTGTCTCCATCACCTCTTATAGACACCACCTAATACAACTCTATGAATGATTAAATGAACACTGTCATTTTTCACATTTACATTATCATATGCTCTTCCATATTACAAAAAAAAAAAAAAATCCTTTACAGATTTGCCTTTGCTTTTTTTTTTTTTTGTCTTAGAACCTACATTTGCACTTGTGCCTCTTTGCCTGATGTAATGTACAACATCTTTTTCTTAATATTAAAACTCCCAGAGAGTAGATAAAGGAACTCTTCATTCTAGAAGCAGTATTGGTTATTCACAGTATACGCAAAAATAATGACATCATTTATTGAACATCTAGCAGGTGCAGGGTACCAAGCTGGGTGCTTTCAAGCTAGAATTACTAGTGCCTAAGGCATTTGAGTGCTAACCAAAAGGCTGGAGGTTCAAACCCACCAGCCGCTCCTTGGAAGGAAGACTGGGCAATCTACTTCCATAGAGATACCACCTCGGAAACCCAAGGAGGGGTTGCTATGAGTCAGAATTGACTTGATGGTAGTGAGTTTGGATTTTTTGGTTTTATAACAACTCTACCAAGTAGATATTATTGTGACCATGTTGCAGATGAGAAAACAATGCAAATAAAGATGTACTGTGATTTGTACTCCTTTTCTGTAATTTTTCTACCATCTCAGTCTATCAAGCATACTGAGTGAAACATTTCACTTCTCAAATAAAGTGATTACTGCACGTTTTTTGTGTCCAATCCAATTGACCATGCTTTTCAGTAGCTGCTTAAACAGGCTACTTCCATGGGTCTTCCACAAGATGAAGACAACTTCCTCAACAGAGGGACCTGGTGTGTGCTGAGATATCATTATAAGGATCCTGTGTACTGGGTGTGATTCTAATATAATTATTGCATGAGTCAGTAATCCTGCTTATGATAAATCCAACCTCTCAGGCAAAAAGGAGAGTGAAGCCCTGGGTGATCCCTAGGCTTGCAGCTTGCTCCCCGTCTCTTTAATTAAAACACACACACACACACGCACACACACACAGTTACTCTGGAGTTGATGCTGACTCGTGGTGATTCCATGTGTGTCAGAGTAGAATTCTATTCCATAAGGTTTTCAGTGGCTGATAGTTCAGAAGTAGATCATCTGGTCTTTCTTCCGAGCTGTCTCTGGGTGGACTCAAACCTCCAATCTTTTGGTTAGCGGCAGAGTTCATTAGATCATTAGTCAATCGCACTACCCAAGAACTCCTCCCAGTATCTTATTGTTATTGTGTGACCTGGAGTAGATTTCAACTCACAGTGACCCTGTTGGGCAGAGTGGAACTACCCCAAAGGGTTTTTTCAGGGGAGCTGATTGCTAGCGCTTTTTTCCTGCTAAGTCGCTAGTGGATTTGAACCCACAACATTTTGGTTAGCAGCCAAGTGCTTAACCATTGTGCCCTCAGTGCACCACCAGTGCTTCTGCCCAGTCTCTAAGCATAGTATAATAAGAGTGTGGGCTCTGAAGTCAGACAGAATAGATTCCTGGGCCTATTCCATTTACTGGCCATATGATCCTGAATCAGTTTCACAAACTTTGTGACCATCAGTTTTCTCTGCTGTTATTGAACAGCATGAAATTGATGAGCTGATTAAATAAATGTATGCATGTTAACCAGCTAATATGGTGACAGGCTATGGTAAATGCTAAATGAATACCAGTTATTTCTGGTCTAGAATTCTTGATTCTGATTTCTAGTTTTACATGTTTGATGCTTTCAGTGGAAACTTCCCTGTTCCTTAGGAGGGGGAGTAAGATTATGTCAGTGATTTTCATCAGGAGATATTTCCTGTTTGGGTAAACACATGGAAAACGGAATTAAAATCTGATTATTAACCATAAGACATAGAAGAAACCTAGATGGGGAAAATTATTGATGAATGTGGTAGGGAGCCTTTAGAGTGATTTATGTAGGATGTGAATTGACATGCTTATCATGAATATCTACCACCCCTAATTAATATAAAAATCAGTAGCATCAAAATGAATTTTTTAAGTTACATAAAGCAAACGATAATTACAGTTTTCTGGCATAGAAGAGGCTCAAAAGAAACAGAATTCACCATCTGCAACCTTAACATGTTCTCTTTCAAACTCACTACTTTTCATCTTTTAAAAGTTACATTTGTATGTTACTTTCTCTAATAGTATTTTTAAATGGTACATAATGTGATAAAATTTTAATATATTTTACGTTCTTTTTAATCTTTTTTCTAGTTAAAAAATTTTAAGTTCTTTCTAACCTTTTTTCATGTTTTCATGGGGTAGAAAACTGAGTATTATTAAAGTCACTCTTGTTAATGATATTTTAGAGAGTTCTGTTGTCCTTGTTGTTAGGCACCGTGGAGTCAGACCCGACTCGTAACGACCCCTCCTTGGGTTTCCGAAGCAGTATCACTATGGAAGTAGATTGCCCCATCTTCCTTCGGAGGAGTGGCTGGTGGGTTTGAACCGTCAGCCTTCCGGTTAGCAATCAAGTGCCTTAGGCACTACGCTACCAGAGCTCCTTAGAGGGTTCAAACGTGCTGCAAATCCATGTTATGACACAAAAAACTAAACAGAAACTGCTCTTTAAACTGACAAAAAAAATTGACAAAAAGCAAAGAAATGTCAAACTCACAGTTGGCAAGGTACGAACACTTAAACAGGATCCACCCAATGAAATGTTTCATAAAATAACATTTTTTAAACAATAAATTCTGTCATCTTGAGAAGATAATTCCAAAGAGTTTCCTGTCTCCTCCACAGGATAGGACGTTGTGTTCTTCAGTGTGGGAGGAGAGAGTCAAAGAGCAATTTTGTTTATCATCTTAGGCACGTCTAAATACAAACCAAATTTCAAAAAGTTAACAAGAAAAATGGAATTCTCCATCTAATCAGGTATTTGCTGAATTTATGAAATCCACAGTTTTATAAACTAAAAACAAAGTATTTATATGAATCATCTAAAACAGTTTTACTGTATACCAACTCTAAATTTGATGGTCACAGCAAACCCATTTTATATAGAGCATAGCATATAGAGCATAGTTTGCAATCATATGACTACTATAAAATAATCTTTATGGAATTATGTGAAAACAAATTTCTAATAAAAAAAGGAAGAAAACACCACCAAGAATCATATTCCTTTTCAGAAAATGCATAGTTTGATTTCATGCACAATTAATACATACAATTTTACATTTTGGTTTTTTTTTTTTCACTTACCTTATGACAAGTAGGAGCTCTGGTAGCATAGTGCCTAAGGCACTTGACTGCTAACCAGAAGGCTGATGGTTCAAACATACCAGCCACTTCTCTGAAGGAAGGTAGGGCAATCTACTTCCCTAGTGATACTGCCTTGGAAACCCAAGAAGGGGTCGCTATAAGTCGGGTCCGACTCGATGGCACATAACAACAACAACAATATCACAAGTACTTTCAATATCATTACAAATTCTTTGCAAAAATAATTTAATAGCTACAAAACATTCTAACTTCAGTTTTCCCAAGGAATAAAATACATGCATACAAATAAAATAGGGATAAATATATGAGAATACATTTAGTTTCATAGGTTGTTATGATGAAGACATTAACTAAAGTAATACATACTCCAGAACATGTCAGGTGATCAATAAATAATGGCTATTATTTAAATTACTAAATTTAATAAGAGACTTAAGTAAATTAACACACCATTTCCAGAATGGAAAGACTAAACATAAAAAATAATTTAGCAAAAATTTAAGAAGCTTCACAAAAATCCATTCATAGCACTAACAAGATATTTGGTGAACTAACATTCATTTGGAAAAACAAAGATTAGTAATAATCTCTAAAAATATTTTGAAAAAAGAAAGCAAAAAGAATGGTATTAAAATACATTAAAAAAACTACAGTAATTAAAACAATGTGATTCTAGGGCCAAAATAGTTAGCCAAATCTGTGGAACCAAAAATTACAATGAAAATATATTTTTATCTACACATACTGATCTAGATGTAGATATAAGAACTTAATATAAAGTTGAAATTGAAAACCAATAATGAAAATCAATGTCCATGGAAAATGCAGTCAAGAAATCAAATGAAATCAATTAAATTGGGCAAATCTTTTGCAAAAGACCTCTTTAAAGTGTTAAAGGGCAAAGAGGTCACTTTGAGGACTAAGGTGTGCCTGACCCCAACTATGATATGTTCAATCATCTCAAATGTATGCAAAAGCTAAACAATGAATAAGGAAGACTTAAGAAGAATTGATGCCTTTGCATTGTGGTATTGGTGAAGAATATTGAATATACCATGAATTACCAGAAGAACAAACACATTTGTCTTGGAAGAAGTATAACCAGAACGCTCCTGAGAAGCAAGGAGGGTGAAACTGCCTCATGTACTGTTATCATGGACATGTTATCAGGAGGAATCAGTTTCCGGAAAAGGATATCAGTCTTGGTGAAGTAGAGGGTCAGCAAAAAAGTGAAAGACCCTCAACTGGATGGATTGATACAGTACCTACAACAATGAGCTCAAACAGCAATGGCTATGAAGATAGCTCAGGGCTGGGCAGTGGTTTCTCTTGTGCATGAGCTCTCTATAAATTGGAACCAACTCAACAGCATCTTAGAGCAACAATAACATATACAACTACATGGTCATGGTAGTAATATTATAAAATAAAGACAAATAATAATGAAAAAGATAATTCACCTATAGTTTCAACACACAGAAATAGCTACTACTGAAAATTTATAATACTTCCAGATATCTGCAAGTGTTTATATTTATTTTGCACATTTATTTATATTATAAATTATGTGTATTTATCTGACCTCTATACACATCTACACATCATATATATAATGTGCTTTTGTCTATGCTGTTAAACATTTCCATAGATATTCCAATATATGATTGGAACTTAACTTAATTCCTTATCATTGGAAATTTGGCTATATTTTCATCTATAAACAATGATGTGATCATATATGCTTGAGGCAAATTCACTGCATATATACATAATTAATTGTGTAATATACAATCCCAGAGATAGAACTGTTGGCCAATGCATGCATATTTTAAAGGAATTTTATTTTGTGGCCTCAAAAATGAATGCAGTTACATTTCCATGAAATGTGCTTGAAAGTAACTATATCCCAGGGCTCTTATTAAAAAAATAATAATGTTAATATTTAATGAAGTCTTATTTCTTCCCAGGCACTGTTCTAAACACTTGAGTGTATTAATTCATTTAGTACTCACAGTAACTCCTGAAATAGTGATTATTATCCATCCTATTTATTGAAGTGGAAAAGGAAACAGAAGAGATAAAGTAACTTGCCCAAATTAATCTGTCCAGCTAGTAAATGGTAATGAGGGTTTAATTCCAAATACATTGATCCAAACTATTTTTTCTAATTTTTATCAAAAATTGAAAGGTTAAGTATTTTATGTATCAATTTTATTTTTTCATTTGTAATATTCCTATTTTCTGATCAACTTTATTGAGATATAATTTGCATATAATAAAATTTAGCCATTTTAACCATTTTAAGTACCAAGTTCCATGAGTTCTGATAAATATATTGAGCCTTATGATCAGTACCACAACAAAGATGTGGAATACTTTCATAATCCAGAAAACTTCTGCCTTGCACCTTTGCTTAGAATAACCCCTTCCCCAAGCCTAAGTAACCACTGATGTGTTTTTGTCAATTTAATCTAGGTTTGCCTACTCTAAAATTTCATGTAAATAGTATCACATATAATGTAATCTTTTCTGTTTGACTTCTTTTGCTCAAAAAATATTGAAATTAATCCATTTTACCCATATGTGATAGTACAATTATTTTTATTATTGAATACTACATTATTGTATAGACATATAATTACTTTATACAGTCACCTGTTGATAGACATTTAGGTTGTGTAATAAAGAACTTGACTCCACTTTCATGTTTAACCACTGATGGCTTTCAAGCCTCACATCTTTCCTTTTTCCTCTGTCCCACATTTACGTATACTGACAAGAAAGCCCAGGCACTCCCTCCTTTGGTGACAGTGGGAATTTCAAACCACACAAACTCCCGTCAACATGGAGTAAAGTCTCACCCCAACTCCATCCCCTCCCTAACTACCAAAACAACCTAAACTTATCTCCTTACCCTACTCTTTCAAGCCATTTTTCACTTCCTTGGGAGGTTACCCTACTCTCCACAGAATGCCTGATTATGTCATAAATTTTTCATACCCTCCTGGTGCCTGTGTCATTATCAGTATTGATATCCAAACCAAATTTTGCATGGGGGATCCATCCTGTCTGCAGGATGAACACAATAGATTATTTGTAGTTTGGGGTTATTTTGAGCACAGCTGCATTTAAAATTTTGTTTTAATATTTTAATTTTAAATATGTTTTCAATTATTTCAGGCAAATACTTAAGAATTTTCATTTAAGAACTGATGAGTCATATAGTAAGAGAATGATTAACTCTAAATTAAACCACAAAACAAGTTTCTAAAATGATTGTATCAATTGCTTATGTTCTCAATTACAATATACAGAGTTCCAGTGAGTCCACATTTTCAACAAAGCTTTGTACTGCTCATCTTTTTCAAACTTAGCCAACCTAGTGGGTAACTAGGGTGTCTTATTGTGGTTTTAAATTATATGTTCTTAATAACTAATTAAGTTCAATATCTTTTCATATGCTTATTTGTCATTTATAAAGATTTTATAGTGTTTATAAAAACATTGTGCCCATAATTTTTAGTTTTATTTGTCTTCTTACTATTGATTTGTAAGAGTTTTGTATATATATTAGATATACATGCTTTGTCATTCGTATCTATGGCAAATATTTTTTCCATTCTATGTATTTTATAAGAACAAAATCTCTAAGTATACTTAATGAGTCTATGATTTGAGTAAAAGTTTTTCATATTAAGCATGTGGCAATAGTATTTATAAATATATATCATATTATCTCCCCAAAATAGATAAGCCTATGTGCATTAAGTTAAAAAATTTAAGCACATAGTTTTATATGAAGGTTAAGATAAAAACTTAAATTATTTTAATCACACATAGTTAAAATGCTGAAGGCTAAAGACAAAAATAATATCTTGGAAGCAGCAAGAGAAAGACAATGTGTCACTTACAAGGCAATATCAGTAAGATTAATGCTGACTTCTCTTCAGAAACAATGGAGGCTGAGAGGCAGTGGGATAACATATTCAAAGCACTCAAAGGAAAAAAACAAAAATACTCTCATCCAAGAATCCTATAATGAGTAAAGCTATTTAAATAAATAAAGGTGGCATAAAGACATTCACAGACAGAGAAAACAGATAATTTGTTGCTAGCAGACCATTCTTAAAAGAAATACTAAGGAAACTTACTCAGGCTGGAAGCAAATGACCCCAGATGATAATCTGAATTCACATAAGAAAAACAAAAAGCACCAGTAATCGTAATTATGTAATTGTAAAAGGCAGTAAAATGCACGTTTCTTCTCCTTAATTCATTTAACTGATTTGAAAAACATTTCTATAAAACTGTGTGTGTATAATGTATTGTTGGGCCTATAACATACAGGAATGTAACATATTTGCCAACAATAGCAAAGAGGAGGTGGGTGGCAATACAGCTTTATTGAGCTAAGGAAATTATTCCAGATGATAACTCAAATCTACAGGAACAAATGAAGAGCATCAGAAATGATAAATAAGGATGGAAGTAGGAGGGGTTCCGGCAAGATGGCGGACTAGGCAGAAGGATTACACAGACCCTCTTCAACAAAGAAAAGGGAAACCAATTAACACAGACACAGA
>NW_006921595.1:18502706-18535295 GCF_000298275.1 Orycteropus afer afer | reverse complement strand
TCATAGCAACATCCATTGGGTTCTCAAGGTTGTCAATCTACAGAAGTAGATCGTCTCATCTTCCTCCCACAGAGCGGCTATTAGGTTTGAACTGATGACCTTCTGGTTAGCAGTCAAATTTCTTACCCACTATGCCACCAGAGCTCCCTATCATCTCAGTAGAGCACTAAATAAATAAATAAATAAATCTTTTGGCAAAATCCAACACTCTTTCATAATGAAAACACTCAACAATCTAGTAACTGAGGAGAACTCTCTCAGCTTAATAAAGGGTATCTGTGTGTGTGGGGAGGGAGCTTATATCATACTTCATGGTGAAAGACTAGACGTATTCACCGTAATATCAGGGACAAGGTAAGGATGTCCACTCTCAATGCTTCTATTCAGTGTTGTTCTGGTGGTTCTACCCAGGACAATTAGGCAAGTAAATAAAAGGCATCCAGATAGTAAAGAAGAAATCAAAGCATCTCTAGTTGCCAATATGATCTTGCATATAGAAAACTTGAAGAAATCCACTAAAAAAATTAGAACTAATAAACAAGTTCAGCAAGGCTGCAGTTACAAGATTAACATATAAAAATTAGTAGCATTTCTATACATTTGAAATGAACAATACAAATATGGTATTAATGGAAAAGGAAGGTGAGAACTGTTGCCCAACTTGAAGTTGAAAAATGCAATCAGTCAATGACACTGAATTGTATATGTAGAAACTGTTGAACTGGTGTACATTTTGCTATGTATATTTTCAACAACAACAAAATAAAATAAATTATTTAAAATAAAATTATGGAAGGAATTCATTTATAGTAGCATCAAAAACAGTAAAATACTTATGAATAAATTTAATCAAAATATTGTAGAACTTATGCTCTGAAAATGATCAAACATTGCTGGAAAAAAAACAAAGATCTACATAAATGTTCATGGATCAGAAGACTTAATATTATTAAGATGGCAATATTTTCCAAATTGATCTACAGATTCAATTCAATCCCTATTAGATTCCCAGCTTAATTCTTTGCAGAAATTTATAAGCTGTATTTGAAATTTTTATGGAACTTCAAGGGACCCAAAATAGCCAAAACAATCTTGAAAAAGATCAAAGAAGGAGGACTCACACTTCCTGATTTCAAAATCTACTACAAACAACATTAATTAAGACAGTGTGCTGCTGGCATAAGGACAGACATACAAATCAGTGGAATAAAATTGAGAGGGCAGAAATAAATCCATGTGTCTATAAACCAAAAAACAAACCCACTGCCATAGAGTCTATCCCAACTCATAGCAACCCTTTAGGACAGAGTAAAACTGCCCCACAAGGTTTCCAAAACTGTAAATCTTTACAAAAGAAAATTGCCTTATTTTTCTCCTGTGGAGTAGCTGGTGGATTCAAACCACCAACACTTTTTTTTTCATTAGCAGTCAAATGCTTCAACCATGATGCCACCAGAGCTCCTTCATGTGTCTAAAGTCAACTGATTTTCAAGAAGAGTGACAAGACAATTCACTAAGGAAAGAATCATCTTTTCAACAAATAGAACTGGAACTACTGAATAGCCACATGTAAACGAATGAAGCCAGACCCCTAAGTTACACAATATACAAACATTAACTTTGAATGGATCAACAACCTAAATGTAAGAATTATAACTGTAAAATTATTAGAAGAAAGCATAGAGGCAAATCTTCTTGACCTTGGATTTTTAAATTGATTCTTAGATAGGATCCTGAAAGCATACACAACAAAAGAAAAACCAGATAAATTGAACTTAAGCAAAATTTAAAACTTTGATGTTTCAAAGGACAATATCAAGAAAGAAAGAAAAAAAAAGCCCACATAATGGACGAAAATAGTTGCAAATCATGTGTCTGACAAAGGACTTGTATCCAGAATATACAAATTACTCATGTTGTTGTTGTTGTTGTTATTTGCAGTCGAGTCGCCCCCGACTCATAGCGACCCCTCCTTGGGTTTCTGAGGCAGTATCACTACGGAAGTAGGATTGCCCAACCTATCTTCCGAGGAGTGGCTGGTGGGTTTGAACCGCCAGCCTTCTGGTTAGCAGTCAAGTGCCTTAGGCACTATACCAGAGCTCCTCTTCCTTCCAATAGACAACACAATTTTAAAATGTGCAAAAGAACTTCCTCCAAAGAAGATAATATGAATGGTCAATAAGCACATGAACAGATGTGCCATCAGAGAAACACAAATCAAAACCACTGATGTATCAGTTCACATCCTCTAGAAGCCACTCCTCGGAAGGAAGATGGGGCAATCTACCTCCGCAATGATACTGCCTCAGAAACCCAAGGACGGGTCGCTATGATTTGGGGCTGACTCAACGGCACGTAACAACAACAACAGAAGACTAGAATGAAACTGTCAGGTAATAACAAGTATAGGCAAGGACTTGGGGAAACTGGGACCCGCATATACTGCTGGTGGGAATATAAAGTGGGACAGAAACTTGGGGAAACAGGCTCAAATGGTGCAACATAGAGTTACCACATGACCCAGCAATTCCACTCCTAGATATATACCTAAGAGTAATGAAAACCAATGTCCACATAAGGAAAAGGAAGAAGACCTGGAGAGGTACACAAGAGGTACAGACAACAAAGGTGAACACTTTTACATACACAACACTGCATTATCATTAAAAACAAACAGCAATTTACTGGTGGGTCTCTGGCGGCATTGTGCCTAAGTCATTTGACTGCTAACCAGAAGGCTGGCACTTCAAACCCACCTGACACTCCTTGGAAGGAAGGTTGGGCAATCTATTTCCATAGGGGTCACTAAGTCGGATACTATTTGACAGCAGTGAGTTTTTTTTTTTTTTTTTTTTTTTTTTACATAGGTAGACAGGGTAAATGTTCAACTATGGCTAGGCAAAAGGTTGCTTATAACTATATATATATTTGGCAGACAATATTTCCACATACTTATTTGTATCTGCTGTGATAATGTGACAATGTTCATACAGAGCTAACAGAGTGCAATTATGATAACTTCTTAGCCATAGCAAACACCTTTAGGGAGTGAGTCACTGGCCCCCATGGGCTCAGGACCATGGTCACAGGGGACATCAAGCTCTGTTGGCATAACATACTACACAAAAACATTGTTCTACATCCACTTTGGTGAGTAAGTAGCAACTGCGAGTGGCCATCTAAGATGCAACAATTGGTCTCTCCTCGTCTGGAGCAAAGAAGAATGAAGAAAAATCAAGACAATTATACCAAGGGACTAGTGGGCCATGTGAACCTCAGCCTACATGGCCCTGAAACCGGAAGAAATGGATGGGCCCAGTTACCACTGTCAACCACTCAGAAAGAGATCACAGTCAGAGGTCCTTCGTAGAGTTGGAGAAAATACATGGAACGAAACTCAAAATCACAAAGAAAAGACCATGCTTATTGGTCTGACAGAGACTGGTGAAACCCCAAAAGCTATGGCCTTTAGTCACTCATGGGGCCTGGAACTGAACTCATTCCCATGGCTTCCAGCCAAACAAGAGGCAGGCATACAAGGTGAACATTTATACCAGGTAGGTACACTCCTTAGAACAATCAACCAGGGGAGATCAGAAGGGTAGTATTTGCACAGGGAGATAGCTCAGAGGATAGGGATGCACAGAAAAGGACAGAGGGAATAGGTAACCACAGGCAGGAAGTGGGAAGAGAACTATTTGGGGACTGCAATCAATGTCATGAAGCAAAGTGTATGATCTGTTGTATGGAAAATGAATTTGCTCTGTAAACTCTCACCTAATACAAAAAACACATACTCCACACAAAAACGTGTATATGGATGTTAATAAATGCATTAGTTATAATAGCTAAGAGATAGAAACAAGCCATATTTCTATCAACTGGTGAATGGATAAACAAAATGTGGTGTATCTATAAATGTACAATGCAATATTTGGGGACCATAAAACAGGAATAAAGTACTGATACATGCTGTAACACCGATAAACTTTGAAATAATCCAGTCACAAAAGACCACACATTATATGACTGCATTTTATGAAAGGTGCAGAATAGCCAAATATACAGAGACAGAAAGTGGATTCATAATTGCCTAAGGCTGGGCGAGATGAGGGGATTGGGTGATGCTAACTAAAGTGTACAGGATTTCTTTTTGAGGCATGAAAATGTCCTAAAATTGACTGGTAATCCTTGAGCATATTGGTGGACATGCCAAAAACTACAGAATATTTTAAATGGATGAACTGTTTGGTATGTGAACTATGTCACAATAAAATTATTTTTAAAAAATTTACTTTTCAACTTGTCAGTTGAAGAACTTAACAATAATTGGAAAATCTGAAAGAGCATATGGTTAAATATTTTTTTCCCCTTTGAAGTCTTGTGCTAATAATACCTCAGTTTCTGATTCATTTACATGTGATTCATCAACATGGTTTCTAAGGAGGCATTTGATGACTAAGGGGACTGATAAATCTTTTATTTGGTGAACCCTGGTTGAATGCTTTTCTTTTTTCCCTCTGAACCATGATGTGGTGCTTGACAACATTAGTTTTAACTTAGTTCTGGAAAGGTTCATTTCCAGTTCCAAACTTAGATCTCAGGAATTGCAAGGGAGTCCCACATTTTATAAAAATGCGGAACATATTATTTCCTATAATGTGAATGATGAAGCAGATTACATGTGACACTGATGAGCAAGATAGCAAGTTCAAATGCTAGAGATTCTAGCCATATGCAAAGAAATACAAAGCATCCAAAGCATGTTTTACACTAGTTCTCTTTCCTATCTTATGGGGATGGGGCGGGGTGTGTGTAAAAAGCCACTGCCTAAAAGAGGCAGGAGGGATAGTCAGAGTGAATACTTCTACTGACTTGTTCGCACTGCAATGACCCTCTGCTATCCCTCCATCTGAGCTCTGTCTATAGGAGACAATAAAAGTGAAAGGTACTATGGAGCTAGGGAGAGCAGTGGTTTTAGTGCTCAGTGGGGAAAGAGAAAAAAGATAAATTATTACTCTGATTTTTAATTATAGAATTTAAATGCAGCAGAGACACTGTAAAAGGTATTTAGGAGTGACTCCCTGCCTCAAAACTCCAAGAATGACACCACTGAACACATACCACAGAATTACTCCACATAGAGTATTCCTATATTTAGCCATTTCTGTGAGTAGCAAGCACAGCATTGCTCTCAGAACATAAAATTATGTGCTAACTGCCTAAGAATGACAGGTAAAACTGTGGATTTTATGTTGTTAGCCTTAAAGTCTTGAGTGGTCAATACAGTTAAAAAAAAAAAAAAAAAAAACACTGAAAATGATTTATCAATATGCTTTGAGTAGTTCAAACTGGAATCAGGAGGTAGGATTTCAGTAACTTTGAGTCAGTGAATGTAAACCAGATTTACTCAGAAAGAGGTGAAGGAAAGGAGGGAGTGGAAACAGTCATTTCAGTGAACTAATACTATTTAGGAGTGAGGGTCAATCCTCCCACTCATTACACACATACACACTTGCACATGTCTATGCATTTTCTAGTGTTACTGAGAAAGGATTCAAAGTGTGAGCTAGTAACAAATTAAGATTTGGCGTCGAGAGTTTGTACTGTTGTTAATTGACTGGCAGTTGGCTTTACACAGAAAGCTGAGGAATTCTCGGATTCAAACAACCGTAGGGCTGGAAAGGGAGAAAAAGAGTTTAGAGAAATAGATTTTCTTCTTTTTCAGAAAAATTAAGGGTATTTGTTTCACGTGTTCTGTGATGTTCATTATAACTACAATATCAACAAGATGGAACAGGTATTAAGGAGTATGATTGTGCTAGATAATACACAGATAATCCCACTTCACCTGTACACCTTGAGCTAAATACTATTATTACCCCCACTTAATAAATGTGCAAACATACTCTAGAAAGATCGAACACCGTGTACAACATCACATTCCAGAGCTGGTACAGAGGAGATCTGAGTCAAAGTTAGAGGGGGCCTCACCAATATGTGACACTGGAGGAGGTCGGGGGAAGGTCAACCAGACACATGGCCCTAACATTTAATTCAATTCAAGAAGAGTTTATTGAAAGGCTTCTATGTACGATGAAAATCATAGACCCCAAATATATTTTTCTACCCCATATTAAAATCTAATCACTAGAACTAAATATGGAGGGAAAAGAAAACTCACTTGACTTAATTTATTTTTAAAATTTATTATGCTTATGGCTGGAAAGATAGGCTTTCAGTCATGTACACAAATATTTAATGTATAAAGCACAAAAAAAAGTAAAACTGTGGGATTTCAGCTTGATTGAAATTATATGAAAATGACTATGAGGTCTTATACTAAGTACCAGAATGTTAAAAGAATCAAGCAACTCTCCCTGGTTAAGAATCACAGCAGAATTGCAGCCTAAGAATAGATCAATCATTTCATTTAAACAGCTCCTCTAGAGAATGGGGAGGGAGCATGAAAAAAGTGTAATATCTAAAATATTAAAAAATCTTCCTAGAAACTTGAGAACAAAGGCAGCTTTAACAACGTGGGCACCAAGCCCAAAACTGCCAAATCGCCTTTGGGGATAAAGACATTTAATTGTGTTCCTGATTGGATAACAAAAGAGACTGCTTTCCTCTTCTCCTACCTCCCCTGTAATAAATAGTCAGAGATGCTCTGTGTGAAAATACTGTATTTGGACTTTAAGACCATATGCTGACACTGTGAATTTGATGTGGGCTGACTCACAGGCCTTGTGATTTTTTTTTCTTCATTGTCCTGATTAATAAGGCTAGCTTAAGTCACGTTATGGGAAAACCAGTTAAGACATGATGGATGATTTTTCTTCTTTTCAGAAAATGCCACCCAGCTTTTAATAGCACATGCTGTATTTACAACAACAGAAAAAAAAATCTCAGTATTTTCTTTGACATTGTTGAGAAGAAGAGTAGCATTCTGGCAATATTTTTCCCTTCTGAAAAAGCAGGATCTCTCAAAGCACTATCAGATTACCATTAGCTAGTCTACCATACCTCATTAGAGTGGCCATTTTGATTAAAGACAAAGTGGGGTAGGGAGAGGTCATGGGCTTTGAATTTGACAGACTTAAACTGGAATCTTGGCTCTGTCACTTAATGGTTGTGGGATCCTGGATAAGTTATTCAACCTCTCTGAACTTTATTTCCTTATTTGTAAAATGGAGATTATATATATCACACTGTGAGTTATTTTAAGGATTAAAGATAATGTATATATATGCCCAGTATATTTTTTTATCTGATGAACTGATTGGCCCACAGATACAAATACTAACCAAGAAATCCCTTCACCTGACACTGCTTCCAGACTTTTTGAAGCCTTGTGTAAAGAACTACTTTGTCTAAATACTTTGGACCCATAAGAGACCCAGTTATTTTTTTGTTGCTTCTATAATATACGAAGTAATAGGAATGATGGAAAGTAATTTGGAGTCCCAAATTCTTCACTCTTACTTGGATTCTCAATCAACACCAACAGAAGTTACAATCAAGAAATCAGACGTCATGTTGCACTGGTCAAATCTGCTGAAAAGATCTCTTTAAAGTGCTGAGGAGCAAAGATGTCTCTTTGAAGACTAAGGCCCACCTAACCCAAGCCATGGTATTTTCAATCGCCTCATATGCATGCGAAAGGTGGACAATGGATAAGGAAGACTGAAGAAAATAGTTGATGCTTTTGAATTGTGGTGTTGGCCAAGAATACTGAAAGTACCATGGACTGCCAGAAGAACTAACAAATTAGTCCTGGAAGAAGTGCAACCACAATGCTCCTTAGAAGCAAGAATGGCCAGACTTTGTCTCACCTACTTTGCTCATGTTGTCAGAAGGGACCAATACCCAGAGAAGAATAGTATGCTTGATAAAGTGGAAGGTCAGTGAAACAGGGGAAGACCCTCAATGAGATGGACTGACACAGTGGCTGCAATAATGGGCTCAGATATAGCAAGGATTGTGAGGATGGCGCATGACTGGGCAGTGTTTCATTCTGTTGTACACAGGGTTGCTGAGTCAGAGGCAACTTAATGGTATCTAACAACATAAGTCTGATCCCATTGGGAAAGGAGTAACTATGATTCCAGGGCCAACTCAATGACAGCTACCACCAACAGCAAAAAATGTCTAACAGGACTCCCTAGGTGGTACAAATGGTTAACACAGTCAGCTGTTAATTGAAAGGCTGGAGTCCACCCAGAGGTACCTGGAGAAGCTAGGCAATTTACTTCCAAAACAATCCATCACTGAAAACCCTATGGAGGACAGTTCCACTCTGACACACCTGGGACCACCAGGACACAAAATTGACACTCCATGGCAACTGATTTATAAGGACTAACAGCGACCTTGCTGCTTATTAATCAAATATTTACTCAGCTTTCAGTGCATCACTAACCTGTGGATTACAGAAGTGATGTTGTTGTTGTTGTTGTTATGTGCCGTCGAGTCAGACCCGACTCATAGCAATCACTTCTTGGATTTCTGAGGCAGTATCACTATGGAAGTAGATTGCCCCATCTTCCTTCCGAGGAGTGGCTGGTGGGTTTGAACCACCAGCCTTCTGGTTAGCAGTCAAGTGCCTTAGGCACTACGCTACCAGAGCAATGCCTTGCCCCCAATAAAACTTCCATTTTATGGAATGAGGGTTGAACAGGCAGGAAACAAATATAAGGCAGAGTTAGAAATGGGACTACGGAGTGTTTGTGTGGATTGATCTAGAAAAAAAATAACTGTTTGAAGTAGCCCTCTCCTTGTACAATGACAATATAGTTTTTCAGTAATTTAAATTATATCATATCCTGGGTAGCTACTTCTAATATCAGCTCAGTTTTTGCTTAATTATCCCAGCTAGGATTTTTTGTTTTTGTTTTTCAATTATCCCAAATTTTTGTCAATATGTCTCCTGGGAATCTTTCCTCTAACTATCAGAACTATAAATCAAATACATTCTGGGTTTCTGCAATCTTGGTATGGAACTCTGGTGACAATCTTAGTAGGAACTGAGAAATGAGATTTCTTGCTCAAAGTATTTGAAGCAGAATTTTTTCAATACTCCTCAGGCAGAAAAAAATTTTCCAAAGAAAGATGAAAGCAATTCAATCCATCTATCTTCTTATTTCTCAGGTTATATGACTTCAAGCATAATAAGGTTATGCAATTATAAACAGCATTTGACATTTATACAAGAGTTCCAGTCATCATCCTCTGGGGCCAAGGATGTCCCTTTCCCTCCCATAACCCTGTTGCTTTCTTCTTTTTGGCAGAAAGGTGAGGAATTATCACTAAGAACTAGACCTCCATACATCTACTTTACGAAAGAGAAATATTCTTTCTAGTATGCAATCATCTTCTCATTTTCAGCTGAATCATTCTGGAAAAAAATGACATTTTCATTTTAATTTTGAGATTTCACTGGAATGTAAAATAAAAGTAACATCTTTTAGTGGGGGTGTTGAAAAAAAATGATCTTACAAAAAAAAAAGAGGTAACAGATTCTTAAATAATGTCTGTCAGCAGGAAATGATCTGCGATAGTATCAGTTCTTTCTCAGTGTATCTTAGAGATTAATAAAAAGTCTGAATACTGGGCCAGCAGAGCAGGAAATTCAGGACAAGCACCCACATCCACATCTGCTGTCTCTTTTTGAGTCCATTGGAAGTTGTTCAACAGTGTCCCCAAATTTCTTCAATTCCATTCATTAACAATTTCCTATTAGTGTCCCTGTATTTTCTGGTGGATCAAAATAACCAAGTACTCTTTGTCAGAAAGATTAAGACAGTTAAAAATGTTTGCAAAGAGTTACAGTTGGTACCACACACCTATCTATACAACTATCTAAATAGTGCATTTGCAAAGTGTTTTATATTTCTAACATTCTTTGTTACCCATTATCTCATGTAATCCCCAAGACAACTTTCTCAGTAAGTAGGCATTTACTTCCCTGGTTTTAGTTTACTAATTTCTGAGGGATGGGAGAAGACAAATGGCAGAGGTACTAACTCATTCAACCAACAACTAGTCAAAACGTAGAACCCAGGTCCCTTGCTCCTCGTTTAGTGCTTTGCATTCCATGAAAGTATATAAATGTCATGCTTATATGCATAAAGCACATGTATTTGATCCTTTGGACAGTTTGAAAATACCAGGTTTTTTTTTTTTTTCCAATCTCATAATTTGATTGAATTTACCGACCAATCAAGTAAAAAGAGTTATTCTGGCTATATATGCAACCACTGCCTTAGGGGCTGTAGTATCTGGGACACAGGTGTGCTCTGTTATGTTACTGGGATTCAGGACAATTAATGTTCTCTTTCTCCTGTCACCTATTTAGCACACAGCAAGGCTGGCCTGTTTGGGAATCCTCATGTGATCCTTGATTGCATTACAAAATATGATCAAAAGACTCCACCTCAATGTGCATGATTGTGTTGCTTGCTAAACTCAATGGCAATTTATTTAAATATGATACTCTGCAGGAGAACTCCTTCAAAGAAAAGGCACAACAGGCCGTTTATCATTTCCATGCGAGGCATTTGGAGTTACTGCTTCTTGAAAGCATTGGGGGAACGAGGATAATGCCGGTGGAAGAGTTAAAACGTGATATGATCATAAGCCCTGCTCTCTATGCACAATGCTAGTTATGTCCTAGAGTTAATAGCTTGGTGGTCCCTTCCTAACACAAATCAGCCTTCCAAAGAGAGGAAAGGGATGGGCGTGGGTGGTGAGGAAATTAGGAGCATGGATTCTAGACAATAATGCATCTGAGATAATGGAGTGATGCAAGCACATTACTATTCAGTGTGTGGCAGAGTGCCGCTAATTCACTGAAAAGCTAACTCAGGCAAATTTAAATTAAAGCATGTGTAGGATCAGACTGTAAAAACTAAGAGCAATTAGCACTGCAGTATGTACACATCTGCAATAATTCTGTTTGATGCATCTTCTATTAATTAAGTTTATTGGAAGAAAAAATCAGGTCAATGGAAGAAAAAGCAAAGTTTTGGGCCACTACAAACCATTTCCAAACATTGACTGAATTTGCCACGTAAATGTGTCAAATATCCTCCTATAAGCCCAGAATAGAAAGGCAAACTGTGTCTTATTTGTAAAGTTGTGATTTTTAAGCTTACAAAGTTTAATTTTTAAAAGTGTGCTGATGACAATTTTTGTTCATGTACTCATTTATCTCTCTAGAAACATACTTCCCAGTGTTTATGAGCAAAATTATGTTTAAATGTAGGTTGAATAAGTTATTTATGCATGAACTACATCCCAATCAAATCTGTAATTTGGAATATGTAAAGTGAAAAATTGAATTATGTTCCTGAATCTAGAAACACTTCATTTGTGTAATTCTTATTTGACAATATGTTTTAAAAATTTCTGTGTTCAAGTAGAGAACACAAATGTTAGGTCTGAAAGAAGATATAAAGATTTAATTAGTTTGGAAATTATTTTTTCAATGCAACAATTAATTCTTTCCAAATTACAAATGCAATTTAACTCTAAACATAGTGAACTGTTAAATATTTTTCATTAAATTGCTATTTACCAGTATTTTCTGAAATCACCAGTATAGACAGGCAAATTATCAGTTTCCAATAAATTGAACTAAATATTGCGAAATGGGCACTTCTTAAATACAACATCTACTGTAACTCTTTTCTTACAGTCAATTTTCTTTGAAAACAGAGCTGTTTTATAATTTTTTTTAAAAAAATTGCATTTGGGGAGGTAATATCTATGTTAAAACTCCCAAATTATTATTCTTCTTAATTAAAATTGGAAATTTATATAACTTCATCTTTAGCTCTCTGATTCCAAACATAATACTTATTTTAAATAAATTAAATGTTTTATGATTATTACTTCTGCTTTTCATTTACATAGAAAGCAATTAATATGGCTATAAATTATTTAACACAATACATTAATTAATTCATTAAGTATTTATCATTGTTTAGTTCTTTTGACAAAACTTCACCTCAACAGAAATCCTTTAACAAGTATCCTGTTAGCATTATGCTATGATGCACTTTCAGTAATGTCATCACAGGCATATCTAGTTCAAGTACTGTCAGCTTTTCTACTTTTTATAGATTATAAAAATTTAAAATATTGTACTCAATCCAATAATTCACTCTGCTGTAAATTCCACCTAATAATTATAATAAATTATGTGTTTATAACTTATTAAAAATAAAACCACTTTTAATATACATGTTATTATTAAAAATCAAAATTATGGTTTCTTCACTTAATAATAAGCATTTAACATTAAAAAGGAAAAAACAAGTTCTTTAGAAAAAGTGTTATATAATTTAAATAAATTAAAAAACAATGCAATAACAAATCAGATTAAATATATTCAGTGATGTAAGTTTCTCTGGCCATAATCACAGATATGTAATTTATGAATTTCAGTTTCTATATAAATATATGTATGATAAGTTCTGAAAAGCAACCTTTAAATATATTCCACAACCTCTTGAACTTTTGCCTTCTGTGCTGTGTACATACAGGAGACTTTATTTCCTGAGACCTAATCTGTGTGAACAGACAGAATCTCTGGCATCTGAAGCAAGACCGATAAAATACATGGTTTGAAAGCATTGCTGTTCCCACATACCATATGCACAGATTGTGAAAGTGAATATTATTTCTAAAATTCACTTGAGAAGTCCATTTTTGTTAAGTCTATGCTGTTAAAAACATCTATATCACAGACCAAAACCTACATTGTCATTTTAGAAGCCCTCTGAATGGATGATTTTTATCCAAGTATTAAAGATAGACAAGAATCAGTGTTCATGAAGAGTCTTACTTTATACTAACTAAATGTGAATGCTGTGTCTCACATAAATTTTACTAAACATGTGTGCCCCCTAAGACACTACCCTGTCAATATTTTTATTTTTTATTTTTACAGATGTGTGGGTTAGGAACTACCTGTCATTCCTTGGACATCCTAAACTCCCTAGGACACAGAGCCAGATATGGGTTTCCACATTAACTCTCAATTTCCTAGCTTTTTGAGGGCTTTGGCAGACCCATAATGTTTTTTTTTTTTTTAACTTTGGGGTTTTTTCTTTTGTGGTTTAATATTTCTAAAAGCAGCAAATTATTTCCAGCATATGTAAAAAGACAAATTTCTCTGTGGTTAGTGACCACAAAACAAAACAAGAAACAAACACTTCAGAGTATAGATGCTACGTTTCAAGTTTTACACACTTATTTTGATGTCATGTGAAAAAGAAAAAATATGATGAAGAATTATGAATCAATATTTTGTAGAACTCTTGTAGACAACAACATTCCTGTACCTATGGCCACTATCAATAATAAGCATGGTAACTGCTACATAAACACACACACCTTGTCCTTCAAATGTATATAACACAGCTATGAACTATTTTAAAAGATTAATATTGTCTAATAGATATCTTATGAATGATTTAAGAAGACAGAATATTAATCTTTGATTCAGGATTAATAACAAAAGTTTTCTTTTAACAAGCAAATAGTAAAGTAAAACTATTAGCAAATGACTTTTAATAGCAATGAGGTGTTGTTATCACTGTTTTTGTATTTGTGCCAAGATCTCAAGTTTTCGTCTTTGATTTTTAATAAAAGTAATTGGAAGTTCAGAAAATGTTTTTGGAGTTTCAATATAACTTTCTTGTCATTCCCAACTTTTTAAGTTACAATTTTGAAAACCAAAATTGTAATGGATCCTATAAATTAAAAATAAAGCATCTGACAGCAAAAAAACAAACCTCAACAAATTAAAATGGTAACTTTAAATTGCATTGTATAAAAGAATTATCAGAAATATGAGATCACAGAATGACAAAACAATAATGCTCAATGACATACAATCTCCCTTTACCCTTCCATTTTAGGGAACTAGGTACTCAGATATGGTCAGTGAATTGACTAAATAATGTACAAGGGGCAGAGCTTGGACGAGACTTGTGCTTCTTTTTTCCTTTACATCCTAAACTACCCCAACTCCACATTAGAGATGGAACTTCCATTTACGGAAAAATGAATAATGCAAGAACTTGTAACCTCAAAAAATAAAGTCCTATGCCAAGGAAAAGGGAAACATTATGAGTCTGAATAATCTATAAAACAAAAAGAAGAGCAAAGAGAGAAGGAAACATTCTTAAGCATCTTCCATTGTTTCACGTTGCTAAATATTTATCTTTTTCCTCAAACTAGGCCTCATCTATAGGAGAACACAGAGCAATAGCGATTTTGTGGAAGAGAGAGATTAAAAATGAAAATAAAATGTACTACAGAGTCTAGATTCTCAAACCTAGGCAAAGATAATCAAGTTGTTAAGTTTTTTCCATCATTACTCCTGCTTGTTTATGCATATTTCTTTTGGAGCAGATCAAAACTTAGCTGAGAACCAAGATGGTATGTACAGATTAAGAAAACGGGCATAACAATTCAAGATTTCTACCCCCTGATATAAAAAACTAATGAGATGTATGAAACAGCTTTTTCTAAGTTCTCTAAACAACATATCTTGGTTCTGAGAAGTTCTAAGCTTAGAAATATAGATACAGGATTTAAACAAAGAACTATTGGTAAAATGGCCTAATGATTGGCAGGTTTGATTTGGATGTTAAAATTGCCCCTGTGATGCAATCTCTGTTTCTGTCTTTGTGTATCATCCTTTACTATGAAAGATATATTCCAATTAAAAAACTAAAACTGAAGATAAAATAAAGGAAATTAACAACAAACGATCCATTGTTTTGTTTCAAATGTATAAATAACCCCAGATGAAAACCACAGTGTCCTTTATTATGAATTTTCTTTATGAAAAATATATTGAGAGCATATATTCACACACACACACACACACACACACACATATCTTCTATTAGTTCCTCTCACTGCAACAAAATATAGAAGTTGTTTTTTAAGCAAAAGCAGAATTAGAATCCCTGTCCCAATTATGCCAATGAATTTCAAAGCTGAAGTAAATTATACTATGGTGTCCCAATAGGATATTAAGACATATGTGCTAAATGTAATAGCACAGTAACAATTGGTAAACATTGAATCAATAGTGAATCGCATAATTATGCCAAGGAACAATAATCCAGGCTTCAGGGATCTTCAGTTTAATAACTATGATGTTGAAGCCAATGATGACATTTAGAGATAATGAGGCAAACAAAATTTCAGAAAAGAAAAAGATAGTCATAAATAAGATATAAATGGAAAAAAAAAAGTTTTGAAGTGTGCAAATAGTTGAAAGAACTTATATACATTCACATACATATGTGTATACGTATGTTTGTGTATCACACTGTGCTCCCTGATTGAGATCAACCCATGGTATTCCACTTATCAGGAATGACGTTCCATTCTCTGTGTGCAAGTGAAATTTCTTTTATATCTTAGACTCATTAATTTGACTAGAAGCTGTGAGCTTTTTCTGTAGAAGGAAGGGACAAATGGCTCTCTATCTCAGCCATTTCCAAATTTGGAATCATTTCTCCCTTGGCATTGGAATCTTTTTCTTATATGCACAAGGGTTCCATTTCTTAGCAATTTTCATTCTGAAATCAGGAGTGGACAGGCAGGATGTCAAAGCAGCACAATCATCCCAAAGGTCTGGTAGATGGGCTTCTGTTTCCAGCAGTAACAAAGACTCCATTGTGCGCCCTTAGATGACTCACTTAACCCTACTGTGTCACAACTGCTCCACCTGCAAATATAGTAATCACCTTTGCCACCCATCTTCCTCTCAGGGTTGTTTTGAGAATGTCATAATTGGTCATTTATTTGATCCACTGAAGAAACACCCAATGCCCTTGGACCTCTGAATGTGCGTACCCAAGTGCAAACTCGGTTATGAAACTATATCCAGCAGTAATATTTCCTCACTGAAAGAGACAAAGGGCAGCCAGTTGAAGATTGCCAGACTCAAATGGCATCTTGAAGGTCTCTGAGATTCTCAGATGAAAGGCTTTATATAAAAATAAAGCTTTATTACCTAGGCAAAGAAAAATGCACGCATTTTCTGTCAGCATTAAAGAGCCAAACATAGTGGTACCCTCTGTTCCCCTTTGATATTTCATTTGCATTTAGTTTGATGACAATATAGATAAATCTTCTATTTGGTGCCATTGGAACTGGGTTTCATTCCAGTGTGTGGAAAATGATGAAATGAAAGAGAGAAGCCTTTGAAAGAAAGTGAAAATAAACGTAATAGCCAAAAGCCAACTAATAATCAGAGTGTATTTAAAGTCTATTAAAGAGCAGCAGTCAGGGTATCATATGCACTCTCTCTCATCCTCTGTGGTCAGCCTGCCTGCAATTACACAAGCTCACCACCATCCCTGGAGTGAGGGGGGAAGGCAGAGGGAAAGATGGGGCGGAGAAGCAGCTTTCCCCATTCATACCAATCATACTAAGTTTCCCATCTTTTTAGAATGCCTCCTTTCAATTCACAATCAATTATTTTTCAATCTATAAACCATCACTATTGAATTTGGAATAATACATGCATATATGCAATAAATCAGTATCTTGAATGTTCTGGTGTTTCTGTAGATCCAAATTTGATATATACTGTTCAGCTATCAATGAATCAATGACTATGCTGGTTTTGGAGGTGACAGGGAAGTGTGTAGCTGTCTATAGCACAGGAATATAAGGAAATGGAATTCCAACTGACTGGATCAGAAGGGACTATTCTGTAAAGACACACCCCCCCCCCAATGTGACGAAGCAGCTCACGTAGAGAGTCGGTATGTGGGGCTTTCATGGAAATCAAGTGGAATCAATTTAACAGATAATAAGCTAGTCCGCTTCCTTATTAGACTTAACAATTACTGCTCTTGGGGTGACAAGCTGGCCTTACATGGTTGTACAGGATGTTCACTGAATAACAACACCTGGCCCATTGGCCCATGGGGCAGTGAGGAGTGGAATCCAGCCCAGCTCTGTAGACAAGCCGTAAATCCTGGGAGAAGGGGTCCCTCTACTTAACCACACGAAGAGGTCATATAGGCAAGTGACAGGTATGGACTTCATACACAGAGGCATTCTGGAATGCTTGGGTTAAAGTAAATGTCTAAATTATAATTTCTTAATGGAATCACTTTTAAGCTTATTTGAGTTTTCATTCCAAACATAAACTTGAGAGCCAAGAATATAAATTCCTGCAGTGTTATAGTATGGAACAGTCATACTACCAATTTTTTTCAGTTATTTTAGATGTGGATTCTGACTTCCTTGCCTCAACTTTCTAATTGTTGTTGTTGTTGTTGTTAGATGACATCGAGTCCACTCTGACTTATAGTGACCCTGTGCACAACAGAAAGAAACACTACCTGGTTGCATGTCATCCTCACAATCCTTGCTATGCTTGAGCCCATCAGTGAAGCCATTGTGTCAGCCTACCTCATTGAAGGTCTTCCCCTTCTTCACTGACCCTCTAATTTACCAAGTATGATACCCTTCTCTAGGGAATGTACCTTATGACAACATAACCAAAGCAGATGAGACAAAGTCTGGCCATTCCCGGTTCCAAGGAGCATTCTGGCTGCACTTCTTCCAGGACAGATTTGTTTGTTCTTCTGGCACTTCATGGTGCTTTTAATACTTGCGAATACCACAATTCAAAGGCATCAACTCTTCTTTGGCCTTCCTTATTCATTGTGCAGCTTTCACATGCATACCAGGTGACTGAATATGCCATGGCTTGCATTAGGCACACCTTAGTCTTCAAAATGACATCTTTCCTTTTTATTAGTATACCCAGTGTCCTCAAGTCAGGTCTGACTCATGGCAACCCCTCCTTGGGTTTCCGAGGCCATATCACTATGGAAATAGATTGCCCAACCTTCCTTCTGGGGAGTGGCTGATGTGTCTGAACCACCAGTCTTCTGGTTAGCAGTCAGGTACAGAGGCACTATACCACCAGAGCTTATTAGTATAATGTAATGTTAATTCAAATCAAGGAATATGCCATGAGCCAAGCTCGAAACAAAGCCCTGGGGTAAGAACAGTGAACTGAACAGCCCTCTGTCTACAAAAAGCTTACAGTCTAATAAGCCATGATTAATCTACAGGATGGGAGCTCTGGTAGCATAATGGCTAAGGCACTTGACTGCTAACCAGAAGGCTGGTGGTTCAAACCCACCAGCCACTCCTCGGAAGGAAGATGGAGCAATCTACTTCCGTAGTGATACTGCCTCAGAAACCCAAGGAGGGGTCGCTATGAGTCAGGTCCGACTCGATGGCACCTAACAACAACAACAACAACAATCTACAGGGTATTGCTACAGATTGATGAATGTGCATTGAAAGAAATAAAAGCAGAAAATGCAAAATGTTATGTTTTGGGCTCACTCCCACTCTTTGTTCTAAATTTACACTCTCTGAATTAGAAATGCATAGGAACCTCTTTTGCCCCAACTCCTTCTCTCACAGGAAGAGGGTGAAGTAGCTGGTGCAGGGCATCCAGTGTGCATGCAGTAGGACATCCACAGGTGAAGCAGCCTTCTGTGATTAGAGGTTCCTTCGTGTGATTAACATGACACCGTTATCTCTGCATAGCCCTTAGCAAGACCCTCAACAAATATTTGTTGGCTGCTTACTCAAGCACTTGCTTAATTAAAGGCAGTGCCTTTCTGGGCATCCATTCAACCTGTTACTTGAGGAATTGTGTTTGGGGAAGAGTGAACATTTCTAAATTGCTTCAGCCAATCTGCATGATTTTTTTTGACCTTTACCCTACTGTCAGACAGGTGAGTTGATCACTTATACAAATAAATGAGAGCCATACATGGAGGTACATTTGAATGGGTCCACAAACTCTTTATACGAGCTGTTATTTTTTCCAAATTATGCTACTTACAATCTGATTCCTTTTTTTTTTTTTTTGCATAAATAACTTATGAAAACAAAATCCACAAGGACAGCATGTCAGATGTAAGAATGGCATCACAGATCACAGATTGAAAAGACCTCTGGGATCGTTTGCAGAGAGTAGGAAAAACCACTTATGATCACTTTCCTTTGGTTCTGCCTCATTCCATAATCTCTCCATGGGGCAAAATGCACTCCTGGATTTTCTGCCCCCAAACAGTTTCTGTACATGCTAGTTAAATTATCTTTCTTTTTCCATCAATCTTGAATTCATAAGAGTATTCTTAGTGGTAATTATCCTTATAAAAGGCAAAGTAATGGTCCCAGGGCATTTTTCCATAAATAAGGCTTTGTATCAGAAACTGTAAAACTCAAAAAGTATTGTGAAAGGTACATGTATTCATAATATTACTATTATGATTTTAGTGCAAGTAAAGACACTCGTTCTCATTGTTAGAAAACAAAATCATGTAATAGCTAAATAATAAATACTAATTTCTGCATCAAGGCCTTTATGATTTACCAGGTGTTAAATCTATACACAGAAGTGTCCATCCTCACTTTTTAAGAGGCAGAACTTGTCTTGTCATCTGTTTTGTTTATCTAAAACTTGGCAGTAAAAGAGAAAGACAGTGAGCCTTGGGGAATAGCTGTTGAGCTGGAAGAAAAGGGGTAGTTCTGGTACCAAGGCCATTGTGGTGTTTATTATCTGGCTTAAAGTTCTTTAACATGTGCCCAAGTAGAGAAAAAGCACTGGACTAGGCCAAATTAGTTTTGGGCAAATGTCTTAAACACTTTGGCCCTCAGAGTCTGTGGCTGTAAATTAAATGATTTAACAAAATGAATTCAAATGTGAGAGAAATAGAGATTTTATTCCAACAGTGGAGGGCCTATTGATACCAGTAAAGAAAAGTAGGTAAAACTGCCATCAGATCAATCAACTGGGAACCGCTGAACTTGGGAAACAGATAATCAGGTACACGAAACAACTCCTGAAGGCACTGGGAAGTGAACCACAGGAAAAATAGCAAATAATGACCAGGAAGTCAAACCAACTCTCAATGTTTATCACGGGCATGGTCAGAAAGCAGCAGCTAACTGACAGGTTAACCTGCAATTTGCCACTTGAAGTTTGAGTGGCACTTTTAAAAATCGAAAGTCTTACGGGGGGGGGGTGGTAAATGGAAAAGAAGCTGCACCTTGTAAGCGGGAGAGGTTCGCCAAAGAAAGTCTACTTATACTTCACAGGTTATTCCAAGTCACATATAAGTTTTGCTTGTGACAGCCAACTACAGAAATGACACCACCAGTGTCATCTTCCTATGAAAGGGGCCATCTCTTGGCATGGCAAACTGCATAGGTTGGGAAGAACAATTTGATAAAAACACTTCAACAGGCAAATCATGTTAGGGGTTAAAAAGCAAAAATGGCCAGATCAATGTATTCTATGTCCATGCCCTACTCCTCACTGAAATAGTATTTGCCATTATAGACATCACAAATATTTTCTACGGAAAAAAAATGCCAAAGACATAGGAGTTCAATATGAATTTGTCCTTACCCAGAATGCAGGTGACCCCTTTGTCCACCAACCTGTCTTTCATGCTCCTTTGCAAACCCCTGTCAGGAAGAATAAAAGTGTCTGTGACTTGTGGAAACTTTCAGGAGGATAAGGTCTTGACCAGCAAATATGAAAGTATATTGTTCAGTTTCCTCTCAATATCAATACTTAGTATCACGTTTTGGGTATTGTAAGTGCTCCCATATGTTTCAGAAATAATTAAATTTTTATTGACATTTTGGCCTGCCTCCTAAAGATGAATATCCTTCAGCTGTTAAACATTTGATAGGTTTGAAGTTGGGAAAAGTTTTTTCTTTAATAATTTTATGCTCTTGAATATATACATACAGAAAGGACAAGAGGTCACTTGAGCCTTTTGATGTACTGATCAAACTCTAGGAAAAGGGCAGTTGCCTTTCAAATGCTCTCAGGCTACCCTTTGGGAAAGAGGAGGGAATAATCACTATGCTTTTCGTCATATGATTAGCCTTCTCGAATCAGAATCAGTTCTACATAAACCAGTAAACTTTGATTTGGTTCCTCTTTTTGCAACTTTACAATGAATGAGGAAAGCTTGTTTAATGGAAAAATAAGTTTGTTTAAAGCTTCTTAAACTGATCCATTCTCTTTCACCCCGGAAACCGGGCTTATTTTCAAATTGGAAAGGCAAGCCGCTAACCTTCAAGTTACTAACATAGAAGGGACTTGGGAGGAGAAGGGAGGATGGAAGTTCACCAAAAAAGACTGAAACAGTCAGATACCGTTCCCTAAATACGACAGATTCCCAGCCTGTGGGATCATGAGCAAATACCCCAAATCGCACTCAGGGTAAACCTTCTTTTGAAAGCAGACTTATATGCAAGTAGTGCCCTGGCCTCGACCCCCTTTCTCCGCTGATCTCCAAACCTGCGCAGCTAATTTCTTCTGTAAATTGCCTTTACTTTTGGGAAAGAAAGAAAACAAAGTCCCCCTCACCCCCCACATCCCCCCTCTGTTACATTTCGAAGGAGAAGAAATGCTGGAAAACCTCATCTCCTCTAAGAAAAACGTCCACTGAGGCTACCTCGGGTCGAGCCCACCTTTAGCTTCAGGTTGACAAATGCCTTCAGCGCGTTCTCAGCTCAGTCGGCCCTGGGGGTCCCCTAAAATCGCGCTAGCGTCCGCCCTGCCTGATCTGCCCCCCTGCCGCGGCGCACATTTCAGCCTTTCAGCTTCTCCGTGGAGCTCGCAGCAATCGAGTCGGGAAGGTTATTTATCCTGGCCTTTCTTGGCCGTCCTGAGCCTTCAGGGAGCTTTCGGAAAGACATCGCCTCCTCCCCCCTCGACGCCCCGGCAGCTTCCGAGCATCGCCCGAACCTCCGCCCCGTGGGAACCGAGATTGCGATCCACGCGGCCGTGGCCAGAGGCTGAGGCCTGAGGCTGAAACCACCAGGGGTCCCAAGGGAGGGCTTATCCCAGCCCCACTTCACATTTGGGGGTTAAATCACATTAAGTCCAAACCACCAACTAGGGGGAGAGCAGGTGGTTAATTGCTCAAAGGAGAGTTACTGGAAAAGGCTAACTTTGCATAAGAGTGACTCAGTTTCCCCCCGCAGCTTTGTCACCTTAAAAGCAGGCCCCTCCCCCCTGCTTAGCGGGGAGGCGGGGAAAGGTTATCACGCTCTTGGAGGAGGCTATAGTACACAGCCGGCTTAGGGTGACTGGCACGCGGGCGTGTTAGGCACGCGGGCTCCCTTCCGCGTGACTATTGGAAGTAGGTTCCCCTCACCCCTTCCTTGAAGGTAAGAGCTTTGGCATCTGGAAGTGTCAGAAATGAGCCTTTTGCCATAAATCATCCTGAAAAGCATTTAAATCAGACAAGCGTCTAGAGACCCCTTAGACACTCCACCCCCAAAATCCTAGATCAAAGTGCAGTTCCATGAACCATAAACACCTATTATATGCAAAATCCTACTTATCTGGAGGATGCTAAAACTGAGGGAAAGGGAAGGGGTGCGGGACATTTGTCGCTGTAAATCCTCCGCACAAATCCACAATTTTCTTAGCATTGTTAACTGCTTTTTTTGGAGATAGAAGACAGCACTTCTAAGCTCGCTCAGAAAGCGTTTCCGGGGTCTTCAGTATAGCTGCCCAGAACGTTTAGCACGCGAGACTGATCTTTCGCCATAGCCTGTTTTCTTCTGTGTGTGTGTGTGTGTGTGTGTGTGTGTTTAACTAAGAGAAGCAGGTGCTAGAGCCCCGGACCTGGGAGATAGAAAGGCGGGAAAGACAATTTACTTGGCCCTAGGGTAGAGGACAGCAATAATAGTTCCTTAGATATCACTCCAGTTCCGCAAAGCGAGGGCAAAGCACCGTTCGTCCGAAACTCACAAAATCCGGAACCCAGATCAAGTGGTCTGCCAATCTTAGCTCATGAAGAACTCTCCCGGAGTATTTCATTTACACCGTAACACTTTGCAAATTTCCGACTTCTCTCAAATGACATCAGGGGCACGAGGGCATTAAAAGAGGACCTGGAGGGGAGGTGTCCTCCATTCTGAGAGAGCAATTTTCTTGTCTAGGAAATAAGAAGACCTCAGTTTATTTTCGTGGTTTTCTTGGTCAACCCAGAGGCAACTGATCGTATGCAAATCTCCTATTGGAACTGGGATGGCGGGAGCCGGGATAGCGGCGAGGCTACCCCGCGGCGAGAAAGCGAACTAAAAAGGAGAGCCCCTACCCCCACCCTCCCGCACACTCCCTGCTGGGAGCTGCAGTCGCCGCGCGGGTGCGGCAGGAGGGAGCAGTGGGAACCTCGACTCCCACCAGGAGGCGAGCAGGTTTCGGAGTCGAGATTGCTGGACACGTGTCTTTAACTCTTCACAATCCAGTTCTTCCGGGTGATTTATGAACGAACCTCTTTGATCATGGACAGTTTTATCTGTCTCCACTACTACAGATGACAGATGCGGTTGCTAAAATGCCTGGTCTCCGCTTCCTAAAATGTTGCTCTCCCTTCACAAACGCTGTTGTTTCTTCTCATGTGATCCTCATCCTCTGCATCTTCGTCTCCTCCAACCCCATTTGCTACATTAGTTGCAACCTCTCCGGGTGGTTTAAGTCAACAAAAAAAGCTGGGCAGGGTCAGACAGACTAGGCAGGCACGCTCTGGGCAAGCCATCTTCCTGCTACCAGATGTGTTGGAGTCCGAAGAAGTTCCCCAGCCAGAGGCCTGGAGAGCTCACTTCCAAGGTGCGAATGACCACCTTCGGTAGGGAGAAGGCGAGGCCCTCCAGACCAACTCCCCGGGGGTCTGGCTTTGCCCAGAGAGGGCAGGAGCTGGAGTAGGGACCCGGAAAGTGGAGGGCAGCCTCAATAAGGGATTCTGTGCGGGCGGGTGCTGAGCTGAAAGGCCACTTTGGCTTAATTGAGAAGAGAAGGAGGTGGCAGGAAGGGGGAGAGGGGATCACATTACTGAGCCTCCTAGTCCCTAATAGGTAAAGGAAAAGCGGAATCTCTGAAGCGGTTATTAATAGTAGACATTGTGGGTGGGGCAGTGGGTGGGTGGGTGGTAGTAGTATTTCATTAAAACCATACTCTGGAGCAAAGAGTTGTTTTTTATATTTCTTTGTTACAACTCTGATAGGAATTCTAAAAACAGGATTTTCCGAATCAAAGGACGCCTGGAGTCCTTTGCCACTTCCTAGCCCCCATTCTTCCATGAAACTACTCTTGGTATCATTATCCGGTACGGATTCTTTCTTAGACTCTTGATTTAGCCGAGGGACATTTAATAGCTGACTGGATTAAATATTGCAGACTCCAGCCTGGGCTATTTGAAAATCCGGGTCGTGGACTGTGCCTAACTTAAGAGAAGGAAAACTGATCTATGAGATGTGTTTTAAATTTCACTCAGTCGAGATGAGAGAGAAGGCAGAGGAAGAAGGATTCTCCGCTCCAGATCTCTTTTATTTCTAAGAAAGTTAAACTTTTAAAAGGTGTGCCGAGAAAGGGGGAAGTAAGAGAAGTCAGGGGTAGAACCAAAGAGAGAAAATCTTAGGCAGAGGCTAAAAGAAATGTGCTTTTGTCCTAATACAAAAATGAGATTTGTAAGAACATTGTGAACAACGCTTCTCTGGAAGTTGAGGTTCTGCCCCAAGGAAATGAGTGCTAGTTTAGGGGTGCCTCTCCAAAGAATTCATTATCCTTGCTAAACTTGCGGTTCCCAAATGGTTTTGTCTGTTTGTTGTATGTTGATACCCTAGGCTTTCAATAATAGTAACAATTCTTTGGTGTTAATTTACAGGAATAAAAGAGGAAAAGAAATATGGACTGTTTTGTCCAGTACTATGTGTAGAAAATGAAGATCAAGAAACACCAAGGGAAAGATTTACACCACATTGCAATGTTTTGGGTCCAATTGAGTGTCCCTTTAGGCTGGGTGAACCCAGAAGGGCAGGGTCTGAAGAACAACAGCATCCTGGATGCTTTGGAGGCTACAATTTGATAATATGATACACACTCAAAGGTAATAAATCAACGTTAAGATCCTCCAGGGAAGGCTGGATGGGTATGTAAGATTAAATACTGTAGAGAGAAAAGACCCGTCTGTTTATCTGGTCCTTGTGCATTATTAAATTGTCCACCCTGAAAGTTAATGTGATCGCTTTGCATATATTTCAGTTCTGATTACACCTGTAGAAAATTCAAAGAGGACTAAGATAAATCCTGACAGTAATATTGGATTTAATATTCTGCAAGAAAATACCCTTTTAAAAATTTTTCTAAAGCAGAGGGCTACGTGTGGGTGTGTATATGTATATATATAGAGAGAGAGAGAGAGAGAGAGAGAGAGAGAAAGACTCATAGGGACCCCTTCTTGGGTTTCCAAGGCAGTATCACTACCGAAGTAGATTGCCCAGTCTTCCTTTTGAAGAGTGGCTGGTGGGTTTGAACCGACAGCCTTCTGGTTAGCAGTCAAATGCCTTAGGCACTACACTAGCAGAGCAAATATATATATATATCACACACACACACACATATATATATATATGTACACACAGACATACATATACCTCCATCTATGCAAGATAAATTTAATGGAAATTTAGGAATACATTGCATTTAAATGAAGAGCCACAACACATTTCATTTAATATACAGTCTTAAGGTACTGGCGACAAATATTTAAAATCTTAGTTTGTGCAGAGACTCAAGTCTGTGCCACATCTTAATATCCACAGTAATCTCTTATGAACATCCCTCTTAGATTCAGAGAAAGAAATTGGATGCTCTTCCACAAATGGAAGACCATTTTAATTTTGTTTATGAACTGGGCTTCCTTTTTGGGTTAAAAACAACAACAGCAACGAGAACCCTCTTATCTGTACAAGTCATTTAAAAAGAAAAAAGAAAGACGTTTCCATCAAACAGATCTCTTATCTCGGTAAAAGTCCTGCCCCGTGGGCGGCAGGGAGCGAGGTCCCCAGAGCTCCTTGTCTGGGGCCAGGGCTGAGGAGGGAGGGCTCGCCCGCTCATCTTTCAGCCCATCCAAGCATCTTGGAGGTTTGGGGTCTGTCAGGCCTGGCATTCCTTCGATCTTCTTATCACTCTCTACCCCTTCAGAAAGGCAATTGATTAGTTTCAGCTTTTCCAAACTGAGATCTGATATGTTTCTCAGGATCAAACGTCATTGAGAACCCGAGAGGGAAACAGGAGGGTTGGGTAATATGAAGATGAAAAACAGGGGGCAGACCTTACCACCCCATTCTAAGTGCGCCCCCATCCTCCCCATCCCGCCTCCCCAAGGCACCTATAGGGTAGGGCATGCTGCGCAGGGGGTGGAACTGTGGTTTGTGAAAGATGCACTTAACCTTAGTATCTTTCCCTTTGCGGAAGCAAACATTTAAAGAAGAAAATAGATATCTAGAAAAAGGGGTTAATGATTTATGCCCAGATTTCCCTCCAAGCATTTGCCTTCCTTGTATTTACAGGCGTGGTTCTATTTGCAAGTTATACATCTGTTCTCTTCACGTGACATGTTATAAAAAGCCGTAACATCTGGGCAAGATAAACTTCCTTCAGGTACCTGCTTAACTTTTCACTTGTCACGCTCCCGTCAACCCTGGCGCGTTACTCTCCCCCGCCCGCCGGCCTTAGTGGCTGCATCTGTGGCGCGCTTTGTTCCAGCCCACCTTCCTATGTCCCCCTTCCACAGCTCCCCCCAACATTGTCTCCCTCCCAGTCCTTTGCCAGGGCCAGTTCCTTGAGCAGATTCCTTATTCTTCTATCTCTGCCTCTGGCTTGACTGTACAGGTAAATGAGGGCAGCATCTTGAACCCAAAGAGAAAAATCCTATTTCGCTTCCGGCTGCAGACCGAACAACAAAAAACAAAAACTGCCTAATAAGCAACACTGAAACTTGCATTTAGATTCAACGACCTCATACACCTTTATATATTCCTCAGAGAACTGAGAAAAGGAAGCAGCTGGTTTTGATGGTTCTTTTCAATGAGCGTTCGTTTCTGTCTGCTAGATGTTTAAACAGCATGTTTCACAGAAATGTAATTTCACTTGCTCGCACCTCCCTCCATTTCCCCAAGAAGGTGGAAATGAATGCCCTTAGATTTTTTAAATTTTTCCTAATTTGGAATTTTGCTCCTCTGGCTTTAGCCTAAACGGCACGCAAAGTGTGGCACATCCACAAGCTCGAGAGAGAAGAAACTACAAGGAAAAGAAAACAGTCCACGTAAACAAGAAAGGCGGCCTTTGAGGCGTCGCTGCTGCAAACCCCAAACGATCTCTTTGCAGGGCGCCCACGAAATCGCAGTTATAATTGAATGTTTTCTTTGAGGTTTCTGACCATGTGCTTTTTACCATGGTGACTCTGATACGAGAAGCTAGATATTTATCATAATCCCGTCCCAAACTTTCGCCAAGGCTTATCTCCCTAGACCTTATGAAGGAGGAAAATAGAAAAGGGGAAGTTTTGTACCAGTTATGTTAACCTGGTCCACCTTCCAGTGACCTGCCACATGTTCCTTCTTACTTTATAGACATCTGGGAATTCCATACATGCCTTAAACTCCAATTACACACCTTCTTCAAAGGACACGTGCTTTGATTTGCTAAGAACATTAAATTGACTCACGTCCTGGGGCCTTGAGACAAAAGAGAATGGAAAATGTATCTCATGCCCTGTTTACTGGGTTGATTCTTCGCTGTTCAATAAATAAAGATAATTAATAATCCTCTGGCCGCCTTTTCGAGGGCTCGGTTTGCACAGAAGTGTTTCGAGATTTCTGAGAAACAGTCGGGTTCTCCGTTTGGAAAAATTACGAGGAAGTGGATTTCTCTTTCCACTTTGCTAGTGCACTTTCCTTCCACTTTCTCTGGTGCTGGAGGTGGGGCAAGCTTTCCGGTGCATGGACAGAAAATTCTGGAAAAGTGGCCCCCTGGGATCCCCTTCCCAACCCTTGTTTGTCGCTAATGCAGGCTTGTCCCTGGAAATTTAATGTTGGGCCTTTGCCTGAATCTTGCTGCTGCTGCCCCGCTACTGCTGACACTTGGCGCCGCCATCTCCCAGCCACGGCCAGACGCGGGGCCGGGCCGTCCACGCCGTCTGAGGAGGGCACGAATACTGTCACTCCCCCCACTGTGCGGGCAAGGCCCGCCACCCACGCAGGGAGCCTGGGCCTGCGCCCCTCCTCTAGCTCCCGCCGCAGGTGAGACCCCCGCACCCCACGGAGGTCTGTTTGGGTTTCCGTGGCATTTGTTCCCCGCAGGTTTGTTTGTTTTCCTTCAAATTACAGATGCAGGGAAAACCGCCTGACATCATGAGAGCGGGACAAACGCTCACTTTGAAGGATTCCTGGGCAGGACTTCAAGTGAAATCATATGCCTGAGAAGAACTTGATACCGGTCTAGAGAAAATAACCAGTTCTGAGTTTGCCAAACCGTGGAATGTGCAAAATGCTCTACTTTTTTGCAAGAGGCCAAGTGTCCCTTAAAAAGCCCCATTATGAATATGAACCTCAAGGGCGAAGGAACAAGAAGCTTGTGCCGTTGTTGAATATAGGAAAAAAAGTACACACTTTGTGTGAGTTCCTGCTATTTAACATTATTTTATTAATAACATGTTCCACTTGGGGGTCGGGGTACCTGCAGCTGTGCATGAATTATCATCTGTGCATGTGTTTAGCAAGTGTGTGCACACAAAAAAAGGGAAATACATGTATATAAGAACAAAAAATGTACTGCTTTGCTATGACTGAAGCCTATCAATTGAACAAAATTAAAAACAAGGTAAAAATATTATGCCCACATTAAAGGAAACAATTCTTACTCCTATTTTCTAGAATTCACCAAAGACAATTTAATACAATGCTTTCCCCACCATATGTATGCTGGCTGAAGGACAAAGACCTGGGGTCCAGGCAGCACATTAATTGGGGAAGTTTAGCTTCTCACTTCAAAAACTGGTAGTTCATTCTGTGTGTCCTTTAAGTAAGAGTAGGTACCAAAAATAAAAATGAAATTAGGAAACATAAACAGTGGAAAGAAAGAAACACAGGTGGCTTAATTTCTATTCTGAAAATAATTAGCATTTTACTTCATGGGTTTGGGGAATACAAAAAATGTCTGCAAACTGAAAAACTGTATTCTAGTAGTTGAAACGTTAAACCAGGAATTCTCATCATTCAAAGTAAAACTGTTCACCACCCTTCTTTACTTCAATTCTCTGAAAATTTTTGGGAAAACATTACCTTCACCTTAGTATTTAGTTATTACTTAACATGAGTATGTCATTTGCTTTTCCCCGAAGTGTTTCTCTTAAGAAAAAAGTGGAAAGAGTACTACTCCCCCCCTAAAAAAAAGCAAATGGAAGGCTAACTTTCTTTGAGACTTCCAATTTTTACGTCACTAGAGTGAAATAGAGATTACCTTCTCAGCAATGATGGTCAGCTCCATCCTGGTGTACATCAAGATATCTGAAATATCAAATAGTCAGACCAAACTGTAGTGAACAAGGCAATTCTTCCAAGAACAATTTAGAAAATGGAGGTGGTGTTTGGAAGCTTTACACGAAACAGAAAATTACCATCTTAATGCTCTCTTCTTTCTAGGGTGCCCTCCTAACACCTCTCTCCTACACACACACATACACACATACACACACACACAAACACACCACATGACCGCTTTTCCTTTTCATTATTTGGTAAATAACTATCAAAATCCAAAAAAACAATTCCCCAAGCTCTAACTAATCTTTTAATGTAAGTGCTGCAGGCTCTTTAATGTATAATATGGTCTAAATTATTCTCAATAATCAATTGATAATACTGTTATGTCAGCATTCTGTGGTGATGTGTGGAGAAGGGAGCAAAAACCTTGAGGCAATTAAATAATCTCAACCTGAGCTGAGCAAACATATTCCGGTTGGATGCATATACTTATTGTCATAGTCAGTTTGAATAAGGCAGCAAAATAACTTTGCAGCTTGAAAGCTTCTCTTTGATTTCATTTGAATGCAAAACACTAAGTGAAAAGGAACTGATACAAACATCACTATTTCTATTAATTACAAAAGCCAATGTTTTTCTAAACCCAGAAAGAACCAGAATGAAATAATCAAACCAATCGTCTGTTACTGTTTTTGCTTAACTTCATCAGATTTTGTGTACATATAAATTATTACAGGAAAATTCTGTGCAATTTTGGATAAAAACGTATTTGCCAGTAAGCTGCCTACAAACTGGATTGCTGTAGCATTTAAACTTTTGACTCTTCTAACATTTACCGAGGATACTCCAAGTTCAGCTTTTTTGCTTATTGTGGTTTACTTTATGGCTCTATGATCTTTATATATAGCATGCTTCCCAGATAAATAGCATCAATATAGAAAATCATCTTAACTTTGGTTTTTCTTTTTAGCAAACCTGACACTCAACATCACTTTCATTCACAAAAAGATGTTAATTACCTAACAAATAGAATTGCTTTCCCAGCTTAAGCCTAATTATTTCCTATGCATTTGTATTCATTTGTATGTGTGTATAGATAGATAGGTGGATTATTGTAGGTACTCTCATTGAAATAAACTTACTGCTTACAAGTCCTTACTAAGAGTGGAGGGTGTGCCACTCATGCAGTAACGAGAAAATAGCACTAGTTTCATACTGCTTATTTACATTGTTTTACAACTATCACCCCAAAATAAACAGGAGAGGTAAATCACAAATTTATTAAGTTTTTGTTGTTTGGGAACTTAATAAATTGAGATGAAGAGACGCTACTAAGCCCACTGACTGAACCCCAAACTGGAATAAAAATAAAGCTGTCTTTTAAAATAACATGCCTGTGTCTGTCAGTAGCTAGTTTGAGTTTTTCACTGCTTTGTTTAGATTAGTGCCCCCTCCCTCCTTGATGCCTTCTAGAATTAAACAAGCAGGTATTTGCCTCCAATTTAACCCTAGGTTTTAAAATTATAGACCAAACTCTAAGGTTCTTAAAATTTTCAATCATATTTATTTATTGCAGAAAAATAATATACAAAGATATTTACAAAACAATCATAAAAATATGAATGCATTTAGACACCGGATCTATTTGCATTTACCATGGGTCATCAATAAATAAATAGAATGTTGTTTTTTGTATTTTAAGTTCTTTTTTTCCCTCAGAGGAAGAATGAAAAAAGGAATTGACTGACTATGATTTTGCAGGTCAGTTTGATCCCAGAATTTTTGTTTCTAAAGATGTTCTTAAATTTCCTCTGATAAATTACCATTTTAAAATGGAGAAAGTCCATAATGATGCCTTTCCTTTCAGTGGCTGGTTGGCACAACCTCTTGCGAATGCATGCATGAAAAAATAAAAATAAAAACATTCTTCGTCAAAAAAACAAAAACAATAACAAAAACACAAAACAACTGTTCGGACTTCTATCAGAATGCAGAGGTGTGAGGATGGTGCCGCTGCCCGTCTGGGAAATCACTGTCCACGGGCCTGTCTCACTTTCTCTTTAAAAAGTGCGCCCCACGCCCTGTTTCTTTGAATTTGGGTTCTGCTCTTCTAATTTCCAAAAAATCTTTGGCATGTATATATATTTTTAGTTATCCAGCTCCAGAGTCTCTAGACTGTCCATTTTCTCCTTCTCTGGAAACAATGACATCTGCAAAAACCCAGAGGGGGGGAAAGTTGGTTATTGTTTGTGTCTCTGGCTGTTTTCTAAGACTACTTAGCACTGTTCTTATCACCAGCACCAAGAAATTAGGCTGAACAACCTGGAAGGATTTCAGCCCAAGGGCAAGAGGAAGTGGGTGGGCGGAAAAGAGGAGGAGGTGGAATTTGAAAACATTTGTTTTAAGGACAAAATTTTAAAGCCAAAAGAGAGGGAGGCCCTGGCAACAGTGTTCTTACCCGTGGTCCTTGAAACGTTCTGTCTTCCCTTCTTTCACACACACTCAAGCACACGCACATCCCTCACAAGGGCGCACCCCACCCCCCGGACCTCTCTCCCTAGCGGGTACTGAACTGCCTTCCAAGGACGCTGGGGGTGAGGGGTGAGGTGGCGGTACCAGGTTGGGTGGGACAGCTGGGAGGGGAGTGGGGAGAGGAGGAGGTAGGGGAGGAGGCTAGAGGGACCGCGGCCTGGACGTCCGTCCATCAGCCAACCACCTGAGCGGCGCAGAGGCGCAAAGGCGCCGTTCCTTACCTAGGTCTCCGGCCCTGCCAAGGGGGTGGGGGGCTCCGCCTGCTAGTGGGACGCGGACATGGACCAGGCCCCCTCCATCCTCCAGACCGAGAAGGCGTAGCTGAGCCGCTCGTGGGCCACATAGCTGCAGCTTGCCATCTTGGAGTCCAGCTCGTCGCTCTGGAGAACCTGGTAGAGGAAGTCGATGTACCTGGCGGCCAGCTTGAGGGTCTGGATCTTGCTCAGCTTATCCGAGGGCAGCGTGGGGATGATCTTCCGCAGCGCGGCGAACGCCTCGTTTAGTGACTGCGTGCGCTGGCGCTCCCGCACGTTGGCCATAACCCGCTGCGTCTGCAGCTCCTCGTACGACTGCGGACTCCCGCCGCCGCTACTGCTGCCGCCGCCGCCACCCGCGCCGCCGCCA